>NW_028288705.1:2400000-2727142 GCF_059628265.1 Tinamus guttatus | reverse complement strand
TTATAGAGAGGGACTGCAGACTCTAAGGCTGAACTCTAGAATGTGGGTAGCCTTCGAGTGAACAGGAAATTACATTTATTTCCAGAAAGCCCGTTCCTAAAACACGAGGGCTCCAAAACTTTCTGTTTGCTTCTTGCGCTCTCCTGAACTTTAATGTCTGTCCATTAAGATCCGCAAGCCTGGCCTTTGCACTGAGAAGGCTTCCCATCTTGTTCCAATATCTAACAGCTTTTAGCACTGCTCTAACTTTTGGCAAAAAAAGGTGAAAATAACTGGCCTAAAATGGAAACGTTTGTGGCTGGTTTTGGAACACAGTTGCATCCACAGGACTTTTCTAGGGAGCAGCAACAAGAACGAATGCACTAAGGCGGGCTGCCTGGACAGTCTGATTTGGGCTCGGATGTTGCAGTGGAATCCATGTGTGCACTGCAGTAAGAGGGGCCCGGAGGAGGCTGAGGTGGAGCGCAGAGCAGAACTGTAAATGCAGTTTTGTCTGCTCTTGTGAGGCCCGTGTTCACTTCTCCCAACAGTAGGATTTAACTGAAGGATCTGGAATTGCCTCAGGCTCTTCTTAAAGTCACTGTTGTGAGAGTGACATCCAAAGAACAAACTATGTCAGTTCAGTGTCCAAAGACAGGTCCAATGAAACCAGACCCTACTATGCTCACAGTGTTTATAATTTATTCTCATCTCTTTTGTAATCACACTGGTGTCATAGCATTTGTAAAACCAATTACTCTTTTTATTTTAATTTACTTATTCTTCTGCCCTGTATGTATAATTTGCAAATGTATTGTGAACCGTATGTTTATCCCTGAGTTGCCTAAAAAACTTTTGCAGTATCAGTGCCCTGCTTACAGCTGGTAGTGGGTCCCTGGTTTGGGGAGCCAGAATGAGAAAGGTAGTTGCACCTTCCTCATTGCACCTTTATTCTCTTTCTTAATATGAGTTTCATAACAGCTGCATTACTAGCTGTTCTCTTGTAGTTGTATAGCTATGTATATAGATATACATGTATACCTGTATCTGTGTAGCTTTATGTTGTCCCTTTGCAAGATGCGAAGCACTGAATAGTGCTGTTCTTGAATGCCGCGCAGAGGGATTTCCTACATGATTTGTACTGCAACTACAGCTTTTTGATTGTACTCTGCTAAATTGTAGATGTAAAAAGACCCCTGTCTGGGTAGGTTGTAGTTTACCCCAATGCAGAATCGCAAGATACCCCTGTACATGTGAATGCTTGTGTGTCTCATGAAACATGCAATTAACTATTAAAAATAACACAGAGAAATCTTTTATAACGTGCTTCCTACTTCTCATCTGTGTCATGGATCAAGCAGCATATAATTTTTTTGTGTGTGTAGTAGTTAGGATATTGGCTGAAGAATGCTAAAAAATTCTAAAATAGATTAAAAAGTATTCCAAGAGAGTAAAAAGGGAGTAGTGGCTCTTCTTTAAAACATTTTTTTTCTATAATTTTTTTGAAGGTCGGTTATGCCAAGTTTGCTTTTTTGAACATTTAAAGGGCAAATTGAACTTTTGAAAAAATAATTGTAGGTCTTAAAAGTGAGGAGATGTTCATTTGTGAGATTCATTGCTGCTGCCTAGACCAATTTTTAATATTGAAATTCTAGATGAAGAACCAACTCAAACAGTTTCTTTCTGAGTTGCAGGATGCAACATAACAATAGTTATTTATATAATGCATATGCTTGCTTTCGCCGTTAGCTGTAGTTTGAAAGACTTATTAGCCGAAAGCCCAGCACGTTCGGAGAATAAAACCCTCCAAAGTTTGACATCTTTAAATAAGCAACCAAATGTTATAAAGAACAAACCTCACTTACAGTTAGGAAACAATATTTACATTTAAGGTTGAAAAGCCAGGATGTAGGAAAATTTTGCTAATTTGAAAGGTGACCTTTAAGTGCACCAAAACCAAATAATTTGTAAGCTATGGCACAGGGCACATTCCTGCAAAATTTGTGTGAATACTGCTTTAGTGGTTCTTGAAAGACAAACAAAGAGACCTGGAATGAAATCTTTATCCGTCTCCCAAATAAGATTGAGGCTAACAAAGGCATACAGCAGCGCTCTTTCAAAGCTTGCCATTAAAATGAAGGCTCTGCAGCACAGCTAATGAGATGGCTCAGAGTGGAAAACAATCTGTTTTTAAGAATGTTTAGATCAAAAGTAATTTCTAATCTATGAAATAAAGTCGCTTTTCAATACCTTTCTTTCACTAGTAAAGCTTTTTATGTTGGCACTATTTACTTCAATCAGATGTTTTCAATTTTACTTTTTTTTTCTTCCTGAAAATACTTCCTAGGGTTAGTCTGTAGTGACCAACAGCATTATTCTTTTTCCCTCTCCTCTATTCACCACCCCCACACATTAAAAAAAATTGAGAAAAGAAGAGGGGGAGGAAGAAAGAAACATCTTTTCTTAAATGATTTGCAAGCATCTGTGCTTTAAGCTACTTTTTATGAACACTCCTTAGTAATGACTCAAGGTAAAAAAGCAGAAAAGCATCCAATGTTAGGAAATTGCAATCCAATACCATGTAATTTAAACCTGCCATTGCCTCTCCTGTACTAAATGACATACAGATGGGTAGCTCTGTTCCCTCTACTTTGGAAACACAATTGGTCTTTTTATGAGTGTATATACATTACTTGCAAAAAATATTTTTGTCAGAACTCTTTATTTCTAAATATACCATATTTTAATTATTGTCATAATTAGAGTACTTTTTACCTGTTATATTTTGTCAGCTCATTTTTGCAAGTTGTTATCAAAGTTAACTCAATACTTGGCAATTTCTGTTATTACTAAGGGAGTTTTCATTCTCAAAAGCAGCCTTATTATATTTCTGTTCTGGTGTGTTGAGAATTTTTGCATTATGTTTTACATGTGTTACAGTGAATGTTTTTCACTCTAATCTCTATATACTCCTTGGATTTTCTGTATGAGTTAAGCAAAACATAAGATGAGATTTTCCAAGGAGAGTAATTTTAATGCCAGCCCTAATTTTTAGGGCAGTTTGATTGCTGAAGCTTCAACTTCAGCATCAGCATAAAGAAATGACTTACTGCTGAGGGGTCATATTCTGGTGCTTCAACAAGGCCAAAATACAGTTGTTAATGTTATAAAGTAAAAGGACCAGGATTCTAGCAGTTAAATCAGCTGTACTCCAATTCTAATGATTTATATTATTTTAAGCTACTTGAAAGGTTATGAAATTGTTGCATGTTGTGGCTAAACATCATATGCCCATTACCGTAAGTCTCCAATATAGATGTCTTGTAAAAAACATTTCAGTTGTAGTTATTCTTGCAGGATTTTTTTTTCTTTAGTGGTTGAAAAATGTTGCTTTCTTGTGAATGATTGTGCGCGCAAGTTTGCTATATAACACACACACGGGCTTTGGCTGTAGCACACTGTCACTGCTCCAGTGGAATCACCTGGCTCTCAAACAAAATTATTTTTAAACTTGGATTTGAAGAAATAATCAGCTGCAGTTCAGCTGAGCCATTCTTCGTGCATTAGGGACTGGTCTGGTCATTGACAAGTGAATGCAGAAGCTATGCTGTGGCCGTCTGCCAAAGCAATTATTCAGGATTTAAGCTAAAAAGGCTCCTTCTCCCATATCCTCTCCCTTTGCAGGGTCATGTAGGGATAAAAAGGAATGTAAGGTGGTCTTTTCCCAGGAGGAGCTGAGGAAGCGGCTGACACCCTTGCAGTACCATGTCACTCAGGAGAAAGGGACGGAAAGGTAAGGCGGGATGAAGGAAATCCACTCCTCGAGATAGAGGCATCTTTCTTTTCTCCCCTTCCTTTTCTTATTGCTTCCTCGTCTTCTCTGCCAACGTTTTTTCTAGGAATTCTGCACTTGTTTACTAACCCCTACAAATTAACACCACTGAACAGACAAGCATCTGCAGCATGGAGGCCAAGGCCAAGGGTCTTGTGTGACTTTTTCTTTTAATGAACACTGTATGTCTTATAAAGTCACAGGGCTTATGTTTAGGGTCTGTTTTTAGTTTACTACAAAATGTGTGGAAGTAATAGCGGTTTAGGTACTCTTTTTGGAAGACATCACAGTAAGCAGAACCACGAGGGAAATGGATTTGTGCCAGCAACCTGAAGGTTTGAAGGTGGTCATTGTAAGCATAGACATTTTGGCTGCAGAAAGAAGGTAGCATAATTTAGTTCTTTTCCACCCCACTCCAATTTCTTTTTGAAGCACATGTGGAGAAGGTATTTATTGGCTCATTTGTGGTTGGAATGTCAAAAATTTTCAATAACTGCCCTCACATGGCTTTAGTCGTTGGAAGGCAGCCCTGAATCCTGGAGGGAAAAAAAAAGGACTTGCTTCCAAGACTGTTTTTAGTGAATAAAGTCTCTCTCAGCTGATTCCAACGTGAAGGTAACTTGCCAAGGCCTAACCATTTTTGTTGTCTACTTTATACCACTGAGCTTGGCATCGGGCCCTCTCTTTACCTCTCATCCAAACGTACTAATGATGTAACTGCTTGTTTTCATTCATGACCCGAAAGGGCTCTTTACCGCGCATGGTGGGGCCCTGTTTTGGTGGGGACAGTCCCCTTGTCCTGCGCGGCCCCTGGCACTGCTCTGCGCCGCTGGCCTGGCATGGAGGCGCGGCCTGCTCCCGCGCGGCCCGCTTGTGTACGGGACCAACAACGTGATTTAATGCACACAAACAATTGGAGATTAGGTCATTCTTAAAAATCCTGTTTATAAAAAAAATTGGACCTCATAAAAAGGGTGAAAGGATAATAAAAACAAGCTGCCGAACACATAGGCTTTTTGTTGGACTAGCACAGCTGATTCGTATTAGATGAATGACCTCCTAGCCTTTTAGATTGTTAACTTAGAAAAATATTCCCTTAAAGCTGTAATATTGCTTTTCGACTAAAAATATAAGGCGCATACAGCTTGAAGTTGTGGACCAATTATTTCATTTTCAGCTACAATACTTCTGTCACCCTGACAGCCGATCTTCTACTAACCAAGTGCCAACTCTTCATGTCCTCTCCATGGCAGATACCCTGGTGCTTTTTATGCCTGCAGTTTAGCACCTGAGCTTACTGCTAAAGATTGTTTAAACACAAAACTATAGAAGTGCCTACGATAATCTAAATTTCAAGCAATCCCTGTTTACAAAAAGTTGTACTTCTCCATACAAATCGAGGAAGATTCCAGTTTTTAGCTTTTTGTTGTTGTTGTTCTGTCCTTTGAACTGTGTGACAATTTGCTTCCTTCCGCATGATACATAACTCCTAAGGCAAACTGTGCCTGCTTTATTTGCTCCATTTAATAAAAAACAACTGTGAACTTTTAGATAAAGTGCTTTTTTTTCCCGTAATTGTTTTCTAAAGTCCTAGCTAATTTAATAATTAAAAAAAAATCTTTATTTATTTTTTAAATGTAGTGTTGTTGTTTTCCCAGTGCCTTTGAGGGGGAGTACACACATCATAAAGCTCAAGGAATATACAAATGTGTTGTTTGTGGAACTCCTTTATTCAAGTGAGTATGCAAAATAGAGTTTTGAGATTTCTGTCTTAGTTTACGTGCTGTGTTGCAATGTATTCTTGCATCTATTCCAGGACTTACTATAGTTGTATAAGATCATTTAAATCATTCAAGCTGATAAGGAATACATGAGAAGCCATGTAAATAATAACACAATAGTGAAATTGTTCTTATAGTAAACGTATAAAATGTTAATAATTAATTATTTAGATAGTAAGAAAGATAGTAAAATCATAGTAAAATAACTTACTCTGGTAGAATACATAATTCATAAGTATTAGCCTTTTTTTTTTTTCCTGTATACAACCATGCCAAGGCTATACAATGTGCAATTGTAACCCTTCAGTCTTTGAATGCACTGCTAGATATCTAGGTCTGCATGTAAACTAGTTAGCATTACTCATAGATTGCTTTAAGTTACGGATTTGAGATGGCAATGCTCCTCCATGCTACAGCATTTTATCTCTGTAATGGGGAAAGACAGAAATGCTTTTTTTAGAATTCATACAGTGAAGAAAACAAAGAAACAAACAGGAATATTACATTGCTTACTAGATTTTCATCCTTCCCAATTAACATACATACGTTGCTGAGTTAGGACCTGAGCCCATGATTAAGAAAGAAATAATAATTTTTGTTGTCTTGCATGAAAAATATATGTTAGAAGTTAAAGTGGGAATGATGGCCTTGCATGCTACAAGCAATGTTGATTGAACTCTCTCAGTCTCTGCATCATTCTGCTTGGTTTCAGTTTTTGTTTATGTATATTTTTGTATTTCTGGACATTTTTCTTCATTCTGATGGAGAAGTTCTTTTCTTGCTTCTATTTTCCTCGAGTTCACATTGGTCTAGGCCTTTTCAGTTGAAGAGAGACCTTTACAGAAGCATGAAACAGGATGGTCAGGATAGCACTAACAATAGACAAAATTGGATCAGTTGTAGGTTACAAAGTAAAATAAAATTGAGGTAATTCAGTAATCTGCTGACATGCAGTGATAGTTGTTCTCAAGAGACTGTTAAAGATGAAAAATACACTCCGTCTCTGCTGCATTTGATTTCTCTGTTAGGATCACCAACACAAACTAAAGTCATAATGTGATTTTTTGAGTTGGGAGCTGATTATTGTGAAATCTGCCAAGGAGATATTCTCATGTTATGCATTAGCATGGTGCTTGTCTTGGGAATACAAAGTCAGGATCTATAGCCTGTTATTCTACTCTGCTGTTTAGACATTCCCTTGCTTACTATGGCTGAATCTTTATGAGGAAAAACCTGGCTCTGTTGAAGTCAATTCACATTTGGCAAATGAATGCAATGGAGCCAAGATTTCACCTTGAACCTTCAGGACTGGGTTCCTTTCTATCATTTGCTGAAGAAAGAGTAGATTTTTTGCAAGGTGAGATTTGGACAGCAGTAGTTCATATAAATGCTTTCCAGTTGCTTTCACAATCCATTTTATATGGGAAAAAACCTGCAATATGAGATTTACCTGTGATTATCTTAAATGTGCAGTGTGCTTTGGCATAGTCTTGACTTCTTTGAATTAAAAGGTAATGAGTTGGATTTCTCTGTGTGAAATGAGCTATATGGAAATGTCCCTGTTTTCAGATTCTCTTGGAGACTCCCCATTGATTTTATGGGAGGACAGAGGAGGAAAGAGAGCCTTTTATTTTTTTTAATAAATCCCAGGCCAGTGGGCACCTGAACAAGCCTTGCTAATTGTGTCCCAAGGCCAGGACTGGCCCTGCTCCAATCTCCCAGCAGTCTGTGTTCCTTTATAACATGAGATCTCACCACCTCAGATCTCCATCAGATTCAGCCAGTTGTTCTGAAGAGGATGTTAAGCATGGGAAAAAATGGGGAGGGGTATGGGAGGCCCATCTGTTTTGTGTGGAGGGACACAACATACAGACAGGTATGTGAGGCAGAGTAGGGTCTCTTCTGCTGCATAAAATGGAGCGCACACTGCACTGTGTTTGAAGTTACTGCAGTATAAGCCGGAAGCCTGGTAAATCTACTCTCACCTGCTAGATCCATGGTGGACAGCTCTTGTCCTGAAGACAATTCTGTCTTCTCCATCCAAATCCTCAGTGATGTAAGTTGTTAATGTTGATCTACACAGGCTGAACCCAAGATGCACAGTGCAATGACTGCACACTTCTAAAATGTCCTGGCACTGGAATTAGTGACTACTGCTAACTAGTAACTAGTGTGGATAAGCGGTAACCTCCATGTCATCAGGCAGAAGTACACAGATGTTTTTTAGCATTCTCAAAAACCAACAGACCAGAATCCTTGATCTCATACTCAAAATAACAATATATAACAAATTCTTCAACTAGGAAAGATTCATTCCTGTATCTTTAGGAAAGATTCATTCCTCTATATTGGTGACTGCTTCAGCTCAGAAGGCTGAAGTCCTGCAGAGAATATGTGGTAAGAAATTTTTGAATGTATGTTATTGTACTAAATCTTAAGAGTAAGATGGTAGTACAATAAAAAGAAAGTCCATAGCCCGGTTAAAATGCATACAAGTAGTTCTTTTTTAAAAAAGAAAATACCCAGATAAGCATCTGAAACTTGCATTTCCATTTGGTTCTCATTGGGTGTCCATTAATTTTTTTCTTTGTGTCGTTGTAATCTGTAAATATATATATTTGGACTATGGACCTGTCAGTTTAACCGGGAAAGAGACTGGAGCTTCAGCAGTAATATTAACAAACTTCAACTTTTAACATTTCTGATTTACGTTGTTTCATTACCATGTGACATACAAGGTCAGGGAACACATGAATTTTACACTCCAGATGAAAGACCTGGTTTTTGGTACGTCTTAAAAACAGAACTCTGTCTCTATCACAGGAAAGATAAAAGAAACAATTAGGAATTTAACATCTCTTCATCTACCTACTTGTACTAGTGTTATGAGAAACCACCCAAGCTTTATGGAGAACATGCTTTAACTTTTTCCACAATCAAAGGTGGCTCAAACATAAAATCCATAATCATGCCATTGAATCTAATTATTCTATCTCTGAACTTTCACACCAGACAGTCTCCTACATCCCAGTGCAGCTGCCTAAAGAAAGCAATAAATGAGAGAGACAATAAACTGATCTCAAGCAACTCCTTTCCTGAAAAACAGCCCTGGTATGGTTTTGTGTTACACTTACTCCAGTCTAATTGCAGGCTTGTGCTAAAAGGAGCAACCCTGCTCCCCCCACCATTCTCTAGGCAGTTTTTCATGGTTTCCCCTTCACCGGACCTAGCCATAGTGTGGCTGCAGTGTGTATTGATGCAGCAAATTGTTCTGACAGAAAGCTAACCCACCAAAGAAAAAATATTTAGTACTCATGAACTCTACCTGATTATGTTAATTTTCTGTGTGCCATGTTTATCATGGTTGGACAGCCTGCAGGGCAAGGTCGTGTGTCGTTATGTCAGCTTGCAGAGAGAGACAGCTACACTACTGTTTTTTAAGGGCCACGTGTATTTGAAGGATTGGACCTGCTCTAATTTTTCAAGCAATTTTCTTATACTCTATGCAAAAACATCATTCTGTCCACAACCATGGTAAGAGGAGGTCTGAAGGGGTCTGAGTGAAGTATGTCTATGACTTACTCTGCTTCCATAGAAAAGAAGCTATTCAGTATTTAATACACTACAGTCATGTCTTTAGTCATACACAAAACTGTATGAGAAAGGTTCAGTGTGGATGGGTTGAACTGGGAAGCCTAAGAGAATGACTTCCTTTTAAAAAAGAAATATTATTGTTGTGTCAGTTTCCAGTTTTTAGGGCCAGGAAAACCGTTGCCAAGTCTTAATAAATCACCCACTGTTGCCTTTATTGCTTCCTGTAAGGAATTCTCAGTAATGGTGTTGGCTATCCTGAACATGCACCAAAAGAAATAGCTGCATCCTTATTCATGTCATGTATTTATTTGACTTTCTTGGAACTTTATCTTCGTGGACTTCTCAACATTTCTTAGACATCCCAAAGTGGATGGTAGCTGCATTGCCTTCATTGTGTTCATTGCCAACACAACTGTTGGCCTTGCCAAGGTTTGGCAGCTGCAGTAAGTGACCACTCCACATTAAGGCCTTGTTCAAATTAGCCTAAATCGGCCAAGTCTCGTTGCTTTCAGAAACACAATATACGCTCCTTTTCTTGGTCAGATCAGACAGAATGGAAATTTTGAGTAAACAGCAAGTACTGTCAGCATGTAGCGCTCACCAGCTTCCTTAATAGTCTTTATATCCTCTGAGAAGGCCAAATGACAAATCAGCAGTAGCCATCTAGCTAAGAGATCCCCTAAGAAATAGCTTTGCCATAGTATTCATAGTTAAGATTGCATAGAACTACTTGAACAATTTTATCCACCGTGACTGACATTAATCTCCTAAAAAAAAAATGGAATTCTATGTGTCAAAAATAGCTTGTTCTGTTTAATAAAATCAGTTTGGAGTAAGCTAGCTCTTGCCAGTGTAGGACTTGATCAACAGGACTTTGGTGTTACCAAACAGTTCTCACTCCAGATCTAGATTTGTAATGGGTCTTGTGGAGCTCAGGGAAGCTTGAGGACCTTAAAACATGCACGAGCTTCTACAGCTTTTGTAACTCTCCCTGATAAAAGGCTGTTCAGAATTAAAAATCAGAAAAGCTCGTATCATCAAGCAGTGGTTTCCTCCTGCTTCATCAGTTTCTGGTTGAAACCAGCTGCTGTTTGAGGTCTGCTCTGTCGCTGGTGGATGACAAACTGTTATGCATTCCCTTGAACAACTTGTGAAAGCTACATTGCAGAAAAGCCTACAGATTTAAATGAATGCTTCTTTTACCAGCAAGAACGGTACGAGTTGCTCATGGAAAGAGGGAATGTGGACAGTCTGGAAGAAGAAAAGGAGAAGCTGAAATCAAATATGAGATCTTTTCGGTGATTCCAAAAGGTCTTTTTTTTTCAGTTTCTAGATGGTAGTTCTAATGCCTGTGGGAAAGTAGAGCTCAGGGAAGGCTCTGCGTTGGTTTAAACGCAGGGCCCCTCAGACACCCGAGAGCCCAGTGAAACAGGCAGCACTGAGGGCTCTGCTGGGCAGGAAGGGCTTTGGGCAGGAGGCTGGGGAGAGGTGCCCTGAGCGACTTTCCAGAGAGGCTGCTGCGCGCGGGAGCCAGCTGGTGCGTTACCGCCTGCTCGCTTAGCTACAAGCTGCCATGGCTGTTCGGAGCAGCAATTTATCTGCTAGGTCCTCAAGAGCTGCTCGGTGACAGAATTGCAGATCTATGCTCGTTGTTTCCAAGGCCGGGCAGAGCTGGGGGGCAGCAGCTGCTCCGGCCCGGGCTCCGGGGACGCCGTTTGCCGGCTGCAGCTGCAGCGCTCGTGGGGAAAGGCTCTGCTCCCTGCGTGCTTGGCAAGCGTGGCGCAGAGGAGTTGCAGTTATTGTAACAAATAGATGATTCTGCACTTCTAATCAGCTCAGAGGTAACTTTTAATATCCTTTAGCTGGCAGCTTCTTGGCTGATTCTCCACGTTCCTTTAACTCCCCTCATATAAGTACTGAACTCTGGAAGATTTCTGCATTAGGATTAGGACAGGGAGAGCTGTCTTAAAAAAACAAAAAACATTTAATCTCATCTTTTCCTTGATCCACAAGCCACCTGGTCTTGGTTTTCCAGTAGATCAGCTCTGCTGCACTGAGCTGGTTGCTGCCCACAGATGTCGTAAGTGGGAAGGCATCATCCAGACTACTGCAGCCTAATGTTGACCATGCAAGGAGCAAGTAGGCTGAGGCTGCCAGCTACAAGCAGGAGCAGAAAACTCAGGGTTTCCTTTCGATGGTGTTTCCCAGCTACAGCTGTTCTCAGCACTCAGAACTAGAGCGATATTGTCACATTTTTGCTAGGCAGAGTAATCTCCAGAAGGTAAAAGATTTCCTGGGAGGTAGATAGAAGGCATGAAAAAAGAAGGAAAAGAGGAAGACCTGCAGTGTAGTGCTTTAAATATTTCAAGGCCATATTGAGACAAGCTTTTGTGATTGCTTGGATTAACTTACTGCTGAGACTTGCTGAATCTGCAGTACTGCAAATCTCTACTGAAAGTATTTAGGAATAGGAGGAAATAATACAAAGCTTTCCATAATCCTAAGGATGTATATAGGTGACTTCCACTGATTTTATTAAGAATTTCATAGATACTTTGACAGTAAAATTTGTGATGTTTGCGAACTTGTAAGTTTAGTATTTGATTTCCCCTACTATAAATGGGCATTCCTTTTTATTAACTGTGCATCGGTCACCCTGCTTGGAAGAAAGTTGGCCCTATTCCATGTTATACTTTACTGTGTGTATGTATGCACCTAAAGTAAAAATCAAGTAGAGTCAATTGATATGGAATATTACTATAGAAGATGTAGGTTTTTATTTTTATAACTGCCACGTTAAAATAAACCGTGTCCAGAAATCACCCAAGGCACCCACAGAATAGCAAGGTATTGAAAGACTTTTTTTGAGTTTGGCTTTTTATCAATAGAAATTCTTATAGCATCCATCCACAATAAATCAATTTGTTTTGTTTTGTTTTGGAAAGGGAGATTAAAAATCATTTTTTAATATAGGGCTTCCTAAGGAAGGAAGGGTCCTCATGCTGTGTGCCAATATTCGGAATAGGAAGACCTTATTATTCAATCTGCTGGCCAATTTCAGCTAAATTTGGCAGAGGACTAGATAACTTAAAAACTAGACTAGATAACTTAAAACTAGACTTTAATAACCTCAAAGATAGTAAGTCCTTATAAGCTTCATGAAATCAGGAGAGAGGTCTCATTCACGCCACCTCTTGAGGGGAAGACTGAACAAGCTTTCAACTATATTATTAGATTATACTAGATAATATTATTATGAATAATATATACATTATTGTATTATATCAGAAAATCCACATGAAGGTGGAAGAGAGCAAGAGACATTAGGAATGTGCAACTTTGGGAAATATCTCTGAGAAGTTTCACCACATCAGACACCACAGAATCTCTCCACAGGCCGCAGAGCAGCAGGATACTCTGCTTCGCTAGTCCAGCTGCCCAAGGAACTACTTGGCACTTAATGGTCAGGGGCTTCTCAGTTTCCTTCATGATGGAGATTTCATAAATTCCTATATAGGTTACATGAAGTATTAATTTTTCCAGTGAAATATTTTCGCATTTTTTTCTTTCTGGAAACTTGCCTTGTTATTTGGAGCTTGGGCTCATGAGTAAGATTAGTGAACATTTGCAGTTAATGGTCTGTGTTTTGAAAAGACAAGATTTATGTCCATACATGTAAAAAACACATACAAAGTCCTGTTCTCTGGGCATAAAGGCAAGTGACACAGTGTGGCTCTTGTCTGTAGGGCTAAATTCTCCTTTCCTCCGGAAGGGAGTGACCTGGTCCGTGTGCCTGTGGGGAACGGCCTGTAGCTCCCCTGCACCTTGCTTAGGTCCCGCCTAGGAGAGTGCAAGTTCATGTGAGCTTGGTACGGGCCAGCGCAGTCTCGAGGGACACGTGCACAGCTGAGCAGTTGGGCCCTGGCCTCGTTTAGCTTATTAAAAACACTGTAGCCAATAATGCTCATACCCCGACTCAGAATTGACTATACTATTGGACACAAACTGGGAAGAGAGAGGAATGATTTTATTTTGTTTAAACCTGGGCCAGGACACTTGGCTTGGACTTGGACTGCATCAGGAATCTGCTAGGATCCCTGTCTCTTCAGCTGGCTGCCGATGCCACTAGGAAATAAAGTTTTTTTTTGCCAATAAAGTTGTACCAAGGTTTCAGCTATCACGTTTACAACTGCAAGAGATCATATTCAATCAAAGTCCTTTTCAGAGGGGAGCAATATTTTGAATGTTTGCTCCTACCAATGCTGCATTTAGCATCCTTGAAGCAAGACCTTGCAAGGAACGGCCTGCTATAAACTGCAGATGCAAAGGTGGAAGAAAGCCAAAGAGTTGTTGACTCTTTTAGTATTGCAGAGGAAGGAATTGTTGTAAAGATTGGACTATGGAGATTTCATCAGGTGTTTTCTGAGAGCTGTGGTACCTTCAGAATTAGCTCCAAATGTTTATTTTGCCTCAACAAAAGCTGAATCTGATAAAAACTGCATCAAGAAGGGTGAAAGAAAAACCCAAATTTCTAATGTAAGGCCAGAGATTCGGTGCACTTCCTCTCTCTTTATCAAAAGCCACTGACAGACAACAGATTCATATTAGCTTTACCTGTCAGGTGCTCCTGGGGTTGTTCTTAAGCACATGGCACTGAACAGTTGTGGTTCCATCATGCTTGGGAAGGCAGAGACAGTGCGAGAACATAGTCATCAGCATTATCAGTTTTTCTTTCTTTCTCATCATTTGATGTTCTGAGCATCAGATTTAGAGCACCTTTTGAAAGATACAGGTCCAAACCTACTACCTTTTTACCATAGAGATAAAGTGGCCGTCATATACTGTGTTGTTTATCTTTGATTTAATTCTCTCTGGGATCTTAAAAAGTGTTTTGACACCTTGCCTTTAGCTAAAGCTTTCCAGGGACCTACTATTTCCATGCGTGTTGTGTGTTGGTAGTTGAGCTCCTTGGCATCTATGTTCCCATGTTGTATGTATTTGAGTTAGATCGCAGTTGCAAATGGAAAGCACTTTCTAAATGTCCTCTTGCTCTCCTTAGTCATATAACCACCTTTACAAAGATACTTCTGAATGATTCCCTGATTTCCAGAATACTCCCACAGGGCAGAAGCAACAAAAACATGCACAACGTTTTTTTTTCCTCTTGATGTAACAAATGATAAAAGGCAGTTTGTAAAGTCAATGCTCTGTAAGGTGCATCTTTTCTGGCAGGATGCTGAGGTCGAATATCAGGATACATACAGTGATAACAATGTACAGAAGAGTTTTTCCTTTTAGTTGAAGTAGCTTTAAAAATATAAGGGATTTCTTGTTGTTTGTCTGTAGTGGAACTTACTTTTGGTATTTTTGGTGTTTAATTTTATATTCCTTATTTTATTGAATTCTTTTTTTAGTAGCGTATTTTTAACACCTGCATGCAACTAAATTCTGATATTTTGCCTAGTGTACTGTGAATATAGAAAGATGTAAATACTAGAACATCCATCAAAATCACTGGAAGTTTTGCCATTGCTATAAGTAGGTCAAGGTTTTATTTCTGATTTCTAGCTATAAGGATTGCTCTCTGCACATCTCCTTGGTGATATTTAAACACATTGCATTCTTGTGGAATGGTAGTTGTTGCTTATTTGCAATGGCAAAGACTGTATTATCTTTCCCCTCCCTTTCCATTGCCTTTTTCAGATCTGAAAATTTCAATACTATTGCGCCCTAAATTTTGCATTGTTTTGCTGAGGTGGCATGGTGACCGTAACAAGGGTGACCCTCCTCTCGGAGGGCTCCCAGTGCTACCTCCCATGTTGTGTTTTCCTTCGTGCCTCTTCTGCTATTGCCAGATAAAGTTCTATACTCCTTTATCGTCCCCTATCACTTCCCTGGTTTGTCCAGTCATTTGTGACTGTTTGGAGCTTTGGTACCCCCTGCACTGCCCAGTGACTCTTGTGACCCCTGCTCACCACCTATTCTGCCACCTTGCCCAGAGCCGTCACCAGCGCCCACGTCGGGCTGCTGGTGTCCGTGATGAGGAGAACCGGAGGCCGTGAGCCCAACCTCGTGTGCGCTGACATCCCGACTTAACACGTTGCAGCAGAAGAAAAACCAAGTCTGCAGCAGAAGGTGCTTGGGAGTAGTGGCTAACCAGGCTGAAGAGTAATGCCTGTGCTGCCAAAAAAGTATTAGATAATTAGAGATAAATGGAGAAGTAGTTCACTTTTTGTTGGTTTATCACACAATTATGGCTCCGTTCAACACCAAAGAGGAATATTTACTTAGGTCCTATTTCAGGGAGTGTTTTATAAAGCTGTAAGTCAGACTGCGTGGTAGGTGCTGTCTAAGTAGAGCTGGGATAGAAACTCTTCATGCCTGAAAAAGATCGAAATGTCAATACTTCAGTTCTGCACCAACATCTTGTGAAGGGTTTTGTGAAAGGCCAGGGGGCTGCCAGAGGGATAAGCAGGAATGTAGTCAACAGGTTGATAGAAAGGGCATTTGGGCATAAGCGTTTTGTCTAGTTTTTCACCCATGCAGGCTGCAAACTGTTGTATTTGTTTGGCTCACTGATCACAAATATCGAGAATTTAAATGGGAAAAATCTGATTGTGCTGCCCATATCCTAGCCCCGTTTAATTTACTCCTAATGACTTAACACATAATTCTGTCTTAGCTGGTGACTCCCAGCTTTATTTGCTATTTTGGGGCCAAATCTACTGAAACCAACAGGGATAGCAGCTTTGATGATAGAGTGATGAGCCAGAAAGAGACAGAGTAGCCAGAGAGCACATTTACTGCCGCTAGAGGAAAGCGTTGTAAATAACATGCTGAGCAAACAGCTTTACCTGGCACAGAGCTCTAAGTTCAGCTCCGTGGAGTTCCCCGTAGTACTTGGCAGGCACCTTTTTGTAGGGCTGGCCCTTTATCCTGCTACACATAAATACGAGATGAAACCCATTGCCAAACAGCAACAGGGACTGGCGGCCAGGCAGGTTATTGGCACCGTTTGTTTTGAAGGCAGGTCAGCAACATACTTTCTTTGTGCAGTGGTTTTGGTGGTACTTTATCACCTAGGTAAACAATGCAGGAGAGGTAGAATTTTCTACCATCTTCATTCCGTCTTTTTCCTCCGTGATTGTTTTATTTAAAATATAAACAATTCTGAGAGTGAAGTAGATGGAGAAGGAGCAAACAGGAGAAGGGAGTTGTTTCCTTTTTGATGGCTTTAACTATTTACACTATCAGTGTGGGCTTGTTCATTTTTCTTGACTGTGATGGATTTAATATTCATTAACTGTATTGTAGATCCTTCCTGTAGGACTAGGATTCTAGTTATACAAATATATGCAATATGTATAAAATATACCTGCATTCACCTGCATGTACAAATTATAAAATAGAAGGAAAAAAAACGCAAAAAACTCTATGCTTAGTCCTGAAGTTTCAGATTTTTTTTTTTTTCCAAGGGAAGAGCTGTAAATTCCAAAGATACATCCACTGCTGGGTAGAGCGTGAAAGGATCCGACATTTTATTTCCTACTTCGAGTTTCTGGGGAAATGCATTTCCCTGCCAGCGTTAACATTGTTTAACAAAACTCCCGCGGGCCAGAGCCTGCACCCCGCTGTGACAGCCCCTTCCGTGTGTCCAAGGGATTGTTAGGGCGCAATATCAATCTGACGGGAACATGCCCGCTAATTGCTTGGAGAGCGGGATATAGACAATGCTGTCCTGTGGCAGCCTCTGCAGATAGGCCTCGTCGGAGGGTTAATTCTGCTTGACAGCACATCAGCAGCATCTCGAGAGTAATTACCCAACTTAAGTTTTCCCACAGTTGAATTGAGATCTTCAAAGGCTTCTACATTTACAAGTATTATTAACCTATATCTGAAACATGATGTTCCCACAAGGGCTAATTTTTTCTTCCCTTTATTAAATATACAGGTTATAGGGTTCATTTGCTAAGTGCTAAGCCCTTAGAAGAAAACACTACTTGTTAGAGAGGGAAAAATCTGCAGTGCACGACCAAAGCTAATGGTGCATAATGCACACATCATTGTCTTTTTGCACAGGCTTTAAAACAAGTTAAAATTTAGGTCTGGCTCCTTTCCTCTCTCCCTCTTTTCCACCTCCCTTTACCTTTTTCCACTTTTAAGAAAATCAATCCACGCATTCATATGTACCGAGCGAGTATATTAAAGAGACACACAAACAAAACCCTTGCAGGATGTCGTTCAGTTAAATACAGATCACTGGATACAATACATACGATATAAATGAAATGGTGTCTGCTTCAAAAATAGGTTGGAAACATTCCTGAATAAGTTCAATTCTGCTAATGCATTTTCAAAAATTAAAATGAATTTATTTCAGCATTTCAGCATTTATTTCATCTGAACAATTGTTGTGATTTACAGTATGTAACTTAATGCTGTTTTAAAATTTATATTCTATTTTCTGGATGTGTTTGGTGATTAGTCTTTTAAAAATGTTTTCTGTAGAGGTACTTTGTAAGAAAATCAAAATGTCAAAGATAATATGTATTACCAAGGATCAAATATCCTTGAATATATCAAATATTGACACGCACAGGGAAACTATCTTATTTAATAAAATATTTGCAGGGTGGGAGGTCAATCTGTCAAATGACTTATTTAGCGTAAAGCATTTCTTGTAACTTACGATCTTTTTATTTTCCTTTGCAGGTCAGAAACGAAGTTTGACTCCAATTCAGGTATGTTTAGATTTTCAGTGTTTTGCCGAATGTATGCTACTCAGGTTAATCTCAGAAGAGTAGTTTATCAGTTCAAGTTCAATTTAATTTTAAACAGACTGGGGTAGGTCAGTCTTAGGAAGGATCTTCACTTATCACGATCTAAAAACAGCATTATTAGTGCTGAAACTTTGCTTTCCTTCCCCTCATTAGTTTCTGTCTTCTTACTTTTTTCCCAGAAGATGATCCGGAAGATGTATCTTGTGACAGGCTTTAACTGATCCAAAAAAACTATTGTCCAAATAAATGATAATGCAAACTAAAGCAAATGGAGGATTGGAGTAAAGTTTGAGAATGATCACTGCCTCAGAGAAGAATATTCTTCTTCCTGGTAGACAAAGGGTTTTCATGGGAATTTGAAGTCAGTGCAGCCTATCTGTCAGGAAGCAGGTGATTTGTCATCAAATTTTCATGACAGATGCATGTACACAATGCATGCCAGACTCGTCTGCAGAGCTCTCTCTAGGAGGTTTACCAAAAGGCGATCTCTCTCAAGTTGTCTTTTTAAAGAATTTTAATGTGTTGTAGGGATTGGGAGGGAAGTGAAGGTCAGTTTAACAAGTTAATGTGTATCTTACAAGACAGAAAACACAGGACAGCAAACAAGGAAACAGTTGGGGAAAAGCAGAGGTCCTAATGCCAGACTGTTTCTTGCTCAGTTAACTGTTCTTGGGTGTTCCTTTAAGTTAAACAATAGTACATTAAGAATAGCCTGTCATGCTGAAACCAGCTGACATGTCCATTGGCTGAAAAGGTCATTCAAAATAAATTTTGTGTTAGGATGGAAAGACTATTTTAATCAGCAAACCTGATATTGTTATGACAATCTTTTACTTTGGGCAATGTTATCTTTGTATGATTTCCTTAATACGATGATTGTGATGGCTTAGAATGATATGCATTTTAAAATATATATTAATCATAGCATTTATGCAAGTTTCCTTTTATCCCAGTTACAACATGATTTGAGTTTGCATTGTGAGATATTTTTCTTTCCTCTTATTCCACAGTAGATTTTATCTTTGGAGTTATATGGGAGTGAAACCTACAGCAGGAAGCATTTATAGAAATCCTTTTTCTTGTATGCTTGAGTCATCTTGCTTCTATTGTGATTTTAATCTGTGATTTTGAGGTTACTCATTTTAAATATTACTTGAATGAACTATATGCTAAGGTTGCTTCTTAGATCTTGACAACACGGTTTTACAAGGGGAGAAGAACTTCACACAGATTTGGCCACCACGCTGCTCTTTTTTTTTTTTTTTCCTTTTTTTAATACAGTTGCCAGAACTGTGGTACGGAGATGTGAAACAGCTCACTTTTCTGTTGAGATGAGAATGTTCCATTTGCTCTGTGGATTATGCTACAGTCGGAGGCTCTTGTTTTCTGACTTTTTTCTTTGAAGCAGCACTCCAGCTACGTGCCATATTCTGCCTGCCAATCTCCGGAGGTGACAAGCTTGGCAGGGGAGGCAGGGCTGTATTTCCTAGGAAGTGAACAGCATCTATAAAACTTTTGCACAGTCGTTTTTGGCACCATCAGAGCTAAGACAAACCCCTGCTCAGTAGATGTCACCAGACCTCTGTGATCTGATTTTGTAGGTCAAATATGGGCTTTAAATTTTTTTCCATCTTCTTTCCTTGAGCTCCTGTGGGCTGTCTCATGAAGAGATGCTGGAGAACCCAAATACTGCAGGGACAGAGTTCCTCTGCCTGCCTTCCCTGAGGGTGCTCAGTAGCATGATTCCTACAGGGCCTTATGACCCTGGCCTTAAGAACACTTGTTGTCACAATTTTGCCTCCCCGTGAGCACAGAGCTCATAGAAGTTGTAATGAGATTTGAAAGTAAAGACTACTTATGGTAGGACACATACACACACACACAAAATATATATAAATCTAAAGGAGAATGAAAGAGACAGAATCTTCTCTATATCTCCACTCTTTTTTGCTACTCCTAAATGTTCTCTGGACTTGCATCAGAATTCTCTGCAGCGTGTGATTAACTAACTGTGTTTTGCTGTGTCAACACCAGGCACCATGAATGTCAACAGGAGTTTTCATCCTTGTGCTTTCCACTTCAAAGTGCTTTGTATACCACCACTGATGCAGTGTGGGAATGTCTGGGGCTGAGGAATTTCGTAGATTTATTCCTGTTTTTTTTTTTTTTTTTTTTTTTCCCTCTTCACTTTTTGATCACTTTCCCCTAAATCCTGGAAAAAGTTCTTGGTTTGAATAGTTTCATTCTTTCCTATCAGGTGACCCTGGCCCTGGCCACCTCTGCAAGGTGTTACCCTCTCTGGTGATCCGTCCTGAATCACTGGTGCTTGTGCCTGTGTGGGACCAGGTTGTGACAGGTTGTGCTGGTCTGGCTTTGCTCTTTGCCCCCAGAATGTTGTATTTGGACCAAAGCATTTCTGAGGTTTAGCAATCTGTCATTATCAGTTTTCTCTTACACCTTTGCATCTCACATCCAAAGATAGTTGTTAAAACATAGTAGCAAAAACAGACAGAACATGTGCTTAAAATAGCATTTTAACAAAGGGAAATCACAGAAAGTTCATAACCTAGAACTGCAGTTGTGGCCAGAGACTCTAAGAATGAAATAAACAAACAAACAAAACCCAGCATTATCTTTGTACAGAAGCCTTCCCTTTATGGTTCAGTTATCCCACTAAGAAGCAATTTTTGATAGATTAGCAGTGTGAGCACTTAGAGTTTGTAGCTTGTTTCTGATAGATTTCAGGCAAGAGCAGTGTGCTGCAACACAGATAAAGTCAACACATGTCACCCAGCTTAACTTTTCACACAGTTGAATTGATCCCCATTTATCATATCATTTTCTTCGTTTCTCCACCAAAAAACTTGCCATCCCCTTTCCAGATTTAACCAAAACCAGGCGACAAGCCCAACTTCCCTTCTACTGATCCTGAGTGAGCAAGTCTATAGATCCGTGGCTCAAAACTGGAGAAAAGTTTGGCAAGCAAGCTGCGAGTGTCTTTTCAGGCAGATATGCTGGGTTATGAACTGCATTTGTAAAAGTTTCTGAAGGTTAGTCTGGAAATCTGTTGCATTGAAATTATTTTGATTGCCAAAAACTAGAAAACAGGTACCTTTTTGTCTTTATTTTGAAATTTGTGGATGTTCCTGTGTGAATGTATATATGTATGTATAGGCACACACACCATACATATGTATGTATATGTATGTATATATATACACACATGTACATGCTCACACACACACACACGTGTGTGTATATATGTATATATTTATATATTTATATAGATATATCAGCAGCACCAGCATATAGGTGCATGACATATGACCACAGGACTATTGTGTTGGCTGCTTTTTCTTCCTCTCGTTTTCTGTACTTTTCAGTTCATAATGGGAAGATGTTCATGTCCAACTGTACATGGAGTTGTCTTTCAATTACAGGGTAAATACTGTCATATTGGAAAAAACCTGTTGCGTTCTAGTTTAGCTCATGCTGCTCAAAGCAGTTCAAGGTAACTGTTAAACCTCAGAATGAGATAATTTTATTCTAGAATGGTTATGTTCATGTAGGGATCTATTCTAGAATCTGTCCTGTGTTCTGAATTCACCCCTAATGTTAATTCCAGGTAGCCTGCAAGTCTAGACGTGGCCTTATTAAGCATTTCTCAATAGTTACGGCCCTTGATGTTCCTAGAAGTATGCGTGAAATATTGAAAAATTAAAAAAGTCCTTTTGAAGCAAGTATGAAGTCTGGAATATAGCTTTAAAAGTGCCCAGTAGGCTCACTGTAAATGAAAAAAAAAAAAAGGAAATATTGCTCAACACTGAAATATTAGGCAAACATTGTCAAAAGAAGATTAATTTGAACTTGAGCATTAACTTAAAAGAAGGCTGTAAAATTCCCATATTGATGATTGGGATTTATCATATAAATAGCTATAACATCTGTAGGGGACACACATTCTTCACATCATGACTAACCGTTCTGTCTGAGAAACTTTTTCTCTGCTGATTCTTTATACACCCATAGCTGGCAGAATTTCTTTCTCAAAGACCATGGGGTTAGCTTCATGCTGTTAGAGGATCTTATGAAATGAAACAATTTTGGTTCTCTGTCATAATATGATGAATTTCACTAGTACTGAAAGTAAAGTTAAAAAAATACTCAGAAGCAAAAAAAAATATTGTAAGGAAGAGATATACTTTTTAAAGATTTTCGGGGAATTTGTTGTGGAACAAGCAGACCATGAGAACCAAAATGAAAACAACTTACTTCTAATTAGTAGTATTTTGATATTATCTAAAATGTGTGTAGTCTATATGCTTGGTTAGATTTTGGGAAGCTTGGGTTTGCTGTTGATACAGAGCAATACCAGGCTGATGGAAGTGAGTTTAAGCATGTGAGAATTGTACTGATTTACCAGTATAAGAAGAACTTTTTAATAAAGAGAAAAATGGGTCATGATAACCATAATTCCATTTGATAACATTCGGAACTTATCAATATCAAAAACTGCCACTGAACTTTGTTAAACCCAGTTTAGGAATAGAAATTAAGCACAAGAAGTTAAAATGATTTTCTCATCATGAATATTGGCAATGAGTTTCCTACTGCCTACAGGGAAGGCTGGAGTTTTCATGGGGAACGTGCTATAGTATTTGATATATCATGCATGTTACTGGGGAGGCATGCCATGTGATCTACAAGTGATAGTGCAGGCAGTGCGACTGTGAAGGGGGAGAAATTTGAGCTTGGTTTTGTATGAAAAGGAGGGGATAAATCCCCAGACAATAACCCTTGGACTCCAGTGGAGTCTCTATTGTGATTGTGTCATTCAGATGGCAGCCCAGAGGAAGTCAGGGACTGCAGGGTGTCACAAGTGGGAGCCATGGAAGCCCCGTGTTGGGGAAACGCAGCTCTGCCCTGGGAGAGCAGAGTCCCAGCATCTCCAGCTGTGTTTGTCACTGTTTGCTGAGGTGGCTTTGCCCCCGTCTCATAAAAGAGATGCATCTCCAAAGCCGGGTCTGTCTTCTTGGCTGAACTGTGCCTGCGCATGGATTAAGTGAAGTGTGCAGCGTAAGTATGTGATTCTATCTCACTCTGTGGGTAAGTACTTTAGAAAACATTCTAATTAACATCAGGAATTAAGCTATCCATGCAGCTAAAGGCTGTCCCGAGAGACAGTAGCTTTTGTTGGATCCCTGCCGCCCCAGCAGTCAAACACAAAACAAGACAAGGAGCCCCCAGCAGTTTCTGGAATTTCCTTTGCCTGCCTTGTCTGGAATCACAGTGGCAACTAGTGACTCTGCAGTTTGTTTCTCCTCTTTGCCTATCGTTTTTTTTTTCTACCGGAATGTCTATATCCTCATGTCCTCCGCATTGCACACTGCTGCCACCCGCCTCTCCCCATAAAAATTCCCAACCTTTCTTCTCTCTTCTCTAGTATTTACTAATACGGTATCCTTAATGTGGTCCCTACAATGTACTAACTTGCTAGGCTACATGATTCAGCACAGGTGTTAGGGAACAATTGAAGAAAATTGTAAGACTGGGGGTGGTCAGATGTTTTCCTCTAATAAATTCCTCTTGGCAATACTTCCAGATGTTCAGCAAGAGACTTTCCAAACTGTCAGTATCAGCCCTGATTTCCCCTAACCTGTCATCAGATCCATTATATGAAAGTCATCGGTACAACTATTAAGAACACAGTGAGCTCCTGAGTAAAAAAGAAACAAAGCCCAAAAGGTGCCTTGAAAGTGAGCGTTGCTTGTTGACCCTTGCTGCTACGGAAGCCTGAAAGAAACTTAACTAGCTTGAAACCTGAAGACTTTGAAGCAGCAGAGTACTGAGTAATACCATTCACCTGTCAGCTGGATGGTAGATCTAAATGCAGACTACCAACTCAATTCCTTAACTCTTATCAGTGTCAGCTTCCTCACCCAGGAACTGCATCCAGGCTATGTGAGAGTGATTCTTGATTCCTGCTTAGCAAGGCTGATTAGTCCCAGAAAGATGGGGCAGAAAAAGAGATACTCGGTGTTCATAACAAAATCAAATCGATAACTTCAGCAGTCACCCTACAACCCAAGTACGATTGAAATAGGTAAAAGGATTACTTGCAGAGTCTCTAAGAGGGAAAGTGGCAAAATCATCAGAACTCCTGAAGAAAAGGGCTGCTTCACTGCTTTTTGGATGGGTGGTTCTTGGGCAGATGACCTTCCTGGAGTCTTTTACTACTATGAAGAATTATTTCCCTCTCTTTGGTTACAACCAATGTATAGATTCTTGAAGGGATGCCTAAGCTGGCAGAGTGACATGGGGAAGTAAGGAACTACCTAAACAAAGAGCAATTCATAATATCTTACTTGTCATTATTTGTTAGTGCTATTTTGTCCTTGTCATTAACAACTCTAGAAGCAGATGATTAAGGCGACAATGGCTGGAGCGCACAGCCTGTTATATCTGCAGTGGGATGAGGCCTTAAATCCAGATACAACCTGAACCGTCCTTGAATGTTTTCAGGGCCATAGTACAACCTGATTAGGAAAATAGATGACTGGGACATCTATCTGATATATCCCAGTGAACTATGTGCCAGTGCTAGCCCTGACTGTGATTGATAACCATTCTTTCATATCTCATATCTCTAGCAGTGTCTTAATTTGTGGAGGGCTGACTGAAAACACTGTAAGCTTGCAGAGAAGCTTGCTTATCCAGGGTTTTTGAAGAAGTTGTTCCTTTACCCAAGGACTCCAAATTTATAACTGATTTTGCAATTGCAGATGTATCTTTTTCTCTGTTCATCTTATTCATAACTGAGCTTTGTTATTCCTTGCTATCACTGGCATGGTTCTTCTCAATCGTCTGGGTAATTTAGTAGGAAACCTGTTCATTTCCATAAGGTAGATCCTTGAATCCAGCAACTGAAGGCCCAGTGGCCTTATTCAGACTAGCAACAGGCTTAAATTTTTCTGCGTGAAAAATTGGTGTAATTTCTACTTTGCAGTTTCTCTTGAAACTATATTCCTTCCCTTCCTCCAAAAAAACACATGTTTTCATGCTTATTAAAGGGGCAGCTATTGGCGAATGTTCCACCCTTGTAAGAGAGCAAACATAACTCATTTTGCCCCTGCTTTGTGAGGAGCTGCCTTTTGGCATGTTGTAAGAACTATAACATCAAAGGGCTTTGCTCAAGGATCCAGGAATATAATATCATCAAAGACAAGTAAAATGTGGTATTTTTGTCTTCCATATACTTTAATAGTCATTGCTGCTTTTTTTCTTCTCTTGTTCTGAGGATCTTGCTGAAGATATTTTTGCAGATTATTTAAATTGCTCCTGTAACAGAAATACTTCACTTCAGGTTTTTAATTTTAATATCATCGATGTAAGCAACTTAACCACATTTATCGAGGAGAATATTCATACCATTGTTAAAACATAGTAGAGACAACCTTCTTTTCTGCTTTCATTGTATATAGCTTTAAAAGTATGTCTCTGAGAAACAATTTGGCAAAAGTCATTCTAGAAGACATGAGTGATACATAAATCATGGTTTTATTACATGAAGTTGGAGTCCGCAGTACTTCAATGAAGTTATAATGTAAACTGTGAAGTAAGTTGGCTCAGTTTTTTTTTGTTTGTCAGAAGTGGAGTTGCTTCAGATAGATTTGTTCTATATTGGAACTTTTTTTGTTAATCAGCAAATTTCTCTTTCAAGTGAGCATCATGCAGCAGTGTGACATCTTCAGTGTCCTGCAGAGCTAGGACAAAAATGTTGTGATGCTTGGTTAGACCTGTTGATCATTGAGCAGTTTTTTACTGAGCAAGGCTACCTAGTTACTTTCAAGAGCCACTTGTATTGCAGTATTGTTCAGTAGACAGATTAGAAGACTTTTGGTCATACTCTTGAATTATCCTATACTTAACAGCTCAGAAAGAACATAAAGACCTTTCTCTGTTCTCTTCAAAAGAAAATTCATTTACTGCATTAAACCTATTAGAGACTAAACATGCTAATTAACTTCGCCATAGTCACATTTAATTAGCCAAAAATGGAGTATATGCAAGGGAAACCACAGTAACAGAGAAGCAAATTGATTTTTGGTCACAGCTCTGGCTCACTGAAAGCTTTATATAGCTCAAATGCAACTTACCCATGTCATGCATGGTTCAAGTGAGTTGTATTATTTCATTGCTTTAATAGTGCTCTTCATTTAAACCATCAAGTGGGAAAGAAAACTTCCTGTCTGCTTTGTAATACGGAAACTGCACTATAATTCATTTGTAAGTAGAATATTATGGTCTGCCTCTTATACATACATTGGCAGAGATTTTGAGGAATGCCAACATACAATACTAGCTCAGCTAATTCCAGAAAATAGGAATTCTGTAGGACACAAGAATACTTCTGCTTTTACTATCTTCTGGTGCAGAAGGCTATCAGCATCCAAATGGGTGTATATAGGTAGTTGCTATGTGCATGTTTGAGCATAGTTTGGATAACTTCTTAATATTTCTAACGTGTAAGGGGCAGCCACTGATTCTGTATCCTGTTCCAGCATAACTTTTGGGTATGTTACCTTGGCAAAGTGCTTTTTCTCTATGCTTTTTTCCTCCTGCCCATCATCTGTCTACTTTGTTTACACTGCTAGGTGTTTGAGGGAAAGAACTGTCTCTTACCATTGAGCATGTGTAAGCCCTAGTGTAATGGAAACACTTTCGCAATTGAGTTCACCTCTTAGAGCTGCTATAAATCAAATCACGGGTGGCCTTTTTAAAGTATCCCCTTTTAGACTCAGCAAATGAAGTTATATTAGAGGAGTCTCTGGAAAGTAATGTAAAAGGCAGCTCTCGACTGAATTGCCATTTTTCACTCTGCCTACACAGTCACCAATACCAGGAAATTTGTGTCAAGGGGATTGCGGTTTTATGCCGAAGACCTACAGTCCATGCAAATGGTCTTCCCAGGCCCAGATCCTTCACCTAGTTGAACTGCATGATTTCTGCACAGAATGCATGTCTATGGCTATAGATATGAGTCTGAATTTGTTTGTTGAAGTCCAATAGGTAATAATAGTGGAGTGTAAACTACATGTAAGTCTTCATTGCATGATAGGCAATGCAATAGGTGTGAGGGCTTAGGCATACAGAACAGAAAATACTGAGATAGTACAAAACTTCCAAAATCTTCTGAAGACTGATTTTCCTGTCAGTGATACAGATCCAAGAAAGCAAGACATGTTCATCCCAGAATGATTCACTTGTGCATTAATTTCAGGAAAAAAAAAAAAAAACTTTGCTTTTGCAAATGTCGATGATACTTAACCTAGTAGGGTCTGGAGAATATTAAGTTGTCCTGGTCAGTGCCAAATCATGAAATCAGTTTGAATCTTTAAAGAAACTGAGCAGTCTGATCTCTTCCATAGGCCATTAGAGTTGAGGATGTTCCACATTTGCCAGGGATCAGCTCTATAGTGGTTTCCAATACTGAGGAAATAGTACCGCTTTTTGGAGGAAAATGAGAGGAAATCAGAGAGATGGGACCTCATAATCACCAAAGAGATCATAATAAGATGTTTGTTAATATATACCACATTTGATACAACGCATTTTCAAAACAAATTACACTTTTCCCACTTTAGAACAAGAAATAGTTACTTTTTAAGCTGTATCTCCTTCCCAGTGTGTTTGAATGTACTTTAAATCAGTAAATTCTCCACTCATTTTAGAAGTCCCTGTTGAGTCTCTATTAAGCGTCTCCTCACCACCCTTCAGGAAAGATTTTTAAAAAAAAGATCTTAAGCACTTCCATTTCCTTTCCATTCGCTCATACTCACCTGAGAATTTCTCTTGCTCTCTTTCTGGTAACTAACAAAAATTTCATCTTTTGTTTGAGAAGATTCTGTTGGGGTCCTTCCTTGATTTAAGCA
Source organism: Tinamus guttatus (assembly GCF_059628265.1). Taxonomy (NCBI): domain Eukaryota; kingdom Metazoa; phylum Chordata; class Aves; order Tinamiformes; family Tinamidae; genus Tinamus; species Tinamus guttatus. The sequence continues at coordinate 2,699,244 of NW_028288705.1, read as the reverse complement.
GTGACTAAAACTGTATGGGGAAATCAAACAGCCATTCAGTAGGTCCAAATTTTGGAGGTGATTGGTGCCTCCACAGTGTCCTAAATTCACTGCAGAAAAAAGCTGGGGCTCTGTGAAGTCACTGGTGCAAGTGCTGTGCCTGCCTCATCAGCTCATGGATAGAGAAGACGAGACCACGGCATTTGTCACTGTCCCCAGCACTCTCCAAAGCCCCAGGTGGCTCCTTCTTGCTACCATAAAGTGCATTTTCATATCTTGGTTTTAAGTACAGTTGCTTTTGCTCCAATGTGCATTGTCCATTGTCTGTTTTGATTATCATGGTTTATAACATCATGAATTTGAATAACAAAGAGATGAGAGCTTGGGCTGCTGCCTCCATCTGGATTTTTCAATAAGAAACTGAAACTTGCTTTTTGATATACAAGTTGATGAGAATGATATCAAACGATATTAGTTGAACCTGGAAAAAGAACTATTACCTGAAGAAAAAAATCATTGGAGTACTGTGTCCAGTTCTGGGCCCCACAGTACAAGAGGGACGTGGATCTACTGGAGAGAGTCCAGCGCAGGGCTACAAGGATGATCAGGGGCCTGGAACATCTGCCCTATGAGGAGAGGCTGAGGGAGCTGGGCCTGTTCAGCCTGGAGAAGAGAAGGCTGAGAGGGGATCTGATCAGTGTCTGTAAGTACCTCAAGGGAGGCAGTGAGGAGGATGGTGCTGCCTCTTTTCAGTGGTGGCCACTGACAGAACTAGAGGAAATGGCCACAAACTGAAACACCAAAAGTTCCACAGGAACTTAAGGAAAATTTTTTTAACAGTGAGGATGCCGGAGCACCAGAACAAGTTGCCAAGAGAGGTTGTGGAATCTCCTTCTCTGGAGATCTTCAAAACCTGCTTGGATGCAGTCCTGTGCCACGTGCTCTAGGTGACCCTGCATGTGCAGGGGGGTTGGACTAGATGACCTCTAGAGGTCCCTTCCAACCTTAACAATTCTATGATTCCATGATTAACCGTTAGGCTACAAACTAGCCTACAGACTTAATGATTAATGAAAAAAAATCAATAAGGATGAAAATATTTCAGGTTTTTCTTTCATTGGTATAAAACTGTAAAGTTATGACTAGTAAGAAACCAGAGAAGAAATCTGTCATGCTTTATTACATTCATGTTTTAGTCTCTGTTATCAAAACTGATTTTAGGTTTTGTAGTACTAAGAGTAGAAAGAAAAATGCAAGCTGCTTTTAATCAAACTAGAATGTTCAGTGTTCACCATTAAAATCTTTACAGTGTTGATCTGGGTATGAGGCAAAGAACATTAAATTGTCTTTTGTTGACTTAATTTAGTGGCAACCACAGCATTTAAGATGTAATGTTAGACAAGTTTGTGTCATACTACTGCAACTGCCACTGCACATGTGAACGCCCATCTGCTCAGGATTAAGTCCTAAGTCAAAACACCAAATGAAGTCTAATGCTACCAGTTTCAATCAAACAAAATTTGCACTGAGATTTATGTGAGCAAGGACAGCATGATCAAGTCTTAAACCAGATGACAGTGAATTAAATTACTGGAATACTGAAGGTATTTTTGCAAGGAAAGAATTGCATCCCTGTGTGATCTGATCTAAACTCTTGGCAACCTTGTCTTCCATGAAGGGCTATATTACTGTTCTCCATCATTTGGTGTGCCATTGGCATTGCCTTCCTAGTCTGCTTTACAGACTAAGCAATCCCACCTTTTTCCTCAGCCATGCCCATGTGTCTGACTGAACAACCTAGAACTCCAAGCACGATGCATAACAATGTCACAAAATTGTTGGGTTGTTCTGAGTTTACGTCCATTTTATTTAGCATTAGTCTTTGCTTTTCTTTACCAGTCATAACAACCAAAAGACTTTGGTTATTTAAGTAATCTGGTTTTCTGTGGAAAAACAGCAGGATTTTATTTGGGAGGATATTTTAAACAAGCTATTACCATATCAAGGGGAGTGTGACCATCTTATCTAACTGTAGCTAGCTATCTACCTTACGATAGTAACCTGCGCTTCATCTGTAGTCAGTAGAAAGAGATGAGCATCCTCAGTGAGGGATTCATTCCTTCTGCTGGAGAAGCCTGTGGGGGGTGCACTGAATCCCCCATCTGGGCATCCATCTCTGCTCCTTAACTTCAGAAGTCATGTAACTTTGATGGTTGAGATAGGAGAGATTATCTCCGTGTGGAGTGGATGTGCAGAGACTGGGGATGAGTCTGTGTAATCCCCATGTCACTTTGCACAGCTGCTGCTGTGGAGGAGTAGAGAGATTTCATAAATTTAAGAAGAAAACTACCCAATTACTTTGAAATTCTTCTGCTGAGTGTCAGCAAGCCACCTGTACACAGAGCTTAGCGCAGTATATTTATGAGTTTGCTTGTGGTTATTTCAGTTTCTGTTCTCCTTTTGTTCTCCTTCTTCCTTACCTTACCTTTGCCTTACCTTCCTTCAAAACAGATTCTGTCTTTGTTTCTTCAGTTACTGTAGTAACTGAAACCCTGAAGTATTGCATCAGTTTCCTTCTGCTTTCTCTTGAATAATGAGCAAGAATTGTCAAAAATGAAAAAGTTGACAAGTGTGTTTTGTAAATACAGCATTAAATACGTCATCCATTCTTGGGCAAGAAACAAAATGTGGAGTTGAAAGAGCTTGTATCAGTGTTAATGGGCAGCAGCAAAGTGAAGTTACGTTGCCATTGCTCACTCAGATAACTGTTTTAGCTGGAGATGAGAATTACAGGAACGCTCTATTTAAAACTTTTATTTTCTTTACTTTCTGCATGTCTGAGATTCCTCCTTTACTGAGCAACGATGCCATGCCTTCATCTGTGTCGGTGTAGCAGTCTGATTAAGCAAGGCTACATTCTACTGCTGAAAACTGCCGTGGTATTGAAACCTGTGTTGGCAGCTGCTTTTACCCCATTGCTTCCAGGCACCATGGTATAGGAAAAAAACAAAACAAAACAAAACAAAAACAAACAAACAAAACCCTCTGTCTCTGAAAAACGTAGCAAAATGGGCACAAGAAACATTATCTTAACTCTCTTGCCCGTAAAAGTAATTAATGATAAATTAACACATGCTTTCATGTTTTCCTTTGTTCCTCATGCACTGAAGGTCTGTGCCCAAAGGACCTACTCCAGGCCAGGCAGTGTCCCAGGGGAGACTCTCCTCTGGGACAACTCTCCTCCTCACCTACCTTCTGTAGAGGAGGGAGAGGGTACATGACCACCTCCCCACCAGGTCTTCTTTTGAGAATGGTTGGACTCGATGATCTTGAAGGTCTTTTCCAACCATAATGTTTCTTGGGTTCCATGATTCATTCACGTGGCACCCAGAATAGGAAAGCAGCTTGACTATGTTTGGGCGGCAGCAAGGAGGACGCAGACCTTCATCTCCACCACTTGGCTTTGAGCTGGTCTGATCCTCCTTGATCAGCCAAGGGGTGATCAAGTGCCTCTGTCCATCCCTTCCCCCACTGCCCTCCTCCTCACAGCACAGGGGCTATTGGGAAACTCTGGAAGTTCAAACTCATGAGATTCCACTGGCATGTTGCCTATGAGAATTTTTTTGCCCATCCACAAATGATTGAGCTTTAATGAGTTTCTCATAATTTGTAGGAGCAATAGCAGTAACAATGTATTTCTTTTGCTCCTTTGCCAGGGGTTCTGGCACATTTTTTAAATTTTTCATAATCTGTATTGGCCAGTGCAAGGCTTAAACCTTGCACAGATGGATGTGGAAAGTAACATCAAAATGCATAAGCAATCAGATGTATGACAGCCAGCAGTTCAGCTTTAGCATTTGGATAGGAATGAGTTACTTCATACTTTAAAAATGACAGTGTGTTAAAGAAGCTGAAAGAATACAGCAGTTTTCTTCAAATTTGGGAAGATTACTAAATGAAGGCAATTTAATGTCATCTTCAGTGCAATATAAAGAATAAAATTGTCTAATTATGCAGACGCTCTACCTTTAATTTAGATTCTATTTACAGAAACTTCCCACCTTATGTAGCTAGTTCAACATTATGTATTTATTTGTGCAAGCCTTTTGTAAAACTACTGAATGATGGGGAATTAGAGAACTGCAGCAGTGACAGCAGCCATTTTAAAAAGATTCAAAGCAAGAGTTAAGAGAGTAAAATGCTGAATTTTCAGAAAATCAGCTGATGTTTAGTAAAGTCTATGCACATCTTTAAAAGGTCTAGTAAAGATAGGTAAAGAAAAAATATGAAAAATAGCATAATAGGCATAGGAAAGTAGAGTTTTAAACACAGGAATAGCAGAAAGAGATGCTAGCACAAGGTTTAAAATAAAATCATTGTTTAGCCTGCTCATGCAGTTTACATATTTGAATAGATGTCTTCCTTTGTTATATATTTTCAGTGTATGAAGAGGTAAAATGCTCAAAACAGACATGGCCAAAGTTAGTCACAGATGTTGTGCTAGCTAAGCCAGAATCGTGCAAATAAAGGGATGTTTTTGCTAGGTGTCCATACCTGTACATGGAGGCCAGGGTGGGAGCTCATGTGTTTGCTTCAACTTGATAAGAGAAAATAAAAGACTTTGTTTTTTTTCAGTGTATCCCTGAACAGTGGCGTAGGGTGTATATCCCTTGGATTTTTTAAACATACATTGATTTGGGTAAGAAAACTTTTCAAACAAATGCTCGAACCATATGCTTTAAAAGGAAATCTGAAAAGCATTTGAGTTATTTTGAATTTTCTCCAAATATTTCACTTCTTTTTTTCAGCTGAAATTGTATGCAAAATTTGACCAGAATTGTAGGAAGCTTTCTAGTCTGGATATTAAAGATCATATTATCATTTAGAAAAAAGCCAAAAGCAAATACCCAGATGCTACTTGAAAATCAGGCCCCGTTTAATTAGATACTTAATTACTGGCATGCAGACGTTGGATTCCTAGATGGCGAAGTCACTGCACTGTGACAGTCTTTCTTTCCTGTGATGCCTGGCACAAAGAAGCCGAGCCCCGTTGTGACCCTGGAGAGTGGTAAGAATAGGGATAGAGCTCTCAGAGCTCTCTGAAGGGTGCTCAGCTTGTCTCAGGTCTTTCTCAGCAGTGGTCTTTAATTTGCAAGTATTTTAGACTTAGCATTTTTTAGAGCATAGGGTACAAATAATATTTAAAATAACATTTAGTACAAAACCAATATTACAGCTAGCAGTTCTGGACATTGAAGCATAGAAGCTGAATACTGAAATTTTGCTATTAAGGCTGCTTTGAATACAAGAGCAATAATCCTTTCTTTCTCTGCATGAAATATCCCTTCATGCAAATAGTGCAACTGTTGTAACGTGGTTGCAGGCAGGACTCTGAAACTGAGGTCAGATACGCCCTGTAATGAAAACCTGTGAGTCCTCAAGATGTCTGCAAGGAAGAGAAGTGCATTTTAAGGTCCATTTTGGAATGTGGATCTGAGATCCCCAGATCTTCTAGTTCTTGCTCCAAAGCAGATGTATTTGCTTGCTCTGCAGCAAGGTGTATTTGGGTTTTCCATGATGTGCTTTATGCTTGGGATGTGCGAACCAGGGCATTTTTCAGAACTGATTGTGCTATTGGCTTTGTTCTTCTCCTGCAGAGATTTGGGTTGTATTTTACCTTTTTAGTTGTTTTGTAGGAAGGAATTCTACTGAGAACACCTGGAGCGACACAATTACAGTGAGAGCATTTAAAGCTATTGGTACACGTCAGCCTCTTGGGGTGCTGGAAAGAAGTGGGGGAGCACCCAAGGAAGGGGAGGCTGCCTGCAAACACTGCTGGGGTACTAGGAGGCCTGTAAACTTCAGTGGAGGCCTGAGTTTAAAACAATCCCTTTTAAATAGCTCCAAACAGACCTTTTCTGTTGAGGATAAAAGTGCTCTGCAATCAGGAAGTGTTTTATTTTGGTTGCCATCTGGTAAACATGTAAAGACAGGACAACTTAGCAAAAAGTTGGCATTCCTTTCCTCCCCATCCATGCAATGCCATTCTCACAGTGCTGCTAAATCCTCCTCACCCGCTCAGAGCTTGGGTAAACAGACATTGTACTTCGTGGAGGATTCTGACATTGTAAAAGGTCTGAGTTTGTTGGATCAGTATGGTGGTAGCTTGGCATCGAAGGTTAGATTTTGTTAAATCCGAGACAGTTTGGAACTGACACACTGTGGCTTTTCTGGAGCAATCAGATTTTTTCAAGCGCTCGCAGCATGCTCAGAGAATGAAAAGTGAAGTACATTCTCTTTCCTGGAAAATGCCAACAACCTGCTCTCGACGAAAAGATTTAGCCTCGATAATAAACCAGATAATTATTTTCAAATTCTAAATTCACTTTTGTAATGCTGAGATAGATGTTAATGCTGAGATCCTTGGAGCAGAGGTGTTCCAAAGTCAGCCTTTAGGATAATGTCTCCTGAGATGTTCCCCTTGTGCAATTTGTGCAGTAAATGAGAAAGCCTGACCTGTGTGATCCAGCCTGAAACCAAGCTATCAAAGAGTCCTTTAATCCAGGGAATGGAATCTGCTTCCTGAATTCCTGAAAGGTTTGGATGTGGAACTCCAATAGCTGTTGTTTCAGATAACCTAAAAGCCTTATTTCAATTAAAAAGACACGGACCTCAAGCAGCTTTTAAATCAAACGTGCTGATCATGTGGCCAGCTGATAATCATGTTCCTGTGAGGTTAGGGCAAAGCAGCAGCATCGCTGCTCGACACACAGGCCTCCCCTATTCTAATTGTGGAGTTTCTTGTAACCAAGGCGGCCACATGAAGTCATCGAGTGAACCAGTAGCCCTGCCGCTACCTCCTTCGCTTGTAGCTGAAAGGCTGGGGAAGCTTAGGTGGTGGGTGAGTGCTAATGTTCTGTCCCGAATGAAGAAGGAATCCCCTCCAACTACTAAGAAGGGAAAGTCCTCAGCCACAAAAGACCCCACTGTAGCTATAAAGTCACTTGCTGCCATTTCTGATCCTTCTGGTGACCTTAACTATGAGGTGGGGGCTTGGCTTTGGTTCCCGTGAGTGATCGCTCCAAATTACTGCCACAGTGCTTGAATTAGCCTGCCTGGACAGTGTTCCTCCAGGTTTCCCAAGATTTCTCCATTACAGTGAAAGTGAAAGCTTTCAAGGGAGGGCAAGGGAGATTTTGGTAGCTACAACTCTCCTTAGGTGGAGACAGATCTCAGTTAATGTGCTAGTCCATAAACTGGGCAGAAGAGAGCACTGAGCCTAGCACTGGTGTGCTTTAGCCACACTGTAGCTTCACCTTTCAAGGTGAGGTTTAATGGGAAAACTCAGCCAATTTAAGAACTTGCTGACACCAGGAACAGTATTTCTGTCTTTCTTCCACCCCTTGCCCTATTCTCACCTCATTCCTTGCATTGCCTCCAGTGCTTGTTTGACCTCTCAGTTAGCTGTTTGAGCTTGCTAGCCTGGAAAAAAGGAAAAGTTGACTAGTTTTCTGCCAGTTTAGTGAGTTCAATTTTACTCACACAGTTTGATAAGCACCAGAACCAGTGAATGTTAAGGAGCAGGGGGGTTGGGCTAGATGATCTCTAGAGGTCCCTTCCAACCTCAACCATTCTATGATTCTGTGAAGCAGCAGGACCAAGACAACTGAGAGAGGGGAAGAGAAGGACAGGAAGCTACTCAATTGCATCGTCTCCCTGCTTTCCTGCTAAAGGCGCTCCACTTTGCATACAAAATGCTAAAAGCAGATTGGAAGAGCAGCACAAATGTCTCTGAGCTACAGCTCTCGTGGGATTCCCTGATCAGCAGGTTACTGGCTGTTCTGTGCTGGGTATGTCTCTGGTGAAATATCCCCATGAAAATGTTTGCTTTTGGCAAATAAGCACTTCAAGTTTCTTTTTTTTTTAAAAAAAAAAAAGAAAGAAAGAAAAAAAAAAGTTTATGGAGAACTTCCTGGTTGAGATTTTGCATTTTGCCTTTTTTGGTGAAAATCTCTGTAACACTTTCCTATTAGAATGAACCACAAACTTGTCTTTCAAACCTAAACAAAATTTCTATACAGCTTCCTCTGAAATCCAATAACTTTGGTTCTTTTCTTTTATGCTCCTAAGCACAGACTGCACAAGAGAAACACAGTTTTGTGCCTTTCTGAATGAAAAGGAAAAAAAGTATTTCCTGTAGTGTAAAGAAAAATAAATGAAAAGAAGAAAGAGAGTGGAGTAGCCAAAAAATAAAAGTAGACACATAGGGTGCAAAAAAAATTAAATGAAATTAACATCAAACTAAATTAAAATGCAGCTACTTTTCAGCTTAGCTATTCTTGCTTACTCTCAACTGGCATGGGCTATGTTTCTCCTGGCTAAGGTCTGTTTTGTTAACAATTCCTCTTCCAGTCAAACCTGACCTACCTCTGTCTCCCCACTTGCTTCATCCAAGGGATCTTTTGGCAGAAGTTTTGACAGTGAGCAACCCAATAAGCAGTTGTGTGTATGAGGTGTGAATCGACTTTGCCTCAGTAAGTTCAGAACAACTTGCAAGCTCATTTGGCACTATTTATGCAAGGTTTCAGCAGAGTTTACTTTTGAAATAAATATTAAAGTGAAATGAAGTACAGCGCTGTCTTTGAGTGCAGAGCATTATTTTACACCTCGTTAGGTCTAATTTTTCCTACTCATAGACCAGCAGCAACTGGACAAGTAAAAGACTGATGAGATGAACAAAAGAGGGGTTCCTTCCCTGAGCACGCTGAATCCATTCTGTAAACGTGGCATTGAAAAGAAAAAAATGAGACCACGTGGAAGAAGTCAGGCCTCCCAAGGAAGTCTGCACTACAGCAGCTTGCACAAGCTTTGGGCATCTCCTTACTTTAGGTTTTCGGCCCCCCTTTCCCTTGCCATTAGAATCATTTGTTTGTGTGCAACTAATTCGCTGTTATGCTTGAAACGTTTCCTCAAGGAAGTATGCAAAATAACATCACGTGGTTGGATCTGTACTGCTTTTGAAAATTTTATTGCTATTGAAAATCACTTGTTCCTGCTACTTCGCAAGGCTTTAATTAATCTCTCTTAAATAGCAGTGCTTATCCTTTGTTTTTGGCCCCTCTGCTTCCAGCACAAGCTTACACTGCAACCGTAGCAGGGGGGAAGTCTCCCGAGCAGGGCTCTGAGATGCCCTGGGAGAATAAATTGTCTAGGGGTCAGAACTTACCCTTGTCCACAGTCCCACATATGTCACTCGAATTTGGCCAAAAACATTAATAGTATTGCAGTGACTGATAGTGTCAAAACTCCTTTTTGGGGGACTGTGAGTGGTTCAAGTGGTATCTCCTCTCACTACCTGGATCCGGTCTCTGGAATAAGCTAACTGGGACCAGATCAGCATAAGAAAGCTACCGTAATGTGGGAGTTGCTCGCTATGTAAACGTGCACAGCTTCACTGGTGCATCAACACTGCTCTAGGTTTAGTCAAGTTCTGTTTTGAGGCTTTAGTAATGACAATGCTACGGTTTTTATATTAGCAAGCCCTCCTTTTTGGAAGCTTTGTTGTGCTACCCAATTTATATTTACATATGTATCTATATATCTCTCTTTTTTTTTTTCCTGCAAGAGTAAGATTTAACTGCTGATGCAGGATTCTAAAAGGCTGGAGGGGAACCGAGTGAATTAAACATTCTTCTTCCAGCTGCTGCTGTTCACAACACGTTTGACAGTTAAAATACATCACACATTCTCTTGTCTGTTTAATATAAACAATTAGTATTTTAAGTGGACTCCAGAATCAACCCAAAATAGGAGGATCCAGACAGGCAGTTCAGATAGGAAACTAAGCAGTGTCCTAAATTTGTATAAAAGCAGCTTGCAATCAGTTCAGTCTATGCCTAACATACTGTCTACCACAGCACATTAGTCTGTGGAAGCTGAGAGACAAGTGAATTGTCTTTTTGGAAAAAAGGTTTTATTTTTCATAATACTCATAAAATTATTTTAGTACATTTTAGTCTAAAATTTTTAGTACAACTCATAAAACGAAGACAAAAAAAATAGAATTAAGTATTTGGGATCTTTGTATAACTAAGCCTTGTCAGTCCAGAACAGTTTTGAAGGAAAACTTGTTTAAAGAAAATGCTCCTTTTTTTTTCATTCCAGCCTGAAGGCATTTAAATCATACAATGTTGTGAAGTAAAAAAAAAAAAAAACAACTTTCTTCTGCATAGGTTTTTCATCTTTCAGCTTCTTAACAGAAGGACTTTAATTTCCTGCAAGCATAACCTTGGAAACATAGAAAAAAAATTGTATAGAGTAGTGGTCTTCATAGTTTTAAGAATTCTAACACACTCTCTGTAAAATGCAAATTGCTAATAAATGTTTTCTAAATATGTGAATCTGTAATAAGGAGGCTGAAAATTCTCCTCACTCTTTATAAAAGGCATCCAAGATACAATTCCATGCAAATGTAAAACGTTTCCTTCTTTGCATCTAGACCATGGCTGATTTCATAATGGAGAAGAGAGTAAATTGTGTGTATTCTTATTAACATAGGTAAGTCTTGAAATAGCCCTTAGGGCTGTGAGGATCCCTCTGAATTCTCCAGTATGGTGCTGGGAGAGATCTAGCTGTGTCATTTAGGACTGAACCCTCTAGCTACTGGTGTGGGTAAAGTATCTAATGGGAAGAATTTACACTTGCTTCTGCTTGCCAGGAAAGAAGCTAAGGTTTAGGTTATAAACCTCGCGTGAAGGACGGTCTTTTCCTGTATGCCTTTGCAATGATTAGTGAACTTGACTGCACTGAAGCCTCTAGTGTCTACAATAATACAAGTAATGAATCATAAATAAAATGGCTTTGCAAAAAGAAGCCAGGAATTTATTTTAAATTGAGACTTTATCTAAAGTGGTCTAGGCCCTTCAGACCCACACAGCATCTTTTGCAACTCTCAACTTGGTTTGCACCTTAAAAGAAAAAAGGAGGGGGGCGCAGGTAAAAATGAAAACAGATTCAGGTTTTTCAATTTCCTGTTTGTTTAAATGTGTCCTTTGTGACATGCAGATTCATCAAGCTCCTTTCCTGGTGACTGCTTCATTAGATTAGTTAGGTATTTAGGGGGATTTTTATCTTCTGACTCATAAAATTCTTGTATTCCCCTAAGAATTTCCTGTGTCTGACTGGAATTTTATGTCTTTGAAGATTTAGCTGGACTCCTTGAAGAAGTCACTTTCTAAATGATTCTACTTTTGAGGTCTCTAAATAGCATCTGAGAAGCCAGCTCAGGACCTGATTCCTGCTTTTCAAGAAAACTGAACCATGCCAGCACTTCACCTCTTAAAATTTTAATCAGAATTTCTCTTAATCTGTTTAAACTTTCTTTCCAGACAATGATATTTCCACTTGTTGCCCATGCTCTTGCCAGGTGTCCACTTAAGCACACTTTTGTCCAATTCTGGGAACGCACCCCAGTGACTTAACATTAGAGTGTGGCTTGCAAGCCTGTCCCATCAGGTTTTCATCACTCACTTGCTATAAAGCAGAGAGCTAAGGTTACGAGTATATTGGACCATTTAGCAGTTGATGAGAAATGCCTTTGTATATCCCTTCACTGCCTTTTTTTTCCTTCTTTTTGAAGAGGGTGAAAGCCAGGTTAGGCTGGAATTCCAGAATCCTTGTGTGTTCTTTTTTTTTTTTGAAAGGAGGTTCAGTGAATTGAAGATGATGCTTTTTGACGTGTGAGTTCCAGAAATTTATAGGGTGATTGGAGTGAGAACGAGGCTGCTTACACAAGAGCTTTGCCTGTGTTTGTTCCCCTGCCTGTGCACAACGATGGTGCTGGGCTGGTGCTTGTTGCCAGGGTTCGGTGGTACCTTTGGCTGCCTTTGAACCAGAGGAGCTGAGGCAGGAACCTGAATGCTGCCTGACTCCGAATTCAGATTTATTTGGTGAGGTGAAAGCTGGAAGGAATCCTCACTGTTCCGTGCTTTGGGAGATGAACACAGCAAATTATGTTTTAATAGGGCAAAGGTGCAGTTAATGGGGTTTCTTCTGAGCTGCAGCCCTGGCTCTTGCTGGCAGCCTGTCTCCATGTGCCACAGTCCCTGCGGGTCAGTGCTGACTGCGGGTTTAGGGGTCTGTGCCTCCGAAGGGAAAATCTGAAGGAGCTCAAGCTCATGCAGCTCATTTGCAAGGCTCGTGTGATAAACTAATGACTTTGTACATGGATATAAAGAACATTTAATGGTCAGAGAGGGGCAAAGCCTGTGCTGCACAGTCAGCAACCACGTGCTCTTTAGAGGCATACTGAAGTACTAGAAAGAAGGAAAGGAAGTAGCAAGTAGAATGACACTGTTGTTTTCCAGAAGTTTGTTTAAAAAGCAGAAAAGATATCATTGAAAATTCTATGCTTACAGCCCTTTCCCTCACACTCCTCTCCCAAATAGTGATGTTTAAATATAACTTGATCCTGAAACGCAGGTTTAAAATAACTAGCAAGTATATTTATTTATAAAACTACTTTGCACAAGTATATTTACTTTCAAAATCAGCAGGTGGAGACAAGAACAAAGACATTAGCTGTCACTCTCGCTGCAGCACGCCCGCTCGCTGTCCTCCCGGTGGCTTCGTGCCACCACCAGGTGGAACTCGCCCTGTGCTCGTCCAGGCCTTCTCACACTCACGGAGGGCTCCGGGCCTGGAGATTCAGGTCAGGCCGGACACCCAGCGCAGGCAGCTGAGCGTCTGGGCCAGTGAGGCCGCCTGCACCACTGCCCGCCTTCCCCAGAGGGGCCTTCTGTGCGGGTTGAAGGACGTGAGGCTGCTGCTGGTCACACCATGGTTGCTGACCCTCTGTCCCCTGGAGAAGACACATCGGTGTCGCTGACTGCCAGCAGAGACCTTTGCGCATTTTGTTTACCCCACAGCTGGAATCTGCAATTGACAGAGTGTTTTCAAATGGTCTTTTCTGACTTTTAGGAGAAGCAGCTCATCCTTGAACAATCGGAAATAGGGGGAATGACAGGAATGCTGTCACCAACTGTTATACACCATGCTTTCCCTTGGAAGTTCACTTTCTGACACGTGTTCAGTCCTCGGTAGGGCTAATCTATGTTCAGCTGATGATATATTTTTTTGAGCTCTAGTAAAACAGGAGCTTCTTATTGCCTTCAGAGCAAGGATTTGTTGAATTGATATGCTGGGCCCATCTGCATGGGTTTAAAATAAGCATAGTGAAATTAGACAAACACTGTCACTAAATGAGCCAATGCTGATTTCACATGGGTGTTTTCAGATCTCTCTTGTGCTCATTATTTATTCTGGGGAAAACCTAATTGCAGGCTCAGAGTGTTATCTGAAAGGAAATAGATCTTTGTGAGCCAAGTTGTGTCATTTTTAAGTCTGGTGATTGCAAAGTGGAAGATGAATAAACAGGAGCAAATTTCGATCAGCAGAGTAGCTCACATAAAAGAACTATATTTTCATTTAGGATCTATATACTTAACGCTGTTCAAAGAGACTGTGACTCCCATGTGGTTGTGCAATGACCTTCAGATTTGCTGCACTTCAGATTTACAGATTTTGCCGGTGCCTAGAGGCACGTGGGCAGCACATGACAGCCTGTCCATCAGCAGCGGATGTTTCTGAGATGGGGCTTGTGTTCCCACTCAGTTGTGAGACATTTGGAAGGCACGGAGAAATATCCCAATCAAGAAAACTGAATGGAAATAAAGATAATCCCAGACAACCTGTGGGTATGTGGTATTACAGAAAAGTGTAGTTATCCAAAAAGTATCCCAATAGCTGACAATCTGAATTACAGATATGACCAGTCCAGGGGAAGGTACAGCATAATAGAGAAGCTTGGGACAAATTCTGGTGTGTACGTTCCTCGAGACGTTTGAATGCATCTGTTAAATGATTGCACCTTCACTCCTGATTTCTTGTCTCCCTCCAGTCTTTTCCTGCATATTGGGCCTTTTTTTTTTTGCCAGTCATCTCTTATTTCTCCTCTTGCCTATTGCATCAGATTTCTTTTCCAAGCCAATTATTCCCTTAGATTTACCCCTTTAGGGTAAGAGAAAACAAGACCCTGAAGCAAATTGGATGTTTCTAAAGCAGTATTATATCCCTGTAAAAAAATATAGTGACTATAATTAACTTTAACTGTGATCATTCATACTGCACCCAATAATTGCCAGATTAAGAGCAGTTTGTATACAGCTTGCTTGATTTATTTAATTTCTTTATTTGACTAAAAATATAATAGAAGGTTAAGCAGAAAAAAAAAACAGAGAAGCTGTCATGTCCGGAGTAGCATGGGCACCTGAGCAAATAAGAGACCTGTACTGAACTGTTCTGTGCAGCAGCCGTGTTAATGCTTGTTCAGGGTTCAGGCTGATCCTACAGGCAAGCGGGTTTTTCCCCAACAGAGTATTAAAGGGGAATAGCTCCTCATAAGATATTTTTAAGCACTTTTCCAAGCTGTTCCTTTCCTTGGACTGTGTCACTGTCTACACCATAAGGTTGTGAAAAGTTTTCCTTTGAAATCCTTCTTGAAGGAAAATGTAGGGTGTAGCAGAAAGGGCATGATTTGCTTTAAAACCCGTAACAGCAAGCAAAACAGAAGGTGAACATTATAATCTGAAATATTAAACTTTTCCCATTTCAGTAGTTTCAATTTTCAGTAGTTTTCAGAGTGCAGCTGTGATGTGCAAAGTTTTCCATAGAAAATTTAAAGGAACAGAGGTGTGTGGGTCACCCAACCCGGAGTAACAACTCCGAATAATCTGTCCCCACAAATGCCTTTTTTTTTTTTCTTCTTTGTACAGTTGCCTCCAGCTCATGTGTGTCCACCTGCAAGCACAGTGCAGGGGGTTGAAGGGCAATGTGTGCAGACTGCCTCCTGGGCTGGGTGACGGGTACGCGCTGGTGGCAGTAGCACACGGGTGGGCTGTGCGCGAAGCTGCAGACTGGAGCTCTGGTACTTCCCAGGGCAGCTGCGGCTTCGGGGCAGGGCTCACAGTGGGCTCTGGAGAGCCTGTAGCTCGGCATAAGTTGTTCATCCACTGGAAGCGAAACCCATCTTTGGAAATAGTTTCTATTTTAAGAACTGCTTGGTGGTAATACGCTGCTATTAGGCAAAGAAGAAGGTTTGGCACTACCTCTTGGTGATGGTGTCAGGAGGGACCCTAGTCTACCTTCCTGTAGAGTCTTGTCCCAAGAACAAATTCCCTCACCGCAGGTTTGAGGGTCTGTTTTTAGCCTGCTGTTCAGTGTGCTGTTTTGTGTACCTCGGGCAGACATTGCTGTCAGCTCACTGCCCTGGTCTAGGCCCAAATCTCGTAGATTTTCTTGATGGACAAGAGTATTATGTGCCCTTTTAGTTATTTGTGACTAAGTTCTCTTACGAAGGCATCTCATTCAGCACCTAAAGTAAACAGAAGAAAGGGGCCTGGGTCTTTTTCTTGTTTTTAATCACTGTAGTAACTCTTTCCCTTGTTTCAGAACTTTACTACTGCGATGAGAGCCTGTTTGTCCAGCTGTAGCGAGGAGGGTGTTTGTCTGCTGTGGCACTTGATGCTGCAGGCATGTTGCTCCAAGGGAATATAGCTGCAAAAGGAAGATAATACAGGCTGCATTTTTGAGTTAAAAACAATTTCTGTCAGAATTCCATCTCTGTAGTTTTCGTATGTATTTGAGTTCTGCCTGTTCTTTACAAAAGCTATTTCCCTGATATGTATAAAACTATAGGAAAATATTTTGATGGGTTTAAAAACAAATTATAAATGTCTGTTATTTGAATGACCCCAAACATTTTTTTCAAATGTGTGCCTCATTTGTAACTGGTGTTCCTAGATAAACTTAGGCTCTGCACTGCAGTCGTTAACAATTGGTAGCCATCATCATAATTTCAGTGCCGAACACTGTTATTACAGGATTGCATGTACAGTTCTTTTGATTTTTCCCATGAATGCACTACATATGGATTCCAATTTTGTCAAATCACTCCCATCAGAAGGCCTCCTGTTTCTAGTATTATACTGACTTACTCATCCTATGTGAAAGTTTCAGTTATTTTAGTGAGTTGTATAGATAACTCGTAAGAAAACAGATTGCAGACTATTTTGCAAGAGGTACATTTTTTTTTTCCACTACAGCTTTTGGAAGGAAAACAAAAACATTTATTTGAAATTGAATGCTTTAGACTGAGGTTACTAGGTCAACAGTAAATTTTAAAAACTATTTGAGACATTTCTTAATGTCATTTTTAAATTATAGCTTAAGGTTACACTGTTTCACATGATTCTGTTCGCTTCCTTTGATGCTGAAGATCTACAACTGACTTATGTGTAAGATATATTTTTAAAAACATTAGCCATGATTTAAAGTAACAAGAGACACTGTTCAGATGAGGGGAGAAAGCCATCCTTTGGGAGGAAGTGAGTTAGGTTCAGTAGTTTTGCTGAACCTGAACCAAAAAAGAAACCATTAGTAACTCAATCTTTGTAAGAAGGCTCGAGGAAGACCCCAGCTCCTGCTTACCTGTTGATTTTAACAGCAGTCCAGACATTGCAGATGTCAAAAGCATTTTAGAGGAAGGCTCTAAAACAGCCAATATGTATTTAGCAGTATTTTAGAATACAGTCAAGGGATTAAGGAAGCATTTAGAGCAATGGCTTTATTGCGATACAGTTATTAATTGCTAAAGAGAACTGGCCCCATGTGCTCATTGCTCTAGCAACACCAGGGTCACTCTTATTCTGAGCAATTCAGATGTCAGATGAGATTGTAGATGTGAAGTTTCACATCTCCCTTAACAATCATTTTAAGCAAATATAGCCTTCTCCAACTAACAAAGATATAAATCTGGACTGCATATGTTGTTTCATAGAAAGTTGTTTTGACATTCAGAGCGCCTTAGTGGAAAAAAACAAATATCACCTTTATTTATGGCTTTCACTTTTTTATTTCCCAAGTGAGAAACATAAAGAGAAAAAACAGATGATGACTGTCTCATAAAAGCTGCTATTAGGGATTCAGTTGTTTTGTAAAATTCCCTTTGCACACTGTTCTCTCAGAGTGAAATTTACCTGCTGTGGTAGCCTAACTTTGCTGGGGAAGATAGTGTATTAGAGGGGAACCCCCTCTTTTATTTTCCTTTTTTCTCCCAACTTTAGCTTGTCTTCAGCTCCCACACACCCACCTCTGATGCTCAGCATGTTCTGCTGAAAGCCAGTACCATGCAGCCCTTCTTAAACCTGTATAGTGCTAGAAAGAGCTGGTTATTTTCTTACCAGTGAAATGCATATCTACGATGTAGTCCTGCACTGATGAACAAGAATGTTTCTGTGCCTCATTTTGGGTTTAGTTACACCCAGGTAAATTAGATGAACCTCCACTGAAAATAACATTACCTCATTGTAAAATATTTGTTAGTAAGGCTATTTATTTTAGATTCATCGTCATGGAGATATAATGAAAAATAGCCCAGCGTGTTAGCCAAAAAGTGCCCTATATTTGTGCAGGCATTGCACATAATAGGAATATGTCACTTTGTAGTTTTACATTAAACTTGTATGTGAGAAGTTACAGCTGTGGATGCCTGGCTCTGCCAGATTCAGTTTTAATAAGCCTGTGTGAAGGAAAAAAGTGAAGGCCATTCAGCTTTACAGCGGTTTCAAAGTAGAAGCTTTACTATCTCCTTTTTTAATCCTATATGCTTCATGTTTTTACACAGATACAGCTTCTTGGTGAAGATAAATGATAAGACTCTACCTTAAAAAGCCTTTGGTTTTTCATTAATCCGTATTAGGTTAAAAGGGAATCAAAATTCTAAAAATACGACACATCAGAGAAACAAGGTATTTCTCAGGTCAAGGTACTCTTTCTTTTCCATCTGGTGCCATTTGGTAGATCTAGCATCTTCCATCTCCCCGTACATCTCCATCTGTAAATAACTCACTGAAATAAATGCTTGGAATACTTACAACGAAGAATGATAAAATGCAGGTTGGATTTAATCTCTTTGACTTCTAAAATGAAAAACATAACTACAAACATCACAGTTATTGGAAAACTGTGGAGGTCTCCAGTCAGCAGGTGTAAGAAATGGGAATAATATAGGGGCATTAGAAGCTTTGGGATTGCAATTTTGGTGTTCAAAAAAATGTCAAAAGGAATATTAGTTCAGGAAAGGGGAAAAAATAGCCTATCAATCAGGCCTGATTTTCCAAAGCAGCCTGAAATTTTGCTTCTGGTAATAATTATAGACTCATATTTTAACAGTCAGATGTCTAACTGTTTGCATCCATGTATTAGGAAGTTGGAGGTCTAAGTACAACTAAATATGTACAAACTTGCAAAATTGGAAGGGAGTTTAAGATGCCTCTACAGGCAAACTGTTTTCCAAATGTTTATGGGAACAAATTTTTTTTTTTTTTTTTCATGAGCCTTGCCTCAGGAAACAGTGATAAATAAAAGTGCTTTAGAATTTCCTGGACTAATGTGAATAAGATAATCTGTTCTTGCTGATTTTTGATTTCTGTCAGGAGTACCAAAAAGAGGTTTGATTGTAGGCAAACTGCTATAGCTATAGTTTGTATTTCAACTACTTTGGTATCTATCTCCATTGGAGGAGGAGACCAGCTATGCGATTTGCCTGCTGCTAAGTGCTAGCTGCCTCTGCTTTCATGATACCCATGGTGTGCCAGCTCCCTGTGAATGTACCTACCTTGGGCAGCTCGTTAGTAATACCGGCTAAATTAATTAGGTACCAGAATAAGAGATCTGAAAGTAATCAATAAAAATACGTCTTTTAAATGATTTAAAGCCCTATGGCCAGGGTAGGAAAAGCAACATCCAATATATGTTAGCAGAGCACGTGTTTCTGTCCCTTCCTCTTCTTCACTTCTGTTGCCTGTGGCAATATGTGAGGTGTTCTCCATTCTCCTTTGACAAAGAGACATCAACTGCTGCCGCCTCTTTGCCAGAAAAACACCTCTTTGCCATTTGGAAAAACAAAAGATTGAGCTTGAGAAGAGAGGAGGAAAAATTTGTAAAGGTTGTACAACTTCTATGAAAAACTTGGTGGAAGTGCCAGAATGAGAAAGGGTAGGACATGACACAGTGTGACACCCAACAGCACGGGACCCTTTTTGTTACTCATACAGGATGAGTGGAAAAGATCTGTCGCAAATGTTCATTTTACAAACAGTTTTCCTTGAGCTCCTTGACAGTAAGAAGTTTCATTCCTTTATTTGCTTTTGGTATGGGTTTTAGAAAGGATACCCGCTCTGTGTCTGAATACCTATCGTCTCTCTGGCCAGCTTATGAACGTACTAGGAAGAGGCCCATAGGACAGAGACCCAGCTCAATATAAAGGGTCATTAGAGTGAGCACGACACAGTAAATTCTTATTTTAAAGTCTTTTTGTATTGACAATGTAAAGTCGCTGTAGGGAAATTGAGAGTGGTCCTTCTTAAATGTCTCTATTTTGATAAAAAATTACTGCCCATTGCGGTGTAATATTCTCCTTCAAACCAAAGTTTAGGTTCAGGGGAAAACATACTCACCAATCTTGGCTCTTACACACAAAAAGAATGTGCAAATGCCTCCTGAAGTTGATCACTTAGGAGACTCTCCATCTTGCCTCCTGCAATTACCCTTTGCCCCCCTCCTCCCACAGCTTTTTTTTCCTGAGCTATTAAGTTTTACCATCCTTCAAACGCTAGTGTTCCCACTCTTGTTGCCCATCGGGTTTGCTGAACTGGACCTGGCAGAAATCAGTAATCTGTGGAGGGCTGAGTCTAAGCACTAACATTTACAGAGGATCTGCAATGAGAAGATTAGCAAACCATGAGAAGATTAGTAAGCTATCAAATAGGTTTTCCACTTCAACTTTGGAGGAGGGAAATGAGCCAGCAGAGAGGTGGTTATTCCTGTCAGTCAATGAAGGATTGAACGAGGGTTCGTCAGCTCAACAAGCAGTTCACTTGTCTTTCTTTCAAGATGCACAGAGTGACAGTGATCTCACAGTGCCCTTCAGGAGCTTTTTTTGTCACAGGATTTGCTCAGCTGTCATTCAACCCCCACGTTCTGGTCTGTCCCAAATGTGCTGATGCCTGGGCAGCAATGGCACTCAGAAAGAGACTGCCTGACGTAGAAATAAAAGTTTTACGTCTTCGGGGTTACCCCCTGGATGGAGAGACTGTTTTGGAGTCCTGACTCGCGGAACATATGTGGCAGCGGGAGAATCTTTGAAACATGTGTCACATGTAGCAGCAACTAACAGCCTAAATTGAAGTCACTCCAGTTGGGCACAAAGGCCACTTTAGGAGGAGCTTGACTGTTTATATAGGTTTCAGATGACTTCATTTTTTAAAAGTCCATGGAATTCGTCCAAAGCAATTAATATTTTTTTTTCTGTCTTGAATGGGAAGACCAAAAGGAAAAGTCTGGAGAAAGGAGGATAGATGGTCTTTCTTTAATGTCAAAGCTGACATAAACACATCTCCTCCAAACCCTTCTCACAAGATAATTTTCTCAGCAAGACACAGATTGCTTCAATCTCTGTGTAGCAGCCTTTGAAGCTTCTCCCTTATTGCTATTACAGAGGAGGGAGGGTTGTCTCTGAGAATTTCTGCAGCAGTGAAATGTGCCTCCTCCAAATGCCTTCACTCGATGAGATAGTTGGTTGCCCTAAGGAACATGTCTCTTTAGAACTTCTCTGCCATAACACAAAGACAATCTGACAGCTAGATATGTCACTGTTTTGCAAAGTATTGAAATCCAAAAAACTGAAAAGTCTTAATGAAAAAAAAATAGTCTGACCAGTTCTATGAATCTTCAGTTTTCATTAGACGGAGGCCCAGCTAAGGAGATGATGAATAGTGTTGGAGAGGAGCCACCAATTAGGAGACATCAATTTTTCTGTCAACAGGATAACCCCTTCTACAAAGCTTTTCATATGTTTATTCCTTTCTGTTTGTGAACATATTTGTTTGGCAGGGATATTTTGCGTGCAGGGAAGAATTTACCATTTTTTTAAGGATGTCACTGCTGCACTGTTTTTCAAGTCCAGTTTTGTGGGATATTTTCTGGCTTCAGAGTTCTTGTTCTTCAGTCCATCTGCTCTTACATTTACCGTATCTTGGGGGAGGCAAAAGAAAAGAAAAAGCCAGGAGTCTCCTTGCTTCTGCAGTGAGTTCTGGGGGAACACTTCAATGTGAGTAGGCTCTTGGAGGCATCAGGAAATGCCTTCAGGTTGCAGAGTTAAGAATGCTATGATATGTGGACAGTTTATCAAAGGGGAGAGAAAGTATTTTAAGCATTTCTTTCTTAAAAAATTATGCCTCCTCTGTTTGTATCCTAAAAGTTTCCTGTACATTTAGTAGTTTAAGATATAACCAAAGACATATGGACTTTTTTCCAGTTTACACACTTTCCATTCCGTACAATTCCATACGATTCCATACTGAAAACTTGATAGCTTCCACACCTCCTTTTACTAAATAAGAAATTTTAATCCCTTTGCTTACAGGAAACTTTATATATCTTTTATTCATCTTCATACGGTGATTCACAGCTGCTGCTGTATTTCTTAATAACTAATTGCAGGGCATTTTACGAAATTAGTAGTAGTAAATGCTTAGCGGATACTAGAAGAGGAAATAATGCATGGGCATGCATGTAATGTGCCGAGAGGAAGAGTATATCTGTGTGTGTTGTGATATTTGGCAAGAGACAAAATGAGAGGGACAGATATCTCGTGGAATGTCACATGGGCACTGGTAGATGTTGACATGACCTCAAAGCCTATCAGGTTCTTATGTGGGAGCTGAGCTTCAAGGAATAGAGCCTATGATGATGGTTTTTGAGGGGTGGCTGAAAAGTTACAGCTGTGTAATGAGAATCTACTGGGCCACCTGTGTTGTGGGTGGTGGGAGACTTGGCAAGGAACAATTAAGAAGTAGAAGGTCGTTATATAAATGATATGTGCCCAGCCCGTTAGTCGTAAATCAAGTGTGCAAGCTCTTAGTAATTGGGTATCAGGTCACGCCGCTCCGTGCTGAGACAGCAGCTGTGTTGAACGTGCATGTTAATGAGTGCTTTTTCTTCTGTGCTGGATGCTAGTAATCTACTAGATATGTGTATTGTAGGCCTTGTTATGACTCCACTTAAGCCACGGTCAGCAAGTGGTCTGAAGCACTCATCACAGTTTTGAAACTAGACACAGTAGTAGTCATCTTGTTGCCTTTAATGTGAGAGGGATCAGGCTTTGAGCAGATCCTTAGTGGTAACCATGCTTTTAGGCAAAGGTTAGGGTGGACTGTGGCACTCTAACCTGCAACGTGTTAATTTCTTTTTTAAAGAACTTTATGCTGCGAAACACTTGTGTTCCACAAAATCTTGCAGCTTGTCTTCTGGGCAGAATTTCTGCATTTTGAAGTGATGTGAGACTGAATCTGGCTTACCTGAGTGAACATCTCCTGCCTGAGATGAACTGCTGCTGTTGCTCACAATAAAATGCAGAAATAGCTGTTGACATGGAAGATGGGCAACTACTGACAACCTGTTCCTTGCCTATAAACAACTTTGTGTTTAGGGTAAAATGTTCTGAAGTCCCTAATTAATTTAGGATCCCTTCCAATTATTTTCAGGCCCTGGAATGATATGAAGGT
This sequence comes from Tinamus guttatus, assembly GCF_059628265.1. NCBI lineage: Eukaryota > Metazoa > Chordata > Aves > Tinamiformes > Tinamidae > Tinamus > Tinamus guttatus. Next base: position 2,676,583 of record NW_028288705.1, on the reverse strand, counting down.
TTTTTCAAAGTGTTATTCTCTCTCTGATTTTCGCAGTGTCATCTGTCACAAGGATGCAATAGCATTCTCACTTGTTCCTCTTTTCCAGGTTGGCCTTCCTTCTATGATGTGATCAGTCCTGATGTAGTTACTTTCGCTGATGATTTCTCCTACGGGATGCACAGAATTGAAATATCCTGCAGTCAGGTTGGTTTATAGCACATACACACCATTCTGACGGCAAGGGCTGCAAAAATCATTACTGTGCGCTGTACTTTCTCTAAGATTTGCAAACTTTTCAGTTCCATTAAATAGTAATCATTACAAGAGAGCACAATGGATTGTAGATACAGCAGCTGGGTGGAAGGAGCTAAAAGCACAAAGGGCTCATTGGAGTGCACATTGTTGTAAATGGTTGGATTCAGTGCGGAGTCTGCAAAGATTGTCTTCCCAAAAGGGGTCTCTTCAAAGGAACCTCCCGGAAGAGCCTTGCCAAGGCACCTGGATACGTGGAGCGCCGAGGTGGCGGGGAAGGCGCTGGGGCGACCGTGTGTGCTGATTCCATCACTGCGCATTACTGTGCCGTGGGGCTAACTTGTTCCCAACGCTCATTCCCAGGGCATTCCTAATGGTTGCTTCTAACAATCCCATCTGCCTTGATAATGAAGCCAGTAGCCTTTCAAAACAACCCCAAATTTTCCGTTATCTGTCTCGTTCTACTTCCTTTCATCCTTTGTGCTGCCCTCCTCTCTGCAAAGGGAGCGGCATAGTCATTACCTAGCAAAGGGGGAAGCTGCTGCGTTGGGGTTGGACAATCACACGCAGCAGCTGGTGATCCTCGATGTCCCTGTGCTCAAAGTCTTCCTGAAAGAAGCAGCGGCTTCATTTGGGCTGTGAGAATTTGCTGCTCTGTTTCCAGACAGAATTGTTGGTAGGGTAAATGATTTCTCCACTGATGTTACACACACTCACTATTCACTGAGTTGTCCTGTGTAAGCATTCAGAGCGAGTTAAGAAGCTTCCCCAAAAGAGGCAGGATTGTCTTTATGGAGAATCCATTAACCGCTCTGCCTGGGTAGAAGTTTTGACCCTATGCATTTATGGCCAGCCGGCACGTCTGCTAGTATCTCATGTCTGTTAGGTAATTGTATTGCTTTTACATTGATGACAATATTTAGAAGATTCATTTAATACTTTTTTGAAATACCCATTTCCCTAAATTCCGTAGCAAAGTTGCAATGTGACCACAGGTTGGGAATTTCTCACTTTTCCAGTGGTTACTGGAATCAAAAATTCAACTACTTTCCTCAGCTCTGCTTGGTAAGGCTGAGCAATGCTGAAGTCAGTGCACTGACAGTCTGCTGAACAGGCCGTAGCCGATGACTCTCTTCAGGAGATGGCTGGAGTTCTTGGGTTCACCTTAGTGAAGCCCAGGGAAGCCTGTGATCAGGCCAAGGAATCTGGGAATGTCATTTACCTTTGGTCAAAATGAATAGTGCTAGCAGACCTGCTGAGACCAGGAGTATTAACAGCAATCACACACAGACGCTGTAAACTTAAAGCAAAACCAAAGTGTGAATTCACAGCAAAGAGAAAAAAAAATATGACCAAAGTTTGTAGACGATCCAATGGCAGCCTCATATCAGTTATGCCAACTTCCTAGCAGAGTAACCCCACAGGTGATCAAGTCACGCAGGAAAATAACTTGAGGAGTGGTGGACATCTTTGCAGACACTGCTCAGCACAGTTAATAGCATCACATTGTGTATCCATAATTAATAAAACCATTTCCTCCCCTCCTCTGAGCCCTAGGAGTGGGAATCACACATGCAGCTGCAAAAGGAGCACAGTTTTACTGCAGCCTGGAAATGCAGTGGGGTTGATATGACTGGCCTTGGTCAGACTGAGGGGAAATACCCTCTCCCACACCCAAAACCTCATTAATGTTTTTCAGATGAAATTGTAGTTGCTTTTTCTTCAAATGTCCTCCCACCTGCTAGAGAGAGTTAAAAAACTTTCTTTTAAAGTTCTCCCGTGTAGAGAATAAACACTAGGTAAAAAATGCTGTAATATAGAACAGAGACATCCACAGAAAGAAAAGACTTTTATGAGTTTTTTTTGGAAATACATCAGCATAGAAATATTTAAAAGATCAATGATTAGTGACGGGTAAAAGTTAATTGTACATGCATTTGAGGAATAGTCTAAAACTGGTTGCATCTCTCTTTCCTCTTTCCCATTCAAGAGTGCCTCCCCTCGAGGTCTCCCTAGCCGTTATTTGTACCTGCAAAAATCAATTAAATTCTATAGTCTCAAAATATTGTTTGCACATCGATAGCTTGGAATAAGATACAGCAGCTGATTGCAGGCTGCTCCCCATGACTCACGGCAGCGTATTAGAACCGGGAGCCTCGAGAGATCCAAGCATTCTGACGGGTAGCAGTGACCCCCCTGCCTTTCCTGCTCCCAAACACATATTTCAGATGCTTTACTCTAAGCATTTCATCATCCCGGTGCGTTCTCTCCTCTCTATGTATGTGTATATATGTATAGAGCTGCTGCAGATTGTTTCTTTTTGGGAGACTTTACAGACATTTATATATGGCCCAGAGAAATGGCCGGCACCTCTGGGTAATGTGTGGGGAGGACATTTACATCGATTCTTCCTTTGTACTCTCTGCTGAGGGCAGGGTCCTTGCGCTGTGTTACAAAGGGCTGAATTACATTTCTTTCAGGGCAGATGACTTATGGAGTTCTCTACAGAGAGCATCTCCACATAAATTTTTAGTGAGGGATAGTCTCAAAAGGTAACAAATTTTGCAGTAATCCAATCCTGGTGTGATTCTGCCATCACAAGGAGGTGTAATGGGACTACTTTGAACAGCTTTGCAGATTTTGTGGGGAAAATCTTTTTGATAGATTGCCTTCGTAGTTGATGTGTTTGTGAGTGTTGCTCCCAGAGACTGTTTCTCTTGACAGTTTTTCTTGTGTTCCATTTCCATCGATTGGAGAGGAAATAATTATGTCTGTGTAGATGTTAATCTGAAAAAGATCTGTTAAACACTTCTAGCCGGGAGGTTTTGGAGCGGTCTTGGTTAAGATGATTTAATTAGGTTAGAAAAATAATTTTTTCTGGGACACTAAGTTTTGGGGGGTTTTTTGTTTTTTGGGGTTTTTTTCTTTTGAGAAATAGAAAGTCTCTAATCAGGAGAAATGCCTCTTTGTGAGAGACTCCAGTCTTAGAAACACCTCAGGTCTCCCGAAGAAGTCCCTCAGTCTCAAGGACAAGGAAATAAAGAAAATAAGAGGTGCTGAGGAAAGAAAAGTGTGCCAAGGCAGCCGTCTTTCAGGGGCAAGCCTTCAAGCAGGGGCATCAGTATTTCTCATGCAACTTCCCCTTGCCTGTTCCTGCTCACCCAGTATTTTTCTCCTCCTAACAAAGCCGAGCAGCTACTTCGTAGCCCGGCACCGTTCCCGGAGCTCTGGCCTCTCTGCAGGCAGCGTGGGCTTCGGGGGCTGCTGGTGCTCCCACTCCTGCAGCCCCCGGCATTTAGTGCTTTGCTGCCAGGATCAGTAAGGAAAGGGTTTCTGTCCCTCCTCGTCGTGCGAGAGCCTCCTGCAAACCTTGATAGACCTGGCCCAGGACTTACCTGCTTGTGCAGACACCTTCTGGGTGCTGTGGTGAATGAAAGACCATAAGAGCAGGGTGACATTAACAGCATATTAACTGTGGCATAGAGAGCTGCCCTCAGAAGCTCATTCACAGTTCAGATTAACCAGTATTGCCTCTGTGCACACTTTGGAAACTATGAATTAATTAAACGTTGAGAGTAAATTGCAGTCCTTAATTTTTGCTGTCTGACTGTGAGCCCACTAACAGTTCTGTGATCTCAGTTACATCATTCCCCTTCTCACTGAGATCAGCTACTGACTTGAAAGGCCAAGGCTCTTTGGTAAAGCAGCATGACTTTCCTGCTCAGGATAAATATTGCTCCAGTGCAAAGTTTTATTTTTTTATTTCTCATGGCAGGCTGTAAAAAGGAACTTGCGGAATTTAAATGACTAATTATAAAAAGCACTTATTTTCCCGATAAGTTGTCAGCCGTAATGTGCAGTGATAGTAATCCCAATTTCTGAATTGGCCAACTGCATCAGCTTCCTCCAAATACGGTGCTCCTCTGTAGAGCAAGGGACCTGTTTGTAAATCACTCCGGGCTAGTAGTCATTCAGAGATACTTTATCTTTCTGTACTACAGGTGTTTTTTGGTCACTCCATACTACGAAAAGTAGTATGGGATCAGTAGTAGATGAGATCCATCCCCTCCTGGGGCAAGATGCAGAGGAGCGCCAAGAAGGAGCCTGATGCTCTTAGGTTTTGGGAAAACAACAAGCTATGGAAGGAGGAAGATAGGAGAGCATGCTCCAAAGTGAATCCCTGCTGCCTTAGGTCCTTGTGGGGATTGCTGGGTGGTTTAATGTTTCTCTCCCGAGGAGGGTGGCAGATGACCACAGGCTGAGGAATGCCTTGAACTAAGGTTTCCCCTTTCCAGCGGGGCAATACTTATGGAGATAAGCGAGATGTAGGCAGTGCTGTCCTCACCACGCTGTTCTCAACTGAACTCCCACGTGAGATCATTGCAGCCGGGTGGCTTTTCAGAAATAACTGCCCAGATGGATATACGAAGTAGCACAACATGAACGGCAGGAAACTGGGGCTGGCTGTCCTAGGCCCCGATGGTGTCCCAGGTTTCCTGCATCGCTCCTGTGAAGGAAGCTTCCCATGCTAATCCCATGGGGAATGGCAAAGCAGACACGTCTGCGCTTCCTTGGAAGCAGCCGCGAGTCGCCGCTCCACGTGATGCCCCCACACTGTGCAGATGCCCTGTGATACCTTCTTGTTTTGTTTCAGTGCGGTGCTCACCTGGGGCATATTTTTGATGACGGACCTCGTCCAACTGGCAAACGCTACTGCGCAAACTCTGCTTCGTTGTCTTTCAAACCAGCAGACAAGAACAACGCCGGAGAAGGCAGCGGTAGCACCCGTCCTGCCCAAACAGGCAAGGCTGAGCTGTAGGACAAAGCAAGGCCTGCAGGAAGCTGTTCGGATCCCACACAGCTTGCAAGGAATGTTTTCTAAATTGCCTGCTATCCTTTATCCTAAGAATGTTTAAAAGCTTGAAACCATGTTGCACCATTCTTCTTAAATCCTCTTTTTTGAACTTGAGGCCTTGCTCGCCAGTGCATTTTACTATGTAACTGGATTTTAGAATGTGTTGACTGAATCCACACGTTTTCCTTTTCTTTTTCGGAAATTACTTTGGGGAATCCTTAAGTCAAGAGGCTTTGGCACCATTAGTTATTCATTTCTTCTAGTGCAGTGTTACTCTAGTTTGAACGATTTTCCTTTTCGTGAGGGAGATGGGAATTGTGGTTCTCATCGGTCTATAGGAAACTTCTGGGCATAAGAAAACCCTGACCTGCCAGCACGTCTATGCTTTGTTCTGACTTGCGAGGCATGCGGCCCTTGGTCATATGTATTCAACCATCTTCCAGGATCAACCGCACCCTGCAAAAACTTGTGCTTATCGCTGTTCCTTCCCAACGGAGAAAGATAGATGAGATGTAAAGCCCATTGTTGGCTAATTTACAGCCAAAATTTCAAGGCTGCGGTTGAACAGATGCAAACGTTGTCTCAGCATCTATTTTTCCCCTTTGTTCAGTATTTAAATCAAAATTTTAACTAGTAAGGCTCACTTACGCAGGTCACTAATGAGACTGTCTTTTTTTGTGAGGCCTGTTCTGCAACTGTGACTCAGATCTGAATTAAATTTCAAATCTGCAGGGGGTAATTATATAGACAAGTGCAAAGATAAACTTGAGAACTGAAGAAGATGAGGGATGACACTAGGCTCTTTATCTTGTTGGTCGCTACAAGGGTTCAGAAACATGACAGTTTTAGCTAACAGGGGGCTTAGGAATGCAGCAGAAAGCGGGACACCCTTCTGAAGTGTCCAATTTTAAATTTAAGCTGTCTGGACGTGTGATGCCTACGTGGCCCCAACCTTTATTTTGGGTAGCTACGGTGTGGGTCATGAGTGAGAGAGCTGATTTAACAAGTGAATATGGAAAAAAAAAAAAAGGCTGGCAAAGCCCCAGAATTTTTCACATTGTGACCGTAGGCTGCCCCATAAGCTTTTTTTCAGAAATGCTCTTAGATTTTATTCAATAAAATACGTAATGATATAGTATTAGCTAACACCGCTTTGCCTTTAAGTGTTGAGTGACTTCTCAGATATAGTATTTACTACTATTAACAAACTTTGTGACTGACATATTTGGATACAATTTTGTTTCCAGTAGGAGAAAAACAACGACTGATTTTAGTGGAAACAGGATTGAGGTTTTTATGTCAGTGATAATAAACAAATTAACCGAAGTACAAACATCCTTTAGTTAAAAACGAGCTACTCTAAAAGCGAACAGAATGGTCAAAATTGCCTTTTTTAGCAATATAAGGAAGGCATGAAAAATGCATACAATGCCTTAACATAGAATAGATGCAAATAAAGAGGTGGAATAGAGCTGAAACGTTTGGGCTCTGTGGAAGCGAGCCCCTCTTCGTGTGAGTATTCCCCCAGATGTCATGCAAGCAATTGCTCATCAGCAACAGGAAGGGTTGTGCAGACTGACCTTTGGTGTTTCAAGGCAGTCAAGTTTCTCCGGATCCCATTGCTTTTTCAGCAATTTCTTACAGGACTGCTCTTATTCCCTGCCTTTATTTAAAGAAAAGTGAGTTTTCTCTACCACATTTTCTGACATCAACATAAAAAGGCAGCATCTATAAAAATGTGGTACATAAATGTGGTTTAATTCCAGATTGCTGTTGGATTTAAAGTGTTATCAAATTTCAGTGAATTTTTGCCTTATGTTAAAGAAATATATTACTTAAACTTCAGTACGCAGTAATGTATGCTGTCCTGCAGGAGATTTATTTTTGCAGGATATGGAGTGCAATGAAATGAGTCAATATGGTGAGGTGTATGTGATCTCTGGGAGTTAGACCATTTAACATAGGAAATGCATTGTTCTCTCTTGTGCAAAATAGACCACAGCACAGCGCAGGGTAAGACAGATTTCCTTTTACTGCTCTTAGAAGATGCTAGTAAGGGCTGGTATTAAACACACCAAATAGAGTTCAGTCTGGTTATGGTCACAAGAGAGGAAAGTTGGGAGCTGAGCACAACGTAGAGAATATTTCTGTATGTTAAATTTTTGCACTTTCTAGATGCTTATAAATCTGAATGCAAATTATGTAGAAATAGCAAACTATATTTTATAATCTCTATTGTTACTTTAAATAGCATACCTTAAAATCTCATGTAAAAGTCACAAATTATTTATATATATTATATATATAAAAAATTGCACATGTTTTATATATATATATATATGTACACATGCATATATCTATCCAAGTATAATTTCAGCTTTCAGAACCTTTTTAATAACTATAAATCTTTCCTTAAAAGAGTTCAATACTTTTAAGAAATCAAATATACATTTTTTCAAATTAAATTTGTTTTCATATATTTGTTGTACACAAATATAAAATAAATCTCTTTATAAATAAGCGTGATTCTGTTCTATTTCCTCATTTCCTCATCCGTCTTTATGGACATGCCCTAGACGCAAGGCAGCCCTCACCCTTTGCCTTTTTTCCCCCTTGTTAAATAAGACAGCACAATAAGCCCACATTTCTGCTGGGGTGACCCTGAGGAGCCCATAGGCACCAACCTCATACCCAGCATGGCCTGTCCTGAAATGTCTCCCTCCTAGCGCCCTGGGCCTTGCCCTGCTGTGCATTTACCCCACTGCATTTGGTAGCAGTTTGGCCTGCAGAGCAGCTCTGAGGTTAGGTCTTCTCTGACAGAGTGCGTGGTGTGACCTACCTTCCTTTTCCCATTGGGAATATGGCTGTGGTTAATGTCTGCGTGTGGCCAGCAGTTCTCAGCCACCTCACCTGCAGTCTGTGTGCGTGTGTCTGTGTGTGAAATTTGTAGTGTAAGTAAGTGACTTTTCTGGTCCCAACTCAGAGTTTCAAAATCGTGTCTTCTCTCTGCCCATCCTTGAAGCAATGTTAAGGCTGGAAATAACGCAAATGACAGCACATTCAGAGTTAAAATCAGGGCACTCTATATCCATTTGTGAACAGACCGAAAGGTCGAGTATTAGTGGCAGCAGAAGCAAATTCATGAGCTTCCACATTCAGCAGAATAAAGATAAAATGTTGCTTAGCTCCGTGGTAAATTGAACTACTAGTTCTTGTTTTACTGACTATTAAAATGAGGCCACCTACAGGTCTCACCATAAACCTGCAAACACGTTGAATCCTGCATATCTGGATAGCTGCAATCCAGTCTAGCTCACTGCCGCTTCGTTATAATGAGAAGTGTCAGGGTGTCTGACTATGCTTTTCAGATCAAAGTCGTGATCATAGTCAGCGATTGTATTTATTTACAGTCAATTAACATAGAGCAGAGCAATACTTCTAAATGGACCTCAAAAATCACTGAAATAGCCCCATGCAGGTTAGGCACGCGACATCCTGAAATCCTTAGGCAGGCCACCAGTGTAATATTAAAAAGTCTCAGTCATATCCACATGTTTTTGGGATCAGGACCTGCTTGAGCAGCCCAAATTAAGCAGAAATAGACACTCAGAAACGCTCCTCAGACACTGCCTAGGCAGCCTTCTCAGGCTGCTTTTGTGCAGCCAACGTAGGTTAGTCGAAAAAGAGAAGTCATTCCCAAAAAATAGTAGAGTAAAAAGCTTCCAGATTCAAGCTCGTGTTTCGTTCCTCTCTTATTAGACAACTTGAAGACATTTCACTCTGCAGCTATCTTAGCCAAGTCAGTCTCATTTGGTGCTCTTTATGGCCTCAGCGCAGGTGATACCTGCAGGATAGCTCCTTTTTTTGGCCAGAAATTTTTACTTCTCTAATACAGCAGGTCTTTTTCCATTACCTCTACATTTTGAGGTGCTGCAAGGATTTTCTTCTCTTCTTTCTCCTGATAGCTGGTATTCCAGACAATGATATATATTTTTTTCTTTCCACTGTAGTTTAAAAATTGTCTAAATTGTGGCTTCTGCCCCAAACTCAGTACTTTTCACTTCCTGCCTGCCCAGGTGGAGGGAATATCTGTTCCCCAAAATATAAACAATCACCTAGTGGTAATGCAAGAACCTTGCCAAATCTTTTGTGCCCTCTGGCTGGGAAAAGTAGAAGTTCTTTGGAAAAGCAAATAAAATATGTCTTTATCATCCCATTAAAGAGGACAAGTTGATTTTGTGTGTGGGCTAGTTAATTTTCATGTTTTTCCAGGCTGTCCTAAAAGCCCTTTTCTTGTAGTCTGGGTATTGTCTCCTCCAGTTTACAACTTTATTATTGTATGTTTCATACAAACATGAACATCTGGAGAACATCCTCAGGTATAACTGCTGGGCACTGCAGAAAATATCTGGCGTGATCTGAAACAGGTTTTTCTTCCATGAAAGTACACCCTTGGGACTGGGAAACTTTGAAGGGCTGTAATGGCAGAGAGATGCTTTCCCCTCCAGAACACCACTTGAGTTTTGGCCTGGTTCTGTAACAGCCAGGATCCCTGGTGATTTCTTAGCATTTTACTGTTTTCTGTGAAATAATTTGGTGCCGATACCAGTTCACAGAAATCGCTGTGTGAGTACCCTTGACAGTCTCAGTGATGCTGGCACTGATGAGGAGATTGAGCTCCTCACTGTTGGAACAATCCATTCGTATAAAGAGAACAGTAAAGACGCAGCAGAATAGAATAGAGGGTGGGGAAGGGGGCAGTAGGAATTTGTGTCTTGTCCCTTGCTCTTTGCCCCTCGTGTCATCTTGATTTATGTAGATTTGCACCATGGCATGTTGAGATCACAGTCAACTCAGGACAGTAAAGACAGTGAAAATAACAGACCTACGAAACAGTGAGAAAACAGCTCCTAATTCTTGTCTTCCGTGTGATGTTTAATGCCATTGGCTTCACTGAAAAAAAGCTGCTATAGATCTGAAAGGATGTCAAGGACTACTGAGTAGGATTCCTCAAAGTACTTGAGATAAAATATTTTCAACACTCATTAAAAATTTACAGTGGGAATGGATGCGTTTGCAAAATTCCACCCCCACAAAGAGCAAGTACAAGGAGTAAGAATCCTAGAGACAGCGGTGCACGGTGTCAGGAGAAGGAGCTGCTCACCTAAAGCATGAGCTGCCTCTGCCCTGCCCCACTTGGGGCCAGTCGCCCGGGTCGCCTCTGCGCATGCGTTAGGGCCCCCTTTTCATGTGTGCTGATGGAGACTTCCACAGTTACAGTGGGTTTATACACCTCTGCTGGTTTTGCCCTACTGCGTGGGATTTTGAGGAAAACGATCATTTTATCCTGTTCCTAATTTGAACAATTTCTAGGAAAAAAAAAAAAGTTTTTTTTTTTGTTTTTCTCACTCTGAACAAATTCTGAACAAGCTCTAGAATTTGTTGACTCCATAGTATCACTTTCAGTCCTGCGGGCTAGCATCAGCCCAAGCGGTCGTGAGTGACCATGAATTCAGCATTCTGTGTTGAGAAATTACAATTTTATCTTTGTTTGGCTGGAAGTTTTAGTAATCTGCCAACTCAAAATCATTGCCTCATATATCGTTAGAAGGAGAATATGACCCAGTGTACTCCTGTGGCATGCAAGCAGCTCCTACCAGAGCCTGGGCATTCCAGCATCCTGCAGAGGAAGGGAAGCTCTGCCTCAGATCATTTATACTGCAGATTTTCTGTTCAAATAAAATATTTTTTGTTTTTCGAGGTCAGACACTTGGGGCTGTTCAGGTCACAAGACGCCAGAGGCTGTTTACTTTGGAAAACAAGGACAGCAGTGGTGGGAGGTACCCTAAAAGCAACAACCAAACCTAATGTTTTAAACCAAACACCAGCCTGGCCAAAGGGCAGCTTCACTCATCCTTACTGACACCATGACATAGAGGGAGAGAGTCCAAGAGCTGACTGACGTACATGCAACAGGAATAATATTTGGTATTCTTCCTTATGAACTCAAATACCTCAAAGCATGTGGGAGATCCTCAAATGAGAGGAATAAATATTTTGCATTGACTGCAGCCAATGTTTACAGTGGAAAGTGATTTCTCCAAAGGTTGAAACATTGCCCAGTAGTGGGTTGTATCTAAAAGCATTTTGGTCATACAGGAGCAGCACTTTTCCTACACCCAGATGCCAAGTGGGATGGTAGGTTTTCCTCTACTTTCAGGGTATTTTATTTCATCCTTCCGTTGGATGAACTAGTCAGGCTATATAGATTTCTCCAAGCCAGCTTTCCTTCCATTACTGGAAAGAAAAAAAAGAAGAAATGAATCCTTGCAATGTTGATATAGAGTGTCAAAAAAGAGGGGGAGGGTAAAAACTGTGAAAAGTTTGTACTATTAGTACAACTGGAGGCACTTTCACGTACCATTCTGCTTCCCTTTGGAATTGCACCGCAGAGCGGGGCTGCCCAGGCGGAGTGCACAGCGTCACCTCCCCATGCTCGCTGGCCAAGGCAGGCCTTGGTAAAGGTGCAGGAAACAGTTATACCAGAACACGGGTGAAAAGCCACCATCTCCTGTAGGCCCTTGAATTTATTCTGGAGAAAACATGGGTGTCCAGGCATTTCCATCCCTATCTGGGTGGCCATGTAGGAGTATATAACATTGTTTAAATATATATGGGACTTCCTCTATGTGGATTTTTTTCATCCTTGCCTTTTCACCACAAACCAAAATTGCCATAGATAGCTGCTTTCACCCTGTGAAGAGATTTGTTTTCTGTTGATATTTAATTAGTAGATATATTCTGTGGATCAAATTAGAAGGCAAAAATAAAAGTTGATTTTAGATGATTCAGCTCATTCTTAACCAATAAAATGGTGTTTACAAATGTTAAACTGTACTAAAAAAAATCCACATCTATGTAGACTTACTTCAAGTTTCACAACAGAGCGAGGATAGAGTACATAGCTTCCCATTTCGAATGTCTTCAAAACACCCCTTCAAAGAATCTCTATTAGGTGTTAGGAGTATGGAGCCTGTGGCATCCAGTTACACAGTTTTGACCATTTCAGAAAGGTGAATAATATAGAGTAGATTTTAGAAGCATACTGTGAATGGATTACTGTTTCTCCCCTGGAATTGCACATTTCTTCCAGGATTATAAAAGTGAGGGGAGAGTTCATTCCAGCAGTACAGGAAATACACATCCATCCTCTCCAATGACCAAACGAAACTGTCAAGCCTTCTCGTGACTCAGGGAATGCCTTTCGGTGCCTTGCACTTGCAAAACTTAAGCCACTTTTTGCAAAGGAGGAAAGGGCAAAATGTGAGGACTTAGCCCCCGGGCAGGAGGTTGTCCTCAAAGGGTGCCAGATCTGCAGGCAGCCACAAGGAGAATCCAGGAGACCTCCCTGGCAGATGGAGCCCAAAGGTAAGTCACAGACATTTGCTTTCCAAATGCATATACTGTCCTGGGTAATGTATAATCCCAATGTGTTTGTCATTATGCAAAGAAAAATCTGAACTCTGTTCCACTCCATACAGGAACCAAACAGCTTGTTCTTATCACGATCAGTGGGCCAAGCAGTCAGCTGGATGAGGCCAGTGAAAGAGGAAGCCTGGGACTGTTTAGAAGATAATACTCACAGAATGCCTCGAATCAGCTGAGGGAACCACTGCTTTTAAAAGTCAGACATTAGCTAAGAATATTTATATTTTGAGAGTAACAGGATAACTTGGGATAAAATGCTCACCTCCAGCCCACAAAGCATTTTCATGCCCAAGGTTGTATTACAGTTTCAAAAATTCACAGCAAAGGCTCCAAGTTTGTTTGAAGACATGCATGAAGAATTATATGGTGAAACGTTTCATTCTGGCTGTGAAAAAAGTTAATTCAAAACAACTAAAACGTCAGCCATAAAGATGTACAACATTTTTCAGGAAGCCTTGTCCACCCTGAACAAATGTTTTCATAAAAAACAACCTGCCTGTAATAATCACTGTTATTGAAAAGACATCCCAAGGTTGCTGTATGGAAATATGTTAAATACGTTCTGAAATTCAATCTAATATAATTTCAACATTAGAGCTCATTCATAATCCTGTATTAAAAGGCTATGCAATTTTCATGAAATATGTCCGTCTGTGTAATCGTGAATGCTGAATATTGTCATGGCTTTCCAGGAATTTTCAACCTCAATGCAGAGGAAAGAAAACTCTTCCAACTGGACTTTTACACCACTGAGAAGAAATAACAATAACAGCTCTAAATTTAAAATAAACATTTCTGGAAAAATACTATCTTTTAAAAGAGGCTGTAGTCTGGATTTCAAGCTTCTGGTAATACGACCCGGAGGCTTTCAGTGTGCATATAGTCACAACCTCTTGCTTTGTGTAGCACTAGGGACAAACAGGACCGTTAGGAAGGAATCCGCTTGCTAACACCTAGAATTAGAATATGATCCCTTCAGATGGAACTGGCATGAACCCTATAAATGTTTAATTTTGGACCCCCACGCTTGTGACTTTAGTGCAGCCCGGCACCACAAATGTACATTGCATTGCAGAGACAGACACGTGAAGAGAAAATTCCAGGCCCCACCATACACCTGGTGTGCTCACATGAATACAGTAGCTGCTCGCTGTGGATTTCCTTGTGTTTGTAACTTTTTGAAGAATCAAACCTTAATGAAGTAGTACTTGCACACACAAAAAGAGGTGAGGAGTGGGAAAACTTTCCTTCTGTCTTTAATATTCCTATTCACTGATGGCTCTTAGATTTTTTTTTTTTCTGTTTTTGAGCAAGCTCTTCTTTTTCACTAGTGGAATATTGCTGGTTCTGTGGCCCGACTTTAAAATGATAGGAAAAAGTATGCAACTGGGATCTCAGTTATTCAGCACAGCCATTTTAATCCTTTGGGTTATTTGATCCAGTACAAGGTAATATACATCTTATTTCCAATTAGAACACAATTCTCACTGTATTCATCATAGATGGATGTCTGCTTTTCCATTTGCTAGAGACATGAAAGTCTGTTATTCAAAGAGTGCCGTTGGGGCTGCCTTCCTTGTGGACAACTCCGCACGTTCTGCCGGTGCCTGGATGTCACGGGGTGAAGTGGAGCGGGAGCAGCCCCTTCCTGGGAGGAGAGAAGAGGAAAAGGAAATGGAGAGAGCAAGGGCAAGGGAAAGGGAGAAAGGAAAGGGACAGGAAGAGAGGACAAGTCACTCCTAATGTTAGTGATAAGCTTCCATGCTGTAGCGCATGACTAACCCTAGCCCCTCTGCTCCTCTTGCCTCCATGTAGATAAAGAGGTAGTGAAACCCTTCTCCTTCACGCTAGCAAGATATTTTGAAAGATAATTCAAAGGTCTCCAGTGAGAGTGTACACCAGGTGTTAACTGCAAAAGCGAGTGTCCCTTCACAAAGTTCGAGAAAGGCTGATGGACTCCAGACATATGCAAGCTCTGTGCTATCAGGTTCTGCATGATGTGAAAATCTTAATCTGGCTTCAACAAAAGCCTCTCGAAAGCCCCTGCTGTGCACAGTTTTGTGCTGTAAGCTCTGCCTGATCCAGTTCATGATTAGTGATGGTCTTGGATAGGGGTCAGCATCCACCTCTTGAGGGTTTTCTTCCATCTGATGCCCACAGGAAAGACAAATGCTGCCGCTTAAATGAGAAAACTCTTTGGAAAAATTATGCTCTAAATTAATTAATTAGAAACTCACTAATTCTGACATTTCTTTTTGTTTGTTTGTTTGTTTGTCCAATATGCTTAACTCCACCACTCACTTAGAACTGAGCTAAGAAGAAAGCTTTTGTTTTTAAACAGACTGGTATTTTCTGGATCAGAAACACGTCAAACCTCTGAAAAAAAGCTGCTCCAAAGCCCTTTAGACCTGGTGTGAGAGCAGCAAACAGGGGGGCCTGGGACTAGTCTGAGACCTCGTTCCAATATCTACCTTTCTGCATCCAGCGGCCTCGCTTCTCACACTTTCAAATGGGCAAGCTGCTTCCCCTCCATGTAGCTATCGGAGTAAGATATTATCTCTTCTCATCTCAAACTCTGTTTCTTTGCCAAAAAGCCAAAGTGTCCTGGCAGACAGCTTGGTTCCCATGCGAGTTGTTAATTCAAGTTGATACTGAGAAGACAGCGAGGGGACGGTGGTTTGCTGTTTCTTAAGCACAAGCACAAGGAAAATGTTTAGTGGAAACAAGAGACTGGAGTGTCCATCCAGTGTGGAGCTGCTCTGTGGGGCTCACTGCTGCAGGATGCTATGGGAGCATGAGTACAGGTAAATTCAAAGGGGTTTAGGCAAAATTATGGAGAATAAATTCAGATATGAAAGATCTAAAACCAGTGATACAGATGCAAACATGAGCTCAAACATTTTGTAAGCCACTGGCTGCTGGAAGAAAAAGATGGTAGGTTGCCTTATTTCTTACAAGGGTTTTTCAAGCAGCTACCGCAGGCACTGCTGGGAGAGAGAGACTAAGTGAAAGGGGCGCTGAGGACTTGAGGAGAGGAACATAATTTGGCAGGATGCTGAGTGCATTTGGCTCAGGACAGATGCTGGTGAGCTTTGTGTGAGCCTTTCCAAAGGACTGCCACTCCATGCTTGCGACCTTTCTTTCCGAAGCAAGTATCTTAATCCCTGAACATCATCGCTGTACCTGCCTATGCTGGCCTGGCACTCACTTTGCAGCTCTAGAGTGCGTGACTGTCTGTGCTTTGAGTGGAGCACGTGCTTTGAGCAATAATGGCTGGCCTATACTGCAAAATGAAAGCACCAGTGCACGTTGCACTGTTTGAACTGTTTTTATCAATGAATATTTCTCGTCCAGCTGGCAGATGTTTAAACTAACCCAAATGCTTTGCAAAGGTGTGTGAGGGGTCAGATCCCACAGGACCAAAGTTTTGCAATGGTTTTCAAGGGCCCTCTTTAAAAAAGGTTTCTGTGATAAAGTTAGTATATAGTGAATCTGTAAGTCATATTAATAATGGAAAATATTTTAATATCCTTTTTTGCAGCTTCTTGTAGGTACATTTACAAACAGATCCGTATATTTTCAGGTAAATATGAAGAGCTTTATGCTGAAAATATTCTTTACTCACTCTAGCAATGG
The DNA here is from genome assembly GCF_059628265.1 of Tinamus guttatus. Classification (NCBI taxonomy): domain Eukaryota; kingdom Metazoa; phylum Chordata; class Aves; order Tinamiformes; family Tinamidae; genus Tinamus; species Tinamus guttatus. Next base: position 2,660,370 of record NW_028288705.1, on the reverse strand, counting down.
GGAAAATGCTTTAGTAGCTGTGGCATTACATGGCACTGGCATCCTGAACGCCATGCCTGTGCGATACAGAAACCCCAGACTCTAGCACTGTAAAGCTTTCCTATGTGTAATTCCATGTTTGGAATACTTGAGACTTAGGGCTGCAACAGTGGAAGGAACAGGCGGGCAGCAGTTTAACTGCAGGGATCCAGCCATGTGAGGTAGCCTCTTCACTCTCCAGGAAGTCGGTGCCCCTTTTCAAAGTGAGCAAGGCCCTTAAATCTGCGAAGCCCCCACAGACTTCTGCCCTAAAGAGAGGCAAACGCAGCGACTCGCTGCTCTCTGACGTGTCTGCTGGACACGTGGTCTCTGGTGGTCAAGGCATGTTCCTGAAAGGCTGCCCAGACGAGGAAGTCACTGAGAAGCACTGTATTTATAAAACTATTTTGTTTTGTTTATTATTATTATTATGTATATTTTTAGAGAGTTGAGAGGCTGCCCTGAGGATAACATCTCGTGGCTTCCCTAGGTTAAGAGGGAAGGCGGATGAGGGCTAGCGGGGGCGGGAAGGGATCCTCTACAGCATTTGATGTACTTGATTTGCGAGCAGCATCGCGCACCCCTCGGAGGTGCCGAGCACCGAGAGAAGCACAGGGACTTCAAAACATGCTTCAGAGGATTTCATCTCAAGATATTAATAAACGTGGATGCTCTTGGGTGGTAAGCTTTGTCTGTAAAACTGGAGGAGGAAGGAGGAACACAGTGAGAAGGGGGGAAAAAAATTAAAAGTCACATAAATGAGAACAGATGGACTCATATGTTTTATGGTTTGCCTGTTTTTCTCATGTGTTTGGAGGTCGTTGCAAAGACCGAGCAAGTCCAGGCTTGGCTCCGCTGCGGCCTATTAAGGACGGGGTGAGAAGCGAGGACCACTGAGGTTGCAGCCCCCATCGCTCATGGGGCCTCCCGTGCTGCCCAAGTATGAGCAGGTGGAAACCTCCCCACCTCCTGCCTTGTGGCCTTTACCCCACGGGCTGGTCTCCCTCCCTGTGTCTCCTGCATTGGCTTTCGGGTGTTTTCTGGGTGTATTAACTGGTCTGAATCACAGAGAAATGCACACTTTTGTGTTTGGAGCTATGCACTAGTTTTCATCACATGGATATGTGTCAAAATGTCACTTTAAAGTAGTTCAAATGAGAGAGATGGGGGGAACAGATGAGGAGGAGGGAGGCAGGAAACATGTCATAAATCCACAGAGAGGGGGACTCTGAAGTAAGAGAATTAAAGACTCTGGAAAACACATAAAATCTGCCATAGAGAGGGCACTGTCAATGCGTACTGTCAATGTACTTTGCTTTTGATTTCCCAGCGTGCAATATGATACCAAAAAAAGGGTTCCACTTTACTAGATGATCCATGAAAGCACTTATTTCACGTGAGATTTATTTCTCATATTAATAGACCTGGCAGTCCCAGGCTTTGGTGGGTCTCACTCATTGCTCTGGCCGTGCCTCTCCCCGCACGCAGAGGCAAACCCGGCGGTGCGGGTGCCTCCAGCTCCTGCCTGTCCCAAGGACTGCTCCTTTCAAGGGTTGCTATAAACACAAGAGCCCTCTTTTGCTGTCCCTTTTGGTTTAAGTAGATCTGAGCTAAATAAGAAACTATGGAGAAAAATCAGTCTGAAATAATTTTCCTCAAAAAAAAATCACACTTGTAATTATCAAATATATAAGGCTTCACAATTTTTCATGATGCTATTTTTAAAAGAGAGAGAAAAATTGAATCCACGCAAATATTGCAAATGCAAAGAAACTCAAATACTACAAAGAGTTTCTATAGATGTGTGTCCCCCTGTAGAGGTCTGAATTTCCCTCAACCAGATTGTTAACCAACCTTGTGCTTTTAGACAGATGTCTGAATACAGGTAGGAACACCCTGGTTTGCCTGAAAGTTACTGGTGAAATGACAAATTGTCAAACTTTCAACCACCAGCCTTCTCCCTGGCAGCCAATCTTGCTCTCATTCAGTCACCTCTGGTGATTTTCTGGGACTTAACATGTCCAAAATGGGGAGCAGGCCTCCAAGCTTTTGATGAAAGACTTGATGATGCTAGCAAAAAAGGGGGAAGAGAATTCACACTGTGCAACCAACTTCAAACATGATGAAAACCATTTCCATGCAAAAGTTTATGAGCTGGGACATCGCAGGCTGTGAGGTGGACTTCCTGATGACAAGCAGCGTACTTTTCACCATGCCTCCTCATCTTACTTCTTGGCCTCGCTGCATGGTAACAAGGACACGTATCAGCAATTTTGGTTGCAGTTGATCGCACTAGGGTTGAATTTGCACTGCTTACATATCACTTGGTTGATCTGCAAGATATTGTTCCAGATCTGAATATTATGCCATTGGGATGTAAGGAAAGAAGAGCCGTTGGCATTTGAGATTCCTTTTGGGGACCTAAAACCCAGACAAATGCACTCCCTCAGCTACCCATTTTATTTACCCTTCTCCACCTAGCATAGTGTGAGAGTTATTTCAGCAGTGACGGGGTTTCAATTGCTTCAGTTTGGCCGCCAGCCTATGCATAATGTGTTAATAGTGTAAATCAGAGGGGAAAGAAACAGAGGGGAAGCACAAGGAGCAAAACAAACATTGTCAGGAGGGCAGGGAGTGCACGCACCGAGGAGCACTCACCTGCCCTTTTGAGCTGTCCTTTTGGCTTTGCGTAACAGTTCTGCTCTCAGAACTGCCCTTTCTCTCTTCGCTGAGAGCTGCAGAAGTGAGTAACGCCCCCGAGTTCCTTCCAGCTACAACTTCTGTTCTGCACATCCTTCGTCAACTCCAGCCATGTGGAACAGGCTTTTAACTTTGAGGCATTTAAAAAGTACAGACACGTTTGTCTCCAGATGAGCAGGCTGCTACACATTGTGATTTTGGATTAATTTCTCCCAGTTATGAGATGTTGGGAGGAACTGTTTTGTTCAGTCAATGACTCAAATCATGCAAAGCGTAAGGTTAGTTCATCGCAGCTTCTTCTTACAGTCCTCTGAGTTCTGAGGTGATGTTTGTTCAGGAAAATCATAAAGTGCTCTGAAACCCAGCAGGATATAACGGCCCAGATTGTTTTCTGATATTAGTGTCATCATGTCCATGTGTACAGAAGGAACGATGAACTCTCTGGTCTCTGTCAAAGCAAAAGGCAAGATCCTAGCTCAAGTTTCACTTGGGAGAGCTAGCAGTGCTGGTGAGCTCCCACCTTCAGGCTGAGATATGAGGTGAAGAACCTCAGGAGGACCCCTGGTACTGTCATGTTACCAGCCCCTTAGACACTTGTCCCATCAGATTTCCCAAGGGAGGAGCCACCCAAGTTGTGAAGCTGAAATGCTCTGCTTCTGCCATGAGAGTTGTTGAGGTCACATCTTGAGAGGATGTGGTTACAGGTTGAAAATATTACAAGGACAAGGGTACCTAGTACAAGTCTTGGAGGTCTTCCTAGCTTCCTCTCATTCCATGCACGCACTCAAGGCAACAGGAAGCTTTCAGGACCATTTCATAAACACAGCTGTAGCTAAGAAATGGAGCTGAACAGTGAAAAAAGAACAGGGCTCCCAATTCCTAACCAGAAACACAGCACAACCACTTCATACGTTGGGTGCGATTGTGGTTCTCTGGCCAGAGAGGAGGTGTTGGGGGCTTTGTGCAGAGCGGCGAGGCTGGGCAAGGAGAGCAGCCTTCCAGCACCCCTCACGGTGAGAGTGGCTGCCGAAGGTGCTTCCCAGGTCCAGCTGAGGAAAGATCAGCCAGGGACCCCTCGCTGTGGCACCATGGCTTGCTGAGCTGTTCCTTGACGCTTCAACTGGTTGCTCTCCCCAGGGGCTAGGGTTGGCTCTGCTGTGCGAACCATGACACTGGAGGGCTATGCAAGAGAACAAGCAGTTGGTGAAGAAAGCTGCAACATGGTATTACTTGCCTGTTAATCAGGAAAGAGTATGTTCCTCGTGCCGCAGGTGGACCCATGCTCACAGGGAAATGCCATAGCCTGCAAAAGTACACAGTGATCCCGGCAACTTTGGACAGGGGCTCAAAGCCGCCTGCTCCTCTGCCAAGAATAAAATCATCCTAAACATACTGAAGTGCAGCCTCCTGGATACTGACAACACCTGGCAGCAGCGCTGTGGTGCTGAGAACACCCTGCTCTTGCTGCATCCCAGCTGCAGAGCAGACAGGCAAGAGTAACATGTAGAAAAAAGATCTCCCTTGTGCTGCAGGCACATCCCATGGTTTGCCTGACTCCTAGCTGTTTGACATCTTGTAATGTCTACTGGAGCGCAGCTGCTCCAGCACCTTCTGGAGAAGCTGTGCTCCCTCTAGGGGGCAGAAGCTGGAGACCTTGCTTGCTGCCAGCCTGTTTTCCAAAGTTTCAAAGAGTTTACTAGGCAAAATTGCGCTGTCGTCTCTTCAGCTTTGGTGCTCTGACTGCCTAGATAGCAGTTGGTTACTGCTGTACCTGCGCTTTTGGAAGGAGCACCCTGGAGGAAGGGGCTTATCAGGCTGTCTTGGCACCTCCAAATTGAGCTCTGCTATGGTGCCATGTGGTTTTTGGTCAAAAGGCAGAATAAACAATGCATATGGGTGTCTTTACACATGTACGGCAAGTCTGTCGTCCCTGCGTGAAAACGCCTGAGGTGCAAAAGAGGAGCAGTTCTCGCACAAGATCCCAAACGTCCCCGAGGCTCCGTCACAGGAGAGGAGGGCTCCATCACCCGGGCAGGAGGGCCCAGGGTGCCCCTTCCCTCAGGGCCAGGCGGCTGCCGCGGAGGGTCCCGCCGGGGTTCCCAGGGCGGGCGGGTTGGCCGATCGCAGCCCCCAGCCCCTGGCACGCAGCCCAGTCCCGAGAAATATAAACCCAAGAAGCATAAACAGATGATTACATGAAAAATATATCATGATTAGCCAGATAGATCCCAAATGTTTGCTCTGTAAACTGCAACAGGCAGCACAAGTGCTCTCTGCAGCTGCAGTTTCTCATTTTATTTGTGTAAGTGTGCCATTAAGCTGAGACGTGGGCAAAATAACCTTTCCTCAATTCTCACTTAAGAAGCTGCTTTAAAAATATATTATATCAAAGTTTGATTAAACCCTTTTGTGACTGGCACAACACTGTGAACTGATTCTCACTTAACAGAAAATCTTTGGGTGCTTTTTTTTTTTTCCCCCGGTAACTTCCTTTCTTCTCCGAAGGCAGAAAAGTGGTGTGTTTTGTGAATGAAAGCTGGATGCCTTTAGCGGGATGGCAGTCACACTGACCTCTGGTCGTGCATCACATTCCTGCCCCGCGGGAGGCAGGGCTGGAGGAAAGGGTTAGTTCATTGATGGCCAGGGCCTGCTGAGCACAGCACTGTTAACCTGCCCGGAAAGGGGATTGCTCAGAGGGCTTCCCTCTTCCTTGGATTATCCCAATGAAGCCATCCTCCTCCTGGTTTACTTTTAACCATCTGCTGGAAAGATGGGTCTGATTCATCTCAGCTTGGTAGGGATTTTTTTTTCTTTTTAATATATATAAAATGGCATCTGCCAATAAATTGAGGCGGGGGAGGGCAGAATACATTTTAATTTTCCTATTGCTACTGCTGATATCAGGGAAGACTCTCTCAATTCACAGCATGAAACATTTAACAAGGACAAGATGAAAAATCAAAACCAAACTCTTCCAGCCATTTCCCAAGAAACACAGTAGATATTATACTGTTTGTTTCCTAAAATATATTCTGGAAAAGGGGTAATTGGGAAAAGACGAATTTTGCAAAGCTGACTGTCAACAGCATCTTGCAACAGTTAGTTCATGAGAGTTGTTTTGAGAGAGACCTGTGTGTAATTTATGATGCTACTAGACTTTGAAAAACTATTGTGTAAAAATAGCATCTTTTTATTTGCTGGAGCGGCACCTCCAGTTTTATCTGCTGAATAGGATTATAAAATCTGTGGTCTGATCTTTTGGAGTTGGGAGGGATCTAGAGTGAGAGTTAAGTCCCTAAAAGTTGACACAGGCACAACTGGAAAACACACTGTTAAGTTTCTCTTCTCTTTGTCTTTTTAGTCCTTCAGTGCAAAAGCAGCACTGGGCAAATAAGCTGCACACTTCTCTCATTTTTGCATCATGAAAAAAAAAAAAACCTCTAATTCTCTCCCTTTATTTCCCCCTGCCACTTTGAGTAGGTTCCACTGAGAGCAGAGCAAGCGTTTCTTCCTCCAAGCTGAGCCAAATTGCAGCCATAGCAATTAGAAGCACTATTTTATTTTTCGCCTTCACACCAGTGTCAATCAATAAGAAATCCATTAAATTCATTGGAATTACACCATTGTGAAGCTGATTTCATTGAGATTGGTCTTTAACTTTCCTGTCTGTTTTATTTGTAAATTGAGCAGATAGAAGTCACTGGGAGATCATTAAATCAGAACTCTGCAATTTTCATTTTCACTTGCTTTTTCTGAGTAAAACCATACTTTGTTATCCTTGCCAGAGTCTACAAGGACTAGTTAGCACTACTCTCACCAGCTAAGACAACACATCTTCTCTATAAGGTGAGCATGTTGAGTGTAGCTTATCGATGCCCTTGTTTCTTTTTCTTTTAATTCACCTCCTGACCTTTTAAAATTACTTTACTCAACAAAGGACAATAGGGCCAATCTAACTCCCATTAAAGTCAGCAGGAGTCTTTTCATTGACTTCAGCTGAAGTTGGGCTGGGCCCAATAAGACCAGCTTTAAGAGGAAAAAATAGCAACTCATATAGACCTTTATCCTGCCCCCTGTGGCTTGATAACTGACCTCCCGTCAAGTTCACTGGGACAGAATTGGGTCCCCAAAGCCAAGCGAAATGATGATTGACCTAATCCTGCCCAGCAAAGCTTATGAAGTGCTTGCATTTCCCTTTTTTAATCGCACAGGCGCATTTGAGAAGTCTTCATGGGTTCATGAATGTGGAAATGCTTCCAGCCGAACAGCTGGAATTCATCTTTGGGTTGCTTTATGCCTCAGAGTTTTCCCTTTTTGAAACAGGGGGATGGCCAGAGGTAAAGGGTTCGCAGGGAAGAGGGAGCCCTTGGGGCAGAGGTTGGTGGAAGAAATGCGTCCGCTCTCCCTTGTAGATTCTTGTGCAGTGCCTAAAGTTCTCCCAGGCCTTGTTCCCAGCTGTAGCACGGTGGCAATGTGAGGTCTCTGGAGACGTCTGTACACATCTTATGCATCCTCTCTGGAGGCGTCTGTACACATCTTATGCATCCTTCCCTCGCTGGCTGCCTCGCTCCTTCTGTCCCCTCGCACAGCACCATCCTGCCTATCGCCATCCCCTCACGCCTGGCCAGTGCAGCCTGGCTCCTTCCCTGCGCCCCTTCCTGAAGGAAGATCCAGGGAACCTCATGGGAGAAGGTAGACTGCTTTTTTTTGTTTTTACTTCTTACACCTTGGGTCTGAGAAGCTGAATATTTCCTTTCTAAATAATGCCTAAAATGTGCCAATAATATGAGGAAATTTCCACCAACCAGGCAAATTCTCTATTTTATGATGCAAACTTTCTAGAAGCTGATGTTTTTCTCCTTACTGCTTTTTACGATGCCTTCCCCCCGCCCTTTATATTTATCTTCTAACAAATCTGTCTGGAAAACTCTCTACCACACTGAATTGCTTCACCACGAAAAAAAAAAAAAAAAGAAAGAAAAAGAAAGATCACGTGTCAGCCCTTTGAATTTCTCTTAAAATTACTACCTACTGTAGGTGGTTGTATGTTTTATTCTGGAGACCGTAGATCGCAAAATTTCTTTAGGTTAAAAATAGGTTCTCTCACTGGCATCTGGAGAGAAAATTTTCAAACGTCAGAGAACTGCCCCAGAGTCAACATAATTTGCAGCAGCCACCCAGAGCCCAGCGGGCTGTGAGACGGGACACAGCAGACGCCGTTCGTCACTTGCCCTCACCTCAGGAGCCCTTCTCTTTCTTCCGCAGGATCTAAATTTATCTAGTCCCTTAAATGTATATGGGACATATATTAGAGGAGAGCTCCTCAATATCCTTGGCTTCCCCTGGGGTGATGAGGAAGAGCCTCGTTGGACTCCTGACACTGTTACCCGTGGTGCTTGGTGCACTCTCCCAAATGCACCGCACCATCAACATCAGTCACTTCAAAGAACTCTTTCATGTACCACAGACCTTTTTATCCAAAAGGCACCAGTGAGCATCAGATCTGGCTGAAACTGGCTTTTTTTTTTCTGCTTGCCACTTGTGTGGCCTCCTAGAAAGGTCTCAGAAGAGCACACAGACTTTCTGCACGTTTCCAGAGAGCAGGTGTAAGATATAAAGCATTTTTCTCTGTTACCTGTAATTAGCACCACACAGTAATTAATGGCTTTGTGTTGCCTTCAGAATTTTAAGTGCTACCAGGGTAGACTCTTCTCCTGTATGTGCTGTGAAAAGAGTTTTTCTCAGAGTACGGCAGTGTGCAGAGATGGGCACTTGCCTCTTGTCTCTGGTGAAGCTGAGGAGATATCTTGGTGCAGAGGTGCATCACCACAGCCCGTGTGCAAGGAAGCATCTAGGGACACACGTAGTGGTTATCCCAGCTGCGAGATGCTCCTGGGGCGAGGAAAGGCACTGCTGCAACCTGCCATCCTCCTCCATCCCGCAAAGGGGGAAGCAGGAGGGCTAGTCAAGCACTGCTTCTCTTTTGGAAGAGTTTTGTTTGTGTGTCCTGGATTCAGTTAGGATAAACACGGGCAAAGTCTTCAAAAATCAGCAGTCAAGCCTTTCCTCACCTCTTTAAGCTACTGCAAGTATAAGATACGATTAAAAGTAAGAATCCACTTTCCCCCACAAAACAGGAATATTGAGTAAAAAAGCATTGTGAGTCTTCCGATAAAGTCATTATGATGGTTTTCATTTGAGTGCCACCTGCATCGACATTTCACAGAATCACAGAAAGGTCAAGGTTGGAAGAGACCTCTGGAGACTATCTTGTCCAGTATGCCTGCTCAAGCCCAGGACCACAAACATTTGCTCTTAATGATTTGCTTACATGTAAATATTCTGGAAAATTCTCTACAATTGCACCTCTGCAGGGAGAAAAAAGCCAAATACAGCACTTTGCTGTTAATTAGAAGCTGGAGAGAATGGAAGGCACAGAGCAGATTTACTGCATATACCGTCTTTGGCCAAACCAGTGTATTTCAGACAGCAACCGTGGCTTCGTCTTCCTTTTGCAGCCAGATGAGAATGGTGAGGCACATGGCAGATTACATTTTGCATTCATTTGATTCCTATTACAAGATTCAAAGTGTTTGGTTTACATGCTCAAAGAAGAGAAGCCAAGTCTCTTCATGCTCATAATTACTTGGGTACAACCAGCAAGAAAGTTTGCTTTTCTCATCTAGCAAGCATTCATCTGTAGCCAGTCACTTATAAAATACTTTCAGGATATTTTTTTCCGTTTCTCTGCTCTTTGAATATTAAGCAGCAAGTAGAAACTCATCCCCTAGAGGATATAATACTTTCTGCTGCCACAGCCTGTTGTGAACTTACTAAAAACATTGATTTCCTTTGGAGTCAAAGATATTGCCATTTCTCTGATTCATTGAATGTGGCTGCATATTTCCAAAATACACAAAGGTGGGACGACCACAAATGTATAATTAATGAATTGTTCTGGCCATATTTACTACAGAAGTTACCTGAGCCTTGGCTGGAAAACATATCCATTCTGGTGTGGGCCAAATGCATGCCAACATGCAGTATATTTTCATTAGGTTACATGATATGAATGTTTTTTGAGAAACGCTTGCGTTCTTCCAGTCTGCCTGCCAGAGAGTTGCCCAAACCCATTCCCTATTTAATCGTGAAGGAATGCTGTTCAAAAGATTTGGGGTCAGAAGTGCTCAATAAATCAATCCAGATACACTCCTAATGAGCGGTGAATTAAACAGCATTTGTTTTAAGATCAGAGGTCCTCTTGGGAGATTATTTTTTATTGCAAGCAGAATTGCTCACTTGCAGGTACCAAAAAGCTGGGAGTTAAGGCCTGCTAAGATGAGCCTCAAAAGAATCTGTATCTTCTTTAGTGGAAGTGTGTGATTATGTCCAGACAACTGTGATAAATAGGTGAGACTCGTATCCTCCACTGGCTTTCCCTTTTTTGCTGAATTAAGAAGAAAGAAAATTTCTGTAGCTTCAGTTGTGCTGATGCTAGTCTGTATTTATGTATCTAGGTTCTTATCTACACAGACCACAATCCGGGAATTTGGAACAAAGAATGTGAAGAATATAGATGGTGTGGAAATGCAAGTTTGGAGCCCACGCTTGGTGGTGCGGACAGTGGTGCCACCAGGTAGTGCTTCTTCAACACTGGCCTCCTTTTCCTGTGGGGACAGAGGAGAGGTGAAGCCCAGGGCTTTTGCCACCTTGAAGCAGCATGTAGACAATTTCCATAGCAATGTCTGAACAGGCCGGGCTTCTGCTTGCTTGCAGTGTCTTGTTTGTTTCTAGCCTACCGAGTTTGTGAACATTCTTTCGGTGGTTTTTCAGAGCATTAGGAGCTAATTAGTTCCAGCTTTCTGACCGCTCTCTCACTTCCCTTCAGTCACCTTCCTTCTGAGGAGACTGGAGTGCTCAGTTTGTCAGTGCTCGTGCCTGGAGGTAGCAAGCAAACAAAAATACCTTCATGCAGCCAAAGTAACATTTGTGGCTGTTTTGCATAGGAGCGATGAGAGCCCGGAGGAAGCAGCAGAGAATCAGGGCCATAGCTAGGGAACTGCTTTTCAAGTTAGGATAAAATAAAATTTAAGAAACTCAGGCATGCAAGAGGGCCTGAGTGTATATCTTCCTTCTATGCTATCAGGAAAAGTGTCACTAATTCCCTTTGATGCACTGAAAAACTCAAGTTCTTTTCTGTTTGCACATCAGTATGTTTTCGTCACACTTTGCTCATTATAATTTCATTTAATTTGGGTGTAAACAGATATACTGACATTTTCTTTCCTCTGATAATTTCACACTTGGACAGAAATACCACTCAAGGCAGCTGTCTAACACACAGTCACTATGAAGTAGGGGGAGAAAACCTCCTAGGTGAAGGATGTGGGTGCAGAAATCTGAAACACACTCATATGGAACACGGCCTTTGAAGCTGCAGTTTCCACAGAATAGTTAGCAATCCATGCTATGGGGCTGAATTATTAAAAAAACAAAAATAAAAAGAGAGAGAAGTGAAATAAGTGATTTAAGGCAAGTGTGGGCCAAAACTTGGCATTTTATTTCTGTGGGAAATCCTGACATTTCCAGACAGTTTTTGTTCTGGATTGGAACAAAGCCTAAAAAAGTTTTACCTTTCCTGTGGAAAAGAAATTCTGAAAATGTTTCATTCTGGGAAGCTCAAAGCATTGTTTCTTGCTCTTCCTGAAACCAAACGGAGCTGCAGTTTGCTCTCCATGGGGGGCTGAGTATTTGGTCCTGCATTTGGTGTCACAGCGGCAGCTCTGCAGCCTCTCGGGAGGGCTGCAAGGGCAGAGACCCCTTGGTGCCCGTCCCTGCCATGGGTGCTGCAGCAGAGCCTGGGAGCTACTGCTCCCACCCTATGGGGTTGTTGCCCATCACGTGCTACAGGGCATGCTGAGTCCACAAGATCACCAAGAATGCCTCAGACTGGGGGTGGCAAAAACTTCCAGAATGAAACGTATTTCCTAAACATGCTCTTTTTTTTTTTTTTTAACAGATTTTCCTTATCCACTTAATATTTTTCTCAATTCTTGACCTACCAGGAGCCACGCTAATTTGGTGGGCAGTGATGTGCATCCTAGGCTTGAGAAACTCATGGTGGTTCTTGCACCAGTTGCTAGCAGGAGAAGATATTAACCCATGCAGGACGTGAAAAACGAACCTCAGAAGCTCTGAGGAAATCCTACAGACACCTAGGGACCAGGGGGCTTTCCCCATGGGAACATTAGCGTGCAGCCAGTGTGGGAGAGGAGAACGGATCTAAGTCATGGCCTGGGGCAACCATGTCAGCACTTATGTTATCTGTGTTCGTTAGGCACTTACATCTTTCCACTGCTCTAGACCTAACCTTCTTTTGAAAACAGGATTTGGATCATAAGTTATCTAGGCACTTTTAATAGCTTTATCTCAAATTAATATCTCTCTTCAAGAAGTAACTTTGGTATTCACTCATTGCCTGTTTCGCAATGGGTATTATTTATCCCTCCATATGTCAGGTCACAAGGACAAACCATCCAGAAAAAGATGTGGCTTATTACACAGCTGTGATGGATGGTTTCTTTATAGGAACCACTTGCATGGGAGAGAACAACTGTTGCGTATTAAATACTTCCCCTGTATTGTGCATACCTGTAGCAGAAGTCAAAATTCAGAAAGGCAGAGAGAGCGAGTGAGTGCATGACATTACATGAAATGGCCGCAAAAGTACCAAGGAATGCACCATGGTTTTCGTTACTACAGTGAACACCTATGAAAGTCTTGATGATGTGGTGCTTGAAAAACTTGGCAAATGGTTTCCTGGTTTTGGCCTCCTGTGCCTGGGACTTTTTGTTCCTATACTGAAGAAGAGGAATGAAAACTGTGCATATTGAGGAGTTAGTTACTCATAAGGCATTAATAGCTGGCAAGGTACCAAATCATTATTGTGTGTTTTTTTTTTTTTTTCTGGAAAGGGTATTATTCAACAAGATAAGATTTTCTTTCCATGTGTCCACACCAGTTCAATATTGGAAGATGAAACACATGCCTTGGGGATTACAGGCCCAGAAGGCACCTTTTCCAGGAAAACTCTCTGTGTGAATCACTTCAAAAAAAAAAAAAAAAGGTGTTGAAATGTTAAACAAGTGCTCTCTTGATTTAAAGTTGTTGTTAATTATAAAGATGGCTTTATGAAAATGGAAACAAGACTGATATTGCTATATAGAACAAGTATTTTTAAAGGAAACAATGAATTTGGACAAGTTTGTTGACCTCAAACCAGTCTGAAAAGACTTTAGAAAATGTATCAAAAAAAAAAAAGTTACTTTCCAGTGATTAAAAGGTCAGAATTGTCATAGCCATGTGGTTTCTGCTAGGAGGTTGCTAAAAAAAGTCACGGCTTAGCAGAGCTCCATCCAGCAGGTTGGTTTCCAGACCTGAGGGCCAGCCAGAGTTTTGCTGGAAGGATCCTGGCAGTTGAACCTCAGCAACAGCAGAGCTTGGCCATGCCCACAAAGGGAAACTCCATCCGTGGTGTATGAGCCCTTCCTTCACAACATATGTGAACTCAGATGTTAGGCACTGCACCAAGCGATGCCCCCCGCTTATTTATTTGATGATCACTAGGGGTATTCATGTGATGCATTCATGTGATGGATTCTCTGTGTCCTCCCTTCTCTCCCAAGCTCTCTGCATGCATATATGCATATAAATTCACATGCATATGCACATACTGAGGACTAGGAGCCTTAAAAGGGCAGGAGGTCACTGTTGGCAGCTGCTGACGGAGCACAGAGGAGAAAAGCTCTGAGTCGGGAGCACCAGGGGGGTTGCTACAAACTGCTACCAGCCACCGAGGAGCACGAGATACCGGCTCAGCCAGGTGGGATTTCTTCACCAGTTACAACCAAATTTGGGATTTTAACCTTTTCTTTTTTTTTCCCAAAATGTCTTTTCCTTTTAAATTTGAGAGACATGGAGTGCTCATGTCTGAGATGTGCAGAGAGGGGGTTCAGGGGCCAGCAGGTAAGCGAGCTTTGGGTAAGGTGAGAGGGAGGGAAGGGGGAGACTTTCTGGAAAGGTATTAAAAAAAGAGAGATACATCTCTGAGACAACTTCCACGCTCTGCTTCTAATTAAAAAAAAAATGGAGGACTTGAGGGGCTGTTAATGACAGTGAAGAGGCACTGTCAGTGGGGCAGGTATCTGTCAAGAGACTGGTAGGTTGGCTCTGATGGGGCAGCAACTTAGACATCCCAGGCCTCTCTGCCAAGCCACAGTGCTGTGATTACTTTGGGAGCAGCTATAATGCTCGCTGAATCCATGCGTACTTCAGGGACACGTGGAAAAGCAACCTACTCCACAGTTAGTCTTTCTGGAGTCTGGGCAAAGATTCATGAGGTTTTGCTCGCTGATGCTTTATTGGGCTTCCCCCTTTCAGCTCGTCTTGTTTAGGCCCTGGTGAACCCTTGTTAGCAGAGAGTTTACTTCTTCCTGCTCCTTGATCTGGGGCGTTTAGTTTCCCAGGCCTCTGCACAGTGGGTTTAAGTTGGCGTCACCTAATTTCACCAGCAGGAAATCAAATCCAGCCCAGCAAATAACTGGCCAAGGGACTGCGTGAATATCCATGCATATATGGGCATCCTTTACATGGCCTTTTAATCCAGGGAAATAAGACAATGGTACTACAAGTATGCTACATGAATGAATATGTTTTGGTCTACATATACATATAGGGTATGTAGAGGCATGTATTTAGAGAGCGAGTGAGAGAGCGAGCGTGCAAGAGTAAACTCACCCATGGGGAACCAAATAAGGCAAGATGAGAAAAGCAGAAGCCCCCTTACACAGGCCTGTGCTCGCTGGTGGCACAGCGACCGCTCTCAGCACTTTGAAACGCCACTGGTTCAACATGTGCCTATTGACACCCAGTCACGGCAAGGAGGGTGGCAGCAGCATCTGCAAGGGAGAGAGGAGATGTCAAAAGAGCATGTTGGCCACGCGTGCAGGCTTGGCCATGCGTGCAAGCTCGCCGGGTGAGCTGGCTCAGCCTGGGCCTTCTTGCAAAGCCTTAATGTGCTACCCCGCTCTAGGCCAGCACGCAGCACTCGCCCCCGCGATGCTCTTCAGCCTGTCTTTTCTTTCCTGATGAATGTGTACAGTATCAATTTAGCAGATCAGAAGAGATTTACTTTCTCCTTTGTTTAATACACTTTAAAAACAAAATGCATCCCTTCTCTTTTGCAGGGTTAATACACGAGACCTAATCGTGTAATAACCTTGTTTCCTGGTAATGGTGCAGAACAATGGACAGTGGTGCGGCCTAATTCTTTCCATACAAGCGCTATAGGCTGATTTCATTGCTGCTAGAAAATATGGGACTGTAGCAATTATCGGAGCTTTAACCGCTTCTCCACGGTTTGTGTTTTTTTCTCTGATCCAGGACGCTGTACACGTGGATAGGAAGCTGCAGCTCAATACACGGTACCTGTCAGACTGTATTTCAGGGAACAAGTCAGGAGGCAGATGTGGTGTCCCGAAAATAGTTGGGCTCCTAGCAGTTGTGCATGGTTCCTTTTGCATGCCAAAGAGGACAGGGCTTCGAGCTGAACTGAGAGGGTTCAGCTTCCACTTTCATTTCCTAATTTATTGGGGATGGGCACCTGGTCAATAATTAAATCTGTTTTCCTTTTTGGGTTGACTGTGACTCATAAAGTGGGAGTAAAATCACGTCAGTTAAACAAATTGAACTTTATCTTAATGGCAGGGAGAGAGAAAGCCTGCCATGCTTCACCAACAGACCTTGATGGATTAAAAGAAACTAATTAGGTTTTTCTGTCAGACAGCAACACCTCCTGACGCGCCAATGAGAAGATCTGCAGGAGATTCCAGGTCAGTCGTTTCACTGGCGTTTTTTTCTCTTGTGGGTGCAGGGAAAAGGCCTGATAAGTGCAGGCAGATGGCTGCATAGAGGTGCGAGCTCATCCCAGCACGAGGCAGCCGTGCTGGCGGCCGAGGCCTCTGCAGATGGTTGTGCTTATGCTGGCGTGAGAGGTGTGCGTGTGTGTGTGCAAGATGTGTGTGCGCACGCATGCAAGGAGGCTGCGTACAAGTGGGGTTAAAGCGTTGGCGAGTCGTGTTTGCATCAGCATGCAAGATGTGTGTGCGCGCGTGTGAGTGCGCAACGTGCGTGAGTGTGCAAGGCATGGGGGTGCAAGGGATGTGTGCAAATGGGAGCGTGCAACGTGCATGAGCGTGTGAGGTGTGTGCATGCGAGGTGCGTGCATGAGATGCGACGGAAGGTGCATGTGAGTGTGCAAGGCAAGGGCGTGTGTATGAGAAGGGCATGCGAGAAGGGCAAGTTTGCGGTGCGAGCAGCCACTCCGGGAGTGCAGGGACCGTGGGGCTTTTTAACAGCCCCCCCGATGCTGAACAGAGCTGCAACTTCAGCATCATGATCCCAGCAACAAAATAAATGACCCCTCACTCCACCTCCTTCAAGAAAATGAATTAATGCCAGTCAATCGAAGATATTTTGCAACTGATACGTTTTGTTTAATGACCAGATTTGGCTTGCTCCAGTCACCACCAAGTTCTGGAATTAAAAAAACAAAAATAAAAACAACCAAAACAAGAAGAAGGTTAGGTTAGAGATATGAGTCATGGGAAGGGCTGGGATGTATCACTCACACGTAACTGACAATATTTCCTGCATCAATTCACAAGCCGCAGGGTGTCCTGGCGCACTGTGCACAGCCCATCTCGCTCCCGCGGGAAGCTTTCTCGGAGCAGGTGATCCAGAGAGGGAATAATGTTCTGGGACCCAGAGGTGTGTGAAGCCCCCTGTTAGCCTCTGGGAAGGCACTCTGAGCCTGATGGAAAGGGCATGTTGGATAAGAGGAGGAACCGTGGGTTCCTCTCAGTATTTCAGAGCTATAAATAAAGATTTGGGAGAGAAAATATGTGGACTCCATTTAAGTATATTGAACTCGAATGGATTTCTGGAGAGAGAAAGAATGAGGGAAAAATGATTTTGTTAATAGAGCTACAATAATTATTTCTAGTGAGCAACTTATCTCTATTTTTCTTTAAAACATTATTTGTAAATGTAAATTTACTTTCTCTAGGAACACATAATGAACATACAATATTCCAGAATTTAGCTGCAAACTGACCTGATTAAAAATTAAAAATACTTACATAAAAAGAAGAAGTTTTATATTACTTTCAGGTTCTCATAGAAGAAAAAAAAATATGATGAGAAAAAATTTGCTTTGGTTTATGGCAAACCACTTACTAGCCCAATAAGTCTGTCCTCTACACAGCCCTGAGCTACTGTGGTCCTTCGTAAGAGTTTCTGTCATTTGGTTTTTGCCTCTTTGGCTGAGCCATCTTCCAGGATGCAACCAGATCTCCCTGTAACGAATGGTTGTGCTGCATGGTGGCAGATAGTGTGTTTGAGAAGAGAAACTAGGAAACAGGACCTCTTTTTGTGATATTATTTCTGATGAAGAAAACAAGATTAACCTCCTGTGTAACAGAAAGAAATACTGGAGAAAATTTCCATCTTTTTTCTCCTAGAGTGTATTATAAATAAAGCAAATTAATATAGATAGAAAATGAATGAATTAATAAGGTAGAAAGTATTCATATAAAAAAATCTCCTGTGTGAAAACAATCTCCTATCTTCCTTCAAGTTTATTCACTGGGCACATTAAATTAATCTCGGACCACAGGTCCTGCTTCCTTACTGAGCATTTCCTCTACAAAGGGTCCAGTCCTTCTCAATGATAAAATACCTATATGTCTTTGCTGAATGAGAGCTCAAAACATTTGTTTCTTTGCCCATATAGATGCCAAGCCCTTAAAACCCAGAAGGTGAACACAATAGCAACTGTGACTCCTGTGAAAGGCCACAATGGTTTGACTCCATTGCAGATAAAATCTTATTCGCAGAAATGCTCATGAGAAAGTTAACAAAAAAGTTCACTCAGCTCCACCTTTTAAATGAAGACAGACAGCAGACACAAAAATGACTTTTGTTTTCAATTTCATTCCATATGGTTATGGAGTGGCTGCAGGATCAAGCTATTTGTATCCGAAAGGGAACATTCTTTCTGTAGATGTGAAACATCCAAGTATTTGCAAAACTTAAAATTTAAGAGAAGTGAATGATTCTGCTTTTACTACCTTTCCAGCTGCCCTAGAAACACAGACCATTCCGGAGTAATGAATTCCATTTCAGAAGCCTTTTTTATTTTGCAAAGCACATGCACAAGTTAAACTCATAACCTTTACAGAGAAGAGAAGGAAGCACGTTTTTTTTGTGCACAAATATAACATACTGTCAATAATCTGCACTTGGATACTTTGCATGCATAATTACATGATTGTGTCATCGCTTGCATATTCTGATGTTGGATATTTGTTGCCTCCTGAACACATTTATCTTCACGTAGCATCATGTTTTCATGATTATTCTAAATAGCATGCTATAGATAAAAAAAAAGGCATGATATTAAACAAGCTTCATTCCAAAGTAAAAAGCAATCAGCTCAGAGATGACACTTGGTTCTTTGGAGAAAATAGAAAAAGGAACTGCATAAATTGAACTTGGTAAAGATATGTCAATATATAGGGTGTAACACCCCAAACTGGAGCAGTGCAGCTGGGTCTCTGACAAGGAGGAGAGGGAGGTAAGGAAAGCACAATGAACACCTAGGAGGAAGACTGGCAACATGATGAAACAAGTGTTTGGAGACAGGTCTCTTGCCTCTGGGGCGGCTCGAAGAAGCAGAGCTGCAAAGCACGAGCCCTGGGGCACAGGCAGGGTCCCCCAAGGAGACAGTTGTGTCTGTGCAATTTCTGAGGCTGGACCAGTGCCAGCTTCACTCCCCTGGCTAAAGGCAGAGCTCCTGTGAGTGCCGCGTGGCTTTCACTTTGCTCGAGCAGGTGGTGGTGCCAGGATAGGCACTCGCTGCCTCTGGTGCTGTCTGCATGCCGGGCTCCCTTCCCGTCTGGCCAAGCGCTGATGCTCTGCACCCAGCTCAGCACTACCTCCCCAGCACCCCGGCAGCCACGGGGTCCGAAGCAGATCCCCTTTCCCACAACCGCCCCTTGCAAAATTACAGTCATGATGGCTTGCTTCTTTTTTGTTTTCTTTTTTTTTCTCAGTATATTTTTGTTTAAATGAAATGACATAAATTCACTCTGGTAATATGTACCAAGTAAAGAACATCTGTGTTACAACACAGTCTCTTTATATAAGGGATGGAAATAGTTTTGACGTGAGGTAAAACATCAATAGGAAAGGAAGATATACATCCCTATCTCCCCACAAAAGCATTGGCAGGCTCGAGACTCGAGAGCAGGTCCTGCACACCCAGCAAGGTTGTGCTCCAAGGATGACAAGACAGCTTCTTTGCTGCTGAGCCTTCCTGGAGAAGCAAAAGTGATTTCCATCACTTTGGTGCATGTAATAGCAGAGCTGCCCTGTCCCAAGGCCACCAGCCCACAGCCCCATTGACGACTGCTGCCAGGTCCTCTGTGGCAGGAACCCGCAGCAAGCAGGCTGAGCACACGGACCAAGAGAATCTGTTTTATACAGTCTGAAAATGCAGATGCCTGGTTGCTTCCAAGCTTTTTAGATAAAGACTGCCAAGAAGAAATTACTTCTAAAGGTGCCCAGCAGTTTCCAGGTGCCTTTTGGTGCATGTCACCCAGGAATTTGGTATGCTGTGGTGCATAGGGGAATCCTGACTGCAGCTGAAGCTGGTGGGCTTGGGCTGGACCAGGCTGCTGCTAGTGCTGCACATAGGACTGTTCAGGGTACGCATTGCTCCCAGCACCCAGTGGCAGGGAGCATGCAGAAGAGTGCATCGTGCACCCTGCTAAAATAGTCTCTGCCAAATGCAGGAGCGTCTCTGGAGAGCATTGCATCTGTACTATTTGTTAGCGCTCATAGCCACTGTCAGCACTCCTTCCTTCCCATTAGAACTTGTTATGTGACTTTATTCGTATACCACCGCTCCGTGCAGGAATCTCCCTAATCCATTTCAGGCAGGCAGTGGGTACCAGCACCCTCTCCCAGCTTTGGGGTGTGCTAGCTCCTAGGGATTACAAATGAGGGCCATCTGTAGTCCCTACTATTTGTGGAGATGAAAAGGAGCTTAACTTAATGTACTTTGGCAGAGTAATAGGGAAACATCAATCACAGGGTGACATGTTAGTTCATATGCACCAATAGGCTCATGTTTGTTGCTGAACACATTAAGTGGATCTGTTTCTTTAAAGACGAGTCCATCATTAAAGACAGGCATTCAGAGCTCTAGCATACAGGACACTTTTAAGAGATACTTGATAAAGAGCTTGAAAATGTGAGTAGTGACATGAAGCTAAACTCTGGCTCATTTTCTTCAGATTCCCTATTAATATGAGCCTCATAAAGTTGAAATTGGGGTCACTTGGACAGTTATTTTAGCTAAAACAGATGGAGTTGTGGTGGCTGCTTCTAAAGAAGTGACTTTTACCAAAAGTTACCACACACTGTCTCTGGGATAAACACATTTTCCAGTACTGCACCATTTAGACTTGTATAGCAATTGCTGGACCAATGTTGATTTTTAAAGGTAAGCATTCTAACCATTTCTATTCACAAATTTATTCTGAGCTAATTCACTGCAGTGAAAAAGTATGTTTTCCCCAAGAACCCCAGAATCAAACCGTTTCTTGGTTCAAAAAATTATTCTGAGGTAATTCATTGCAGTGAAAACGTGTATTTTCTCCAAGAAACCCAGAATCAAATAGTTTCTTAGTTCATTGCAAGAGCATAAAAACCGAGCATCCTCTGAATTACAGTTTTCCCCATGTAACAAAATATTCTGCATGAAGAGGGATTATTAGACCCCCTGAACTTCCCTTGTATGTAGAGCACAGCTGTGCGAACAATTCACAATGAATAATATATTGGATGAAGTTCAGCACTTTTTCAACTTGTGAAATGTTTGGGAGCGGTTCGTGACTTCCTTGTTTTTGATTATTATGCAAAATCATTCACAAATCTCTTCAGTCTTCAAGCCATTCATGAAAAATTAATTTCTCTTGTTTAAATTTATAATTCATTTAGTGCTAGATCAGCAATGCAAGTCGAATGAGGTGATTTCTGTCCCTTGAACAGAGAGCATGCAAAGCTATAAATGAAATCACATTTTTCTGACACTAGCTAGAGGATTTCTAAGGAAGCCAAACACAGTTTTGTTGACAATGATAGCTTGCATACTCAACACATGTAGGAACTGAATAGTTGAGGAGCTAAGCTGCTACTTGTTACCATGATGATAGTCAGGTTTATCAGCTTAAAGATCAGCCAGGACTGCAGTCTCCTCTGCTAGGCTTGGAGAGGAGGCGGCCGGAAGTCCAAATTCCAGAGCGCTTCCCCTCCGAAACCAGGACCACAGGTGAGGAGGTGAGAAGGGAATGATAGCAGGAAACATCATGTTAGGTCCACGCCATTACGTTTTTGAAAGGTGGTAACATGAGAGGGGGATAAGTTATAAAGAGAGAACAACAAAGAGAAGAAAAGAGATAGAGGAGGCAGAGGCACGGGGTAAGAGCACCAGCTGTGGAGCAAATCTGAGGTAAAGAGGTCAAAATGGAACGGGGGGGATGATTTCTCTCCTTCCACCTAAACATCAGCCATTACCTGGCATGTAAACACGAGCATGTAATGGAAACTGCTTCTTTAAATGTTGTTTTTCATCTGGTGACCCGCAAAAGGGAAAACCTGACAGCTTGAACCACGCCAGGAACAGCCCAGGTAGGTGCCGAGGGAAGTGCCCCACAGTTTTGCTAATGCATCTCAGGCATGATCCAAAAAGCTCCTGCCTTCATTACTCTTGCAGTTTCTTGAGCAAAGCATGCTATTTGTGCTGCAGAGTGCCAAGTTCTGCAATGAGAAAAAGATGTAGGCGAGCACAGGGAGCTCAGGCTCGCCTGGGTTTAAAGGAGAAATGAAGGGAGCCACATTTGCAACTGAAACACAGTCAGGTCTCAATCACCTGGGAGCAGCACATGCAGGTTGCAGATGAGCTGTGCCCTGCTAAAAAGAATCCCAGCCATCCTTTCTTTCTCTTTTTTTTTTTTCCCCTTGATGTTCATTCTTCATCTTAACTTCATTTTTCAAAGCTAAATATGCAAAATGTGTTCTTACAGTCAATTTTACATGTGTTCTATATTAGTCTATTGAGAATAACACTGAGAGTTGACTGGCCATGGAAAAAAATCAGATGAATTCAGTGGACAGTACCAGTGACTTTTTCCTCAATATACATGGAGGTAAAAGCTAGATATAGACAACAAATGATTCCTGTTCACAGGGCAAAAATCAATGTAAGCACTTACTATCCACATGTCTGTCAGCTACAAAGTGACTTTCATTAAGGCAGGCTGGTAACCCTGGAATTTCTGAGCCCATCACAGGGGTGCTTACAGTTCACTTCTCTTTGGTTTTCTTCCAGAAGTCCTATTGCAATGGGCATGTAGTACAAAGGAGACTTCTGCTAACCTCCATCTGGTAGACCCCAGGGAGATGGGGTCCGTGCACTTTGAAGTTACCAAAGGAAAATAACCACAGATGAGAGCTCGCCAGCTGGGTCGGGGACGGCGGTAGCCACTGTCACGTTCCTCTATCAGGATGCTGAGTCAGGATGAGGGGCACAATGGGAACCAAAAGACCCAACTGGGTCCCTCTCCTTACAACCCCACTTGCAGATGGAGTCCTTCTAGGGGAAAAGAGCGGACGACGTGGGGTGGCCTGCCGAGGGCCAGCCTAGCAGTCAGAGTCAGAAAGCTGGCCAAAAAAAGCAGGCGTTGAGAAGGATTTGGAAAAGGAGGCACATCTTTAGCTGAAGGTTTGTTTCCAAGGTAAAATCAAACCATTTTAAACTAACTGAATCACAATATTTAGCTGAGAGTGAATGTGGATCTTAATAAGACACCAGATATGAATTTTCCAATGATACATTTTCCAAGTGCAGTAATGTAAAGTCAATGAGAAATGTATTTAAAAATGTCAGACCTGAGAAAAAGGAAGAAGCTGCTGTAGGTCTTAGTAACACAGGCAAATAATAAAATTGTAGCAGTAGAATGTGTCTTCTAATGGCCTATCAAAACATTAGCATTCCTTGCTTTTTAAAAGGAATGTTTTACTGTTTCTGGAGAAGATCTGGGAGCCCTCTCTGAGCTGGGATCATATTTAATAATGGAGTTATGGCTGAGTGTTTGGGCTGTCATAGGACTGAAATGTTAGGGAAGAGGGTAGGCTCAGCTATCAGGTTCCTGTGCTGCAGTGTCCTGGGAACATCATGCAGCCACTGCAGTGAAAAGCTGCTGCTTATCCAGATAGTACGTATCAGATGTTTTTAAACCATGGGAAAAAATGGGAAGAGAAGGTTTTTTGACTGCTGCATGAAACTGGGATCATACATTGTACATTTCCAGTGAGTTTATAGATACCAAAAATGGGATGGGGAGCAGAGTCCAGTTGCTTGGGTTTGTAGAGCTGAAACACTTATTTGTCTCTTAAACGTATGTGCTACGGAAGTCTCGACACCTTGATCAGGTACTTGTAGTAAAGTGTCTGAATACAGCCTTGTACAAAGATGCATGTGGTGTCCTGCTGAGTTCTGTTTGACCTGAAAGAAAGGTAGTATTGGTCCAAAGAGGGAAAAAAATCACTAATGTTTTGAGATAAAATTTCAATTTCTCCAAAAATATTGGATCATATCCCCACTGCTCCTTCCCACATTAAAAAATAGTAGGAACATATTGGAAGAAAGAAATCCCCCCTCCCTTCAAAATCAAGAAAAAAATTTGACCATCCTTACATGCACCTTCACATACACCCATCTAAGTCAATGCCACAAGCCATTTACGGGTGCAAGTGGCACTGTGCCCCTGCCCGTGTGTCCCCTTCATCTCTGAACTGGCTGAAGAGCTGCCTACCTCAGGCTGCAGGCTCCATGCAAGTAACCTTGGCTTATTCCCCAGCAGCTGAGCTGGGATGGCTCATACTTACTGGTTCTTACTCTCCTAGCGTGTCTCAGACGCTAATCTTAATCCCTTCCACTGATTTTTAAAGTGATATTTTTATGACATCTGCCTCAGGTTAAGGTCAGTTAACTGTGGCTCAGCTTTTCATCACAACGTAACAAGTTCAGGGCCTGATCCATCAACATATTTGTAGACAATCTTTCATGATTGAAACAGGACTTTTGCCTGGAAACAGGCTGCAAAAAAAATTGTCAACATCCTGATTTCTGGAGGATTTGAATACCCTCAACATCATGTCAGTGCTCAGGATGTCTGGAATTAAGTACAGACCATCCAAGGCATACATCTTTTTGACGGATGCTTTTCACAGACATGCTAAGGGCCATATTCTCTGCTAATGGTAACAGTATTGAAGTCCATAGCTGTGTTTTGAGTCAATGTATTTTGAGAAGGAGAAAAACAGGAAAGGAAAAATAATAGTATAAAGAGAAAAAAGGCATAAGCAGGAGAAGAGACCTGTGAGGAAAGGAAATACTTAAGACAAAGGAAAATTTTGCCACAAGGACCAATCAGTATGAATGGGTCATGAAAATGTGCAGTCTGGAAATAGGAAAAAAAGAAAATTAGAGCAGCAAAAAGATGAAGTTCTGAATAGTCTTTTTGGAGAATAACAGGAGGAAATAACCTGTCTGATTTAGGAGGCAGTTTAGGAAAAGGCCTATGGCAGTGGGAGACTGGACTTAGCAGCCCTGGAGTTGCTGTTCAGGAATTTGATGCTTGATTGTTGGTTCTGGTTGGCAAGGTAAAAAACAAAGGGAAAAAAAAAAGTAGTAGGTGAATAATTGCTCTCTGGAACATACAGAAACAGTGCTTTGGGCCTATTGAGGACCATATGATTTTTAGTATATTTTAAAAACACATTGTCTAAAACTATTCATGATTGTTGTTCAGATGGTTCTTGTTCAAATGCATGTTTGTCTATTTGTGAAAGGTGCAGCCAACAGAGTTTCCTTTCCTTTTGAAAAATAAATAATGTGTCCTTGGAACAGCCTGTGCTTAGACACAGATTTGTATTAAAGTAGATAATGTGAACAATCTATTTTAGAAGTGATGGGAATCCAAGTAATCTTCAGTCTGCATATTCTGGACAGAAACCTAATTGTACAAGAAATTCTTATTGCTAATCCTAGATCAATACAGTATCATTTTCAGAGACAGGAAGCCAAGGAACGCACTGAGCGTTCCATCCATCCATCCACTGAGCGCACCATCCAAACTTGTTTCAAAATGTGAAATATCAGGTGATGTGCCTATTGCCGTGACTTATATGTCACAAGAGAGAGCTTCCTACAGTCTCTTGGGTTTTCTTTTCTTTGATGTTCTTGTATTTCCTTTTTTTTTTTTTTTTAAATCAATGGTAAAAACTGAATTCAGGCATGACAGTAGTGGGTACAGTAAGTTCATGCAAGGCTCATGACGCAGTTCTGCAGGGGCCACAGATGTGTCTCAGCTGGGATCTGGGCTCCAGCCTCTCTTGCCTCACTCAATTGGTTTGCAGGGCACTGGTGAGATCACCAGTCACACCTGCAAATGTCCACAGAGAGCAAGGGACATCACAGCAAATAAATGATGTCAACATGGCTGCGGTCCCTCTCCTAGATGTGGTGGAGGGAGAGACTTGTGTGGTTATGAAACCACATCAGACACACATTTGACAGCAAGGTCCGTGAGGAAGCTTTAGGAACAGCACTCCAAGCTGAGATCTGGTTTTGCCCGGCTATGGGAGGAATTGAATGTAAATGTAATCCATGTAGATCCATGTAATCCACTTCATTAAAAGTGCATGTTACCGTTTGGCCCCAGGCTCTTGAACTAGGCAACCCAGCGATTCAAACTGGTAGTTCGTAATAGTGTGTTTCTCTCTCCCCTCTCATCTTCTTAGCATGTGTCCCCTTTCTTGACAAGAAATGCTGTGCCTAAAAATCCAGGGAAGAACTGTCTCTAGGTAGGAGCCAGTTTGAAATTACTCAAGATTTACTTCTCATTTTTTCTTAAGAGAAAAAGGAAGACTCCTTCCCTAGACACTGGGAAAATTCAGTCTTGGCAGTCTGACTTCATTGACGAGGGGAAAAGACTCTGAAACTCCTTTAAGGAATCAAATAGGGAACACTTGGAAAAGCAGAGCTTGATTAAAGACAGCTAACATCAATTCAGGGAAAGGAGATCATGCCTAACTAATTTGTTGGAATTCTTTGAGGAAATTACTGCCCTGGTAAGGAAGGGGAAAGGATATTATAGACTCCGTTTTTCAGAAAGCATTTGACAACATTCTCCACTGTTGGTTAAAATGTCTAAGGTCTGAAGTCATGGAATAGAAGGACAATGAGCATATTGGACTGAAAACTGGCAAAAGAGGAGGAAAGAAAGGGTAACTATGAATGGGAGCCTTTCATTTTAAAGAGGGGGATGTAAGAAGGATCAGGAAGAAACCACATTTTGAGTTTGGCAATAAGATTTCTCAAGGTTACTGAAGACATTCTTAAACCTTGGGAAATACAATTAATAATGAGGAGTAGTGCAGACAGACAGACAGAGAAAGGAATGGTTTGTGTTACCACAGTATCTTGGAGAGCAGATGGAAGGGGAAAGACTTTCTTGAATGCTCTGCTAAAACAGAGCCATCACATTTCGAGTGATAATATGCGTTAAATTCCACAGACACAGGAAAAGACAGAGAATTTCACACACCAAAAATTAATGGCGGTCTACCTTCCCTTCTTCAAGTTAATGATTGCTTCCCATGCACTTAAACTTTTTTTTTTTTTTTTTTTTTTTTTTTTGCATTCACACACAAATTATTACTTAGGGTCTTCTTGTTACTCTACAGTTTCACTTTTGGTTAGTTCTTATCAAATGACATTCATAGCAAAAATACTTCTGCTTTTGAGCCTTTGCTTTGGGGGAAATTGCTGCTGTTTCACACTAAAGATTTGTTTATGATTGTGTAAACTGAAACGTGTCTTGAATTACGTTTTAAATAATAGACTTGGTAACCCTGTCCCGTATGCACAAATTATATCATAAAAAAAACTGCTATTGTTTCAGAAACAGTGGATATGTCTATACTGGCCTTGGGGAGCTGAACCAGGGAGTATGCTTTAGCCTGGTTTGGTCTTAAAGTTGCCTCCAGACTTTCTGGTTATGCGGAACCAG
Organism: Tinamus guttatus; assembly: GCF_059628265.1. Lineage (NCBI taxonomy): Eukaryota > Metazoa > Chordata > Aves > Tinamiformes > Tinamidae > Tinamus > Tinamus guttatus. Next base: position 2,633,392 of record NW_028288705.1, on the reverse strand, counting down.
TGAGGCTGGGATCAGGCTGCTTCTGTAACCTGCTTGTCCTTGCAGCCAGCAATGCCTAGGAAGAGCCTGACAGCCTTGACATCATCATGAGAGTCATAAGTTTTTCCTACGCTATTTGAATTTTGTATAACACCACCCGGGCTGTTAAGATATTACAGGCAGGAGTGCTCCACTCTCCTGATTGCACCATGCTTGGAAAGGAAGCAATAACTTAAGTGGTGTGGTTACAAGACTGACTGTGATGGGCTTTGCTGTACATAGGAGCTAAGGTAAGTAACCCTCTATCAGTGAGAGTGTTAAGCTAGGAAGCTTTATCATGCACAGGGATTTTTTTTCAGCAAGAGAGCCTTACAATCATTCATTCTTTTACACAAGTTGATTTACTGTGTGCCCTTGAAACCAGCGTGCTTTCTTCTGTTTCCTTTCTTTTTTGCTTTGAAGTATAGAAGGCATTAGGGAATTCTGTCTCTTTCTTTTCTTTTCTTTTTTTTTTTTTTTTTGGAACCATACGTGTGTGTGTATGTGTGTGTGTGTATATATATATATATATATATGCATACATATATATATATATATATACACTTACACACACACACACGCAGTTAACAAACCAGAAGGAAACAGGATATGCATGCAGCAAGTGGCACCATACTGAGGAAGTGTGCAACTTCATGAGGATGACTTGCTTCTTGGGTAGGTTGTTGTTTTCCTCTTGTCTGCTGCCTTTTATTGAGTGTGTCTGTCTAGGGATATTTATACTTCTCTAGAATGCAATTTGCTAAAGAAAGAAGTTTAACCTCTTCTTCCTCTCCCTCTCTGGCTCCATTTCACATTGGCTTGAAACTTTGAGCACCCTTGACTTCCAATTTTCACTGCAATTGTTGGTGACGGCTTTTGATACATTTGTATGTTTCCACTTACTCATTTTCAGAAGTGCCTTCTTCCCTTCATTCCTCTTATTTGAGACATCATTAATGTCAAGTTTCAGGCTGGCTCTTCTGTCCTGCATTCTGAGACGAATAGTTTTCCTCAGTCACTCAGAGCAGAAATAGCAGAAGGCTGAGACGTGACTCTTTTGGAGCCCATACTGCAGAATACAGCTTTTTTCCTCTTTTTCTTTTTTTCCTCAAAGCAGTGGTTCTCTCAATATTATTTCCCTTAAGGGCCAAAGAAGTATGTAATGTAGGAAATAAATTATTATATATAATTCAGTAATATCTGCAAGCAGAAATAGGAGAAATGCATATTTTATTTTAAGTCAGTGCCTTACGCTGGTAGGACAAAGGCTAGACTAGAGAAATTCTGAGCATTAAGCCTGTAACCTTTGGATCACCGTCTCTCCTCAGCCTTTCCTCTCTATATTAATTTTCTTCTGATGCATTTTTGGCAGACTTTGCAGTATTTTTTTCCTCAGATGATATTGCGATTCAAAGCATTTTATAGGGAGCGGGAAATCTTTTCAAAGACAATTCTAATCTATTCTGAGTAGATCTCCCTAAACTATTCCTTATTAATTTCTTTTTAGTCAAAAGGTCTCTTCTCTCTGCCCTTAGGCTGATTATTAATAGATGTGATAACAAATTTATAATCCCACTCTCATTATTTTTTCTTTTCAAGCAAGGGAGAGGGAGGGGGCTGTCTATTTTTGAATGTTAACTGTTGTCCCTCCTCTTATCGGGTTAATTGGACTGTGGTAATGTCTGACTGGATATCCTGCCTGGAGGTGATTTGAAAATGGCAAATGTCGTGATTTTTTTTTCTTTTTTTAATGTTTCTTAATGCTGGAATTTCAGCCTTCTTCTATGAACTGTGGTGGCTGCTATTGTGTCAATTACATAGGTGGTACTTTAACATGTATTCTTGGATAAACACCTACGGAGCTATTGGGAACAAGGACTACAAGATTTAACAACAACAACAAAAATAATCTGTGACGAGCCTTATCGCTCTGGCCCTGTAAAAGCCCATTGGTAGCTGGCCAGGTTTAAAGATGTCACCATCAGGCTTGCTACTTCCACTTAGCTCTCAGTGCTCTGCCTGGCATCTTTTCAAAACAAATCTTGCAGAGCGCACAGAGAAGCGTTCTCTCGAACCCGCATGCTCCTCCATGCTGTGTCGTGGCTGCCAACAGAGTCTTACTCGTTTTCTTCTTTCTTCTCACTCTTTTTGAGTATGAGATGCCCCAATACAGGACTCCCTGCCTGCCCCCAGTGGGGGAAGCTTTGGGTTGAGGCTGGTGGGGGTTCCCACGGCCCCGTGCTTGCCAGAGGGCTAGAGGCAAAGGTGTTGACAACTGGTAAAGCTTGAAGTCATTGAGCTGAGCAAACTGATAAGCACAGAACACGGCAAGACAAAATAAGAGAGGAAGAGTGGTGATTAGGAGGTGGGATTCAGATATCACAAGGAGGGAAGGATGTTTCAGTCTAGGAGGGTCATTTCTGTGCTTTTTGGAGGACAGTAAGACAGCGACTGCCTCAGGGGGTCCCCCATGCAGTGAGGAAGCCATGGGGCCACAGCAGCTATGGTTGCTCCAACCTGATGCCAGCACCACCTGGCACCATCCCGTACATTTGGGGTGTTTGTTGGTCAAACTCAGCTCATGTCAGCTTTGCTGAAGAGCACAGGGCAGGAACTGGCAGTAGATGGACTGCTTGTGTTGAAATGCCTATCAGGGCGGGATGCTGAGCCATGGTCTTAATTTCTCCTGCAGAAGACCTTTGCTAAAGGCCTTTGATTTGTCAGCTTTTGATTTTGTAACCCTGCAAAACATTTCATACAATAATCAGCAAAGTATTTTTTGTGATACTTGAGGTTTATTTGATTATTTGCTGTTGTTGGGTTAACACCCTTTCCAAAAAGGAGGCCTATAATTCTCCTCTCAGGTCTGCACGAACATCTACTCCTATTTTGTACTAGAGAGTCCACCATGAGAAATTACAGTGACTTGGTGTCTACAGGAGTTTGCATGCGTAGACTTTCTTGAGAAAGGCAAAGGAGACCCTGTTATGATGGTTCAAGAAAGACAATTCTCCACAGTGTTAGAGCACCTCAGCCCACATGGAAGCATGGATTCAATGTAATTTTAGATAGATATGAAGCATTTGCCTCCAGAGAATATGAGAGTTCTTTGTTATGATTTCAGAGAATTAAAGCTTCACAGCATTTCTGAATTGTACCTGTAGTAATTATTTCTCACGAGCTGAGGGAGCAGAGATGGATTTACCTTAATCATGCTGGGATAATGGATTCAGTGAGTCTGTGGCTTGGGCTGCCAGCAGTTTCTCTCTTCTCATCTTGGATGGGACTGGCCCTGGGTGGTACAACCCTTGGAGGCACTGTGAGTGGAGGAGAAATGGGGAGATATGGACCATTCTTGAGAGCACCAGAAGGGATCTGGGGAGAAACAGGGGAGACTAATAAAACGGTCAGGAGCTGCTGTGTTTTGTGAGTTGTCTTAAATAAAGAATCCATTTTAATCCCATTGGCCTCTTGCCTGCTTGCTTCATTCAAAATAAAACACACTCTCCAGAAAACGGTTTTACGCAGCCCAGCCAAGTTTCTGGTAGAGCGCAGACCCAGACATCCATAATTCATGAGCGAGGAAGGGTGTGGATGTTTTGTGGGAACTGGACCCTCTGTGAACAAGATCATTTTCTTTTGCTGATTATGTCGTATAAACAATATGCTTTTAGGGCACAGGGGAATAGAGCTGTGCATCTAGCAAAGTCAAACTGTTGATCCATACATTGGAAGGAAAGTCAGTTAACCTGAAACCTTAAAGCTAAATAAAATACAAAAAGGAGCAGTATTTTGTCCTTTAAAATTTATTTTGGTGAGTTTATCTTCTGCTATGTGTCTTTTACCTGTTGAACAACCTATATGCTGTTCAACTTGCAAAATCCTTACACTTTTCATTGTTGTGGCTTAGATTGTAGTACTGTGAGAAGGTTGAAGTGTTTGGAGTTAAGAATGTTTATATTTGAGAAATTGCAGTAAGTAACTGGAAATATCTCACCAGTTCATGCTCGACAGAATGATGTAGAGAAAAGGAGAGGGGTGGGTAGCCCTTGTCTTGTGCTCTGTTTTTGATCTCTGGTACTAAATTTTATCTCTAAGATACATCTCCATAAAATGAGAGATTTTTATTATACCTAAATTATCATCACTGTAACTAATAGTTAAGTATAGTTAACAACTTTTCTGTATTTATGTCCTTAAGCTGCTAGGCATTAGACCCATGGAAGAACTTAAATACCAAAATTTTACTCTAAGTCCTTTAGGCATTTAAATCACAAACCATCATTCTCAAAACCTGTTCCCTAACTTTCACCTAAACCTTAGCATGGCAACATCTGTAATCATTGAATTCTGTACTTCACATTTCTCCTGCCATTTCCAAAGGTGCCCAGCAGATCCAGCCTCTGACACACGAGACTTGAGTAGGAGATGCCTTCTGTGCTCAACTCTCTCCCCAGGAAGCTGATTCTTGGTAGCATGAAGATTTGGTGAATTCAAGTTAATACTATGCCATGAATAAAAGGAAGAAATAAGTCAGAGGCAGCCATCTCATTCAGAAGCAGAATATTTGGACATGCTCTTAATAACCATATAATGACTGATAAGAAATAAATATAATAAGAGTGTCATTTTATACTTCCAGGTATTATCTTTGCTTCTCCAAACAGAGACACTGTGTGCTACCTACAGTGGCAGTTGTATTAGACATTTCGGGAAATATTCCAGCTCTACACCAAGTTTATGGATTTGCACAGAAAAATGCTGATGCCTCACTAGAAAATGCTGTATTGACTGGGAAGGCAAAACCCGCCAGCAGTGTCCTCAGGTGGCATTTACTTATAAGCAAATCATCTACAAAAAAATCCTGACAGACTACTGAGGTTGTCTTTGGAGAGATTGTCTTTTGAGAGTGACATTTTAACTTCAAGTGTGGCTTGTGTGGTCATTTTGTGGCAGTCTATGCCCCTGAACTGCCCTGATGTGTGACTGAAAGTGCTGTCAAGTGCTCTCCATGCTCCCAGAGATGAGGGGTGCTGCGACCTCCTCGCTGACAGCAGCATGACCTTACCTTGGTTTAAGTGGACCGGGAGCCTCCATCCTTAGGGCTCAGCACTTTACTTTCTGGGACCATTATTCCAGACAGAGAGAGAAAGCAACCTTGCAAATTTATAGAAAAGCATGAAGTGGAGCAATGAACTTATTTCATTCATAGCTCTTGAAAGAGACTAACCCTGACAGTAGGCAGAAATATCTTGGGTGCCAACTGGTTTAATGCAAATAGCCTCCATGCTTGGTTTGCTGTGGTAGAAGGATGTCATGATAGGTTGCAAATTTTGTTTGATCTCTACATGCCAACTCCCCATCCTGCCCAGACATTTGAAGCTCAGCATATATCCATCTGTGAAGAAGAATTTTACTTAGACTTCAGTAATGTTTTCCAGAGTTATCCTGAGGATCTTATCCTATATTGTACTGTGCACCAGGGAGGTGCAGCAGACAGAGGGAGGAACAGAGTGCTGAGAGGTGATGTGTCTGGGCTGCAGTGGAAGCTGGAGCCAAACGGGGATCCCATTCTCAGACCAGTCCCCTGGCCACCTCAGGGCAAGTGGCCAGGCACTTTTGGGGCTTCTGGGCAAGATTTTTTTTTTTTTCCTGGAAGCTGGGGCCTTCTTTTCCTCTCTGATGCTGAGGTGTGTAGCCAAGCAGTGAAAGCTAACTGGACAAAAAGAACAAGGGTATTCAAAAAAGCATATTTACAATGGGACTTTCTAAGGGTCAACACTTTTAGAGATAGAGGTACTAAAAAGAATTAAACAGGGAAAAACACAGCCATGTATGAAAGGCTGATTATTTATACAACAGGCATTAGGAGCTCTGTGGCTGGGAGTCAAGGAGATTACAACCACATGAGAAGGCTAACTTATTCCTGTAAGAGCCAGCAGCCATTTATTCAAACAGAACAAGAAAATTAGCTTCAGCTCTCTCCAGTCTGAGGCTATTGTATTCACCAGAAAACCTCTGAGTGAGGAGGATAAATTGAAACAGAAAAGAGAGTAAGGAAAAATATCCCTACACCTTATGCAGATGTGCACATCCAGCAGGGGTAAAAATGGTTATTTAAATCATGCCTGATGCCTGTGGTGCCTTATTACATTCTGCTAATGGGTAAAAGAGGAGAGAGAGAAAGAAATAAGGTGCCCAATTCATTGGTCCAGCTGTGGGGATAGTACTCCCCCCACCTGAGGAACAGGAAATCCATTTTTAAGACTGCATTGGGGATCATTCAGCTTGTTTTAACCCCACTCCTTTGGGTATTTAAACTGCTCCTACACTGGACATTAAACCTTATATGGAAAAGACAAATCTCAAGTTTTCAGGAGCTAGACAAGAACTGTCTGAATTTTCACAAGATAGGGATATAGGCTGTATCTGGAAATATGTGTATGCTGGCACTGGCTCTGAATATGCCTGCACAAATAGAGGAATTGTATGGAGTGACCTATTTTGCATTCCAAAGTGTGAAATTCAGAGCTTGCCTCAAAGAGAGCATGTTCTGTAAGTATATTACAGAGGTTTGGGAGCTGAGCATAGTACAGTGTATGGGGTCATAAGAAGAAAATTGGCTCCCAACCCTTGCAGTTTGGCCTGACCTAGAGCTGACTTGGCCCTGATGAAATGCAGTATATCACGAGTATCCTGGCCCCTCAGTGCCCTCCCCTCCAGGCACACGATAGCGTGAGCTTCGCATGGTGGGAGCATCAGGGTTGAAGAGAGAGGCTCAGCCAAAGGTACAGATAGCAGGGAACCAAGGTGCTGGGGTCTGACCACTTGTTTTTTTAAAAAATTCAGTCTTGGCTCCTCCAGTTCTCACTTTTATAGCTCAAATCCCCAAAGTCCCTGCTCCATATTTACTCTTTCCTTGGCAAAACCCTCCCCAAATTGGTGAAAGTTCTGACTGAATAGAAGCAAAGTTATACATGAGGCCTCGGCCACCTGAGGAGATCTGTATATTTTTGTATGTATATATATGTATGTGTGCATATATATCCCATATACATTATATGTGTGTGTGTGTGTGTGTGTATATATATATGTATGTATATATATATGCTGGAGTTTCCTTCTTTAAAGATCTTCAAAACCCGCCTGGATGCGACCTTGTGCCATGTGCTCTAGGTGTCCCTGCTTGAGCAGAAGTGTTGGACTAGATGATCTCTAGAGGTCTCTTCCAACATCAACCATTTTGTGAATACCGTTTACCCCCAGCCCCCTTCCCACACTCCTGCACTACAGGACCAGACTGGCGGCCCATCCTGAGTCTATGTGCTTTGGTCAAAAGGAGCAAAGGGATGTGGCATGAGGATCCACTGGACCAGCACCAATCCTCTTTGTAATCATGTAAATTATGTGCAAATGGCTCTGGAGGCACCCACCATTCTAAAGGACATGCCAGCCTCCCCCAGCCTCACACTCTCATGCTGAAATAGCTCATCACTGAAGCCTGTTGGCCACGGGATGGCCAATGTCACCATGCAGTTGATGTTGGTGGGTCTAAACTCTGCCAGTCAGCCATTGCTGATACCATGGGCACAGGCACCATGGCTAATACCAGCTTCATGACCGCAGAGCAGGTCTGCGGTACAGAAGGCATATCCCATACCTACTGAAATCAGAGGAGAAACAAAGAGGATATCTTCTTTCTGAGTTTAAGTGTGAGCCATGTTTGCTTGGGTCAAGCATGGTCAGAGAAGCAAAGGGAAGCCATTTAAAAGCTGAAACACTGCATGCAACTGAAGTCTGTGTTTTTTCAGCCTGGGAGCCAAGGGCTTCTAAGAAGTGTGTAAAAAGTGATGAAGAAAAGCAAGCTCATATATGCTACACAGCAGCTTAGGCACGTGACATTTCTAAGGCGGTTCACACCTCCACTGGAAAATGTTTTGGGGTCCACAAACTGAAATGAGCTAAATGAAATCTCTGCCTTCATTACCATGAAGCTTCGCTGCTCGGTGCTGGGTATAAGAAGTGCTTTGTGCATTGAGGCATGTTTGGGCCAATCGACAGATCTCAACATTTACTGTATCGTGGCAACCACTGTATCACTTGCATCAACCTGTACAGCACTCTGCTGGGTCCCAATACACAAACCTCACACAAATATTTCAACATGTTTGGAGCCAAACCTTAGTCAATATATGAAGTCATTTTACCTCCACTTTTAGCCAATAGGAAAAAATTCTCTACTAACTTATTTTCGGAGGGTAAAAATAGCATTTGTGTGTGTGTGTGTGTGCGCGTGCAAGTTTAGTAAAAACAGAAATGAGAAAGACAGAAGCGAGGGTATGTGCTGTTAGTATTTCTGAGCCACCTGGAGCTGGTCACCAGCTGGAGAGGGGCCTGCTTTTCCTTCTCCTTGGACAAGCACCCTTTGTTTGGAGGGGCAGGATTGGGGATGGAAAACAGGAGGCTTGTCCCACCAAGCCCCACGTTTGCACCCATAGTCAGGTTGCAGGCACAAAGCACAGGGCCATATTCCCCTTTTGCAAGGCCAGACCATTTTGGAGGCGTAGAGATGTAGTATTTAAAGAGAAGTTGAAGCAAGAGAAGCACTACTACAATTAGCGTCGGGATTTTCCCATACCCAGGCATGCAGATGCAGGGACCAGGCCTTCTGCCTTGCCCCTTGCCTACCAGCTACCCCTGAGCAGGGTTCCTGGGCACCTTGAGCCCGGCTCGCTATGTGCAGCAGGCTGCAGCATTAGACCCATGCTCTCTACCGAGAGCAAATAGCTTCATGTGGTAAATACTCCCAAGGAAGAGCGGAGAGGCCTCAAGGCAATAAATTTCCTGAAGGAAGATTACACTTTTTGGCAGCCTACTTTTTGATGTTGCACCTCCCTTGCAGTACTCTGCTTTCACTTACCGCATGCAGTGTGTGATGTGGATTTTCATATAATGTTGGTTCATTTAGTTTTGTAGTTGTGTCACACCAGATGCTGCCCATGGGCCCTCACATCTGGTGGAGTTATACCAGAGAGGTCTGCGGGGTCTGCTATCCCACAGATGTATTCAAGCTCTCTTGGGGTGTGAAACTGTTCTCGAGAACAAGATGGTCTTATGAGTCCACTCTTGATCTCATCTGTAATCCCCTAGCCTGCAGTATGGTGATCACTCTGCTTGCTTATGGCTAAAATAATACTGGGGTAATATTGCTATGCTTAGTCCTGCCTTTAATGTGATGGCTGGCTGTGTGTGTGACTGCATCCCAGAGCATTTCTCTGATCTCAAGGGTCTGCAAATGTTTAAGTTAACAATGAAAATAAAATATTTTCCTTATCAAAAGCTTGCCTTTCTCATGAACTGTGCTGGTGTGTCACTGGGAGACATGAAAATCCTCACATTCTCTGGTTTCTGTCTGCTATTCACCTCACTCTTTTTGCCAGGCCCCCTTTCCCCTGCTCTCTCCCTCCTTCCTGGCTGGCTGTCCTCACTCCGGCCTCTTCTCCTGCTTCCTGCTCGCCTCCAATATCCTCCTCAGACAGAGAGAGAGGAATGGAGAAAAAGATTTCCCAGCTTTTCCACTCACTTGGTCTTCAGTCAACTCCTTCCTTGTCCATAGCAGTGTTGGTGCTTACAGGCAGGTGCCATTGATTCTCTCTGCATAATTCTCTTCCTGAGAAGGTAAGAGAAATTTGTAGAGGTACCATTTTTAATGCTAAAGGGTAGCTTTTCATTAGTCTTTCAGAGTCTTCATTTTGAATGCCAAATCATTGTGCTCTACAAAAAAATGAGAAGACAGGAACTGAGTCTCCACCTTAAAGAAGACCTATCAGAGGGACTTGGTTTTTTCTTTTGACTCATGCTAGTAGTATGGTGAGTTATTGGTGTGTGATTACAATGTACTTCAAGAGATGCGGACCCAATTATGCTGTGTATAAACCATAAATACATTCATTCATGCCATTGGATAATAGGCAGAGATAACTGCTTTTGCCAACAAAAAAAAAAGTAAAATTGTTGTTAAGGTGTGCCTCTATAATCTATGAAAAGAAATATAGTACTGGAGAAGAGAAAATTACTTACAGTGAGTTTGGTTCATGGAATGGGACACTCATTTTTTACATATAATTTAAAGGGCTACTGTGTGTCTAAATTTCACTTTTGCAGACTAAATGCAGAGCATTGGCATGCAATTCTTTTTAGATCAAATTTAAGAGTGCATGGGAATATTTTATTGCACTACATAGGATGATTTTCCACAGGAGCTGTTATAAATTTTTTTTTTTTCACTTTACGTCCTCTATTTGAAAGAAGAGTTTTAACTATCCCTGTTGATCCTTTCCTCCTAGGTTAAGGTAATCTGAAAGTAAAGCGAATGCTGTTCAATCGTTCAATTCAATACTGTTCAAGGGCTGTTCTACACACTTCATTTTTGATAATGATGTTTCTTCTCACTGGAAAGGCACCCCTTTTGAATACATTGTGTTCTACCCACTTTGTTGTGATTTGAACGTTACTTCTCTTGCTTGGCCAAGGGAACTAGTCATTACAATAAATTGGAGAGGAGGACAAAATGCCCATGACTTCCACACATCTGACTCTCCCATTAATGCTATATTTCTTGTCAAAGGTTGCAGACCAGAACTTTGATGCCAGCTTGGAGCCCTGAAGTGCCTCCAGTGTGTTCACAGTGTGTTCACAGTAAGGACACTCGTATACTGTACCACTGTGGATGCAATGACCCCAGTCAAGAGCTGCCAGGACCTTCTCATCTCCCTAGCAGCAGCCAACTGCTTCAGGACTCTTCTTTATTCCAAGGCTGCTCCTCATCATTCTGTACTTGCTGCAGCAAAGTGACCTTTCCTGGTCAGATCTCCTGCTCAGAATGTCAGATTGTAGCTGCTTTCCTGAGAAGCCGTAAGTTTCCTTCTGTGGGTCTGTGAACTCTGAAAAGAACTAGTTTTCCTTGGAAAGATTTTTTTTTAATTATATAGAAATACATCAACTAAAACTTTTCCAAGAATCTGTGCCCCAGTAGTACTTGAATAGACAAAATTCTATCAGCTAAATCTCCTTAGCAATACTCATGTGAACAGAAACTTAACCAAAAAGACAAAAATAGATGCTGAATTCCCCAGCTGTTACCCTGATAGCCCTGGTGTCCAAAACACATAACAAAGGAATGAGATTTGTATGCATTTTAAAGATCAAGAGCTGGGTGAACATTTTGAAAGTATCTACGTTACTTAAAGGTTGAACTCCAGTTTTCCAAAGTGACTAATTTCCACTGGATTCCTAAGAGATTTGAACATCTTTGAGATGAAGACTTAGGGTTTAGCTATTCTTATGCATGCCATGAAAATAAATCTTAGCCTATACTCAAAAGTTGCCTTGGCATTTGTGAAAATGTTATCCTTTGCCTGTTGTAAAGGAAAATTATAAAGAATTTGTACTATGTGAGGTTTCCTCATATTGCCAGTATTTTAGCCAATATGTATTTATGTGATCTTTCAGTATTAATGGAAACTGAGTTACCCAGCATATGTTTCCTCTAGTATCACCTGATACCTTCTTTGTCTCATGTGCTCAGCGCAAATCAAGCAACGTCTCACTGTTAAAGCAGTTACGGCAGGCTTAAGACTGGCTGATTAACAGGTTGCTGTCTGGGGGCTTGCTGTACAGACTATATGCCAGGAAGCTCCATGGGAGCCTGCCCTCTGATGGTACACCAAGCTGGACCCTCTCTGCAGAAACAACAGCAGTGCCCATGTGTTTCATCCCACTGGTTCTGCTGGCCAAGATGCAACCTCCCCAAGAGCAGTTGTAACACAGCAGGTGCTCAGGAGGTGACAGAGTGGGGAGACGGTATCTTCTTCAGACTCTGCAGACAGTTGCTAAGCGGATATTTCTCCCCATTCTAAGAATATCATAGAATCATAAAATCCTTAAGGTTGGAAGGGACCTATAGAGATCATCTGGTCCAACCCTCCCCTGCATATGCAGGGTCACCTACAGCATGTGACACAGGACGGCGTCCAAGCGATTTCTGAAGATCTCCAGAGAAGAAGATTCCACAACCTCTCTGGGCAACCTGTACCAGTGCTCTGACGCCCTCACTGTCAAGAATTTTTTCCTTAAGTTCCTGTGGAACTTTCAGTGTTTCAGTTTGTGGCCATTACCTCTAGTTTTGTCGGTGGCCACCACTGAAAAGAGGCTGGCCCCATCCTCCTCACTCCCTCCCTTGAGGTACTTATAGACACTGATCAGGTCTCCTCTCAGCTTTCTCTTCTCCAGGCTGAACAGGCCCAGCTCCCTTCCAGTCTCTCCTCATAGGGCAGATGTTCCAGGCACCTGATCATCCTCATAGCCCTGCACTGGACTCTCTCCAGTAACTCCACACCCCTCTTGTACTGGGGAGCCCAGAACTGAACACAGTACTCCAGATGTGGCCTCATCAGGCTGAATAGAGGGGGAGGATCACCTCCCTCGACCTTCTGGGGACGCTCTTCTTGATGCATCCCAGAATCTGATTAGCCTTCTTGGCCATGAGGGCACACTGATGTCTCATGGTCAACTTGTCATCCAAAATAAGTTCCAATATAAGTTCCTAATGTATAGAAAAGCATGGAGAATTTCTCCTCTACTATTCCTCAGTCCCTTTTTGATTCTGGGAAACCTCCAGAATGGGACAAAGCTCCTCTTTCAACTAGAGAATGGTATATTTATATGGACTGCTTCTGCACAGAGGAACTGAGTGGCCTTGTATTAAGTAAGCTTTGTCTCTCTTCCTCTGGTTCTTAGCATGCCACCATACCATGCAACATACCAGCTACCTTTCATGTTATTTTTCCCCAGGATATATTTTATATGAAATTTACTGCTTCTTTGTTTCTTATGCACTAAGGGTACTCCTGAGGGATTTCTGAGGAGATGTGAGATAATGACAGGGAATTCTGTTAGTGAACTCTTTCACAAGGAAATTCTTCATGTCTCAGGCAGGTCAAGTTTTCTGAGGTTTTCTTGCTTCTGAAGATCTATTTAATGCTTTATCGGAGAGACTGAAGCTCTCCTTCTTCTTTTACAGTGAAAATATGAGTAGCTAATCTTTGGGGAAATGCTTGTCATATTTCTTCCGTTCCTTTTCTTCTTAAGTTGGTGTAGTGTCTGGGATCCTCAGCCTTGTTATTGAGTCTACCTGGACTGCAAGCATACTGCTGCTACTCCTTTGCCATGCTAGTATCTTTCAGATCTTCCTTAAATATCTCCTTTCTGCTGTAGGCTAGGTTAGAGTGGAGAAATCTCTGACTGCCTCTGCTCATCCAAAGCTGGTTACTCCATGGAGACTCAGCTGACAAAAATACGAAGAGCATGGGACAGATATCTTAGTACCACAAAACAGTGAAGCTTCATCATAAAGATTTCTACTCAGGAGAGACAAGACACTTCACAGGGTGGAACAAAAATAATTGTGGATGCACTGTTGTGTCCCTTTTGAGTCACAGTGTGCTGGTCATGATAATAGTTCATCTGCGAACCAAATTCTTATAGGCAGAGTAGAAAAGCAGAGCTAGATCCTCATTTTTTGGAAAATTGCATTGCTCCACTGGTGCCTCCAAACCGCTGTTGATTTACACCACCTAAGAGTGACCAACCAAGTCCTGAAGAAACTGCATACATGCCTTCTAAAGGGGGAGGACAGTGTCTTCATGGGGTTTGGGTCATATCCGGAATTTCCTTAAATTCCACTCACATGAAACAAATAACTCAGAGCTCATTATTTCTTTAATCAGTCACTAAAGTCTCTGTTTATTTAAAGCTCTGAAGAGATAATCAGAACTAATCATCGTATGTAATACAAATAAAAGCATTCCTCTCTTAATAGTAGGAGCAGATCTAAGCCAGTTGTTCTCCGAATGAAATCAGCTGCACTGAGATGGGTTTTCTGCACTTGTAGTGATTGTTATTCTATCACTAAAAGGATAATGGGAGGAGATACTCTGTTTTACAAGACAATCACTTGGTTTGCAAGGGAATAAACCCTGAGGAAGAAGAGTCTGAGTCATTTATCTCAATGAAGAGAGTGGATTATTCCTGAAGAAAATGAGGCATTCCTTCTGTTCTATGAGAAGGGAAACAATAACATTTTTATTATTACTAAAACTGAAGTCACTCCTTCCCACCGTGCCATCCTGAGCTTGATATCTGCTACCCTCAGATGTATCTCCTTGGGTTTAACCTGTAGGCAATTCTATTCATTCATAAAAATAAGAAATTTCTCCAACAGCTCTCCCAGTTTCATCCTCTGTGTGTTACACCATGGCTGATTAAGTCAAATGTTATGTAGAATAAATCTAATTTATTTCTTTCCGCATTGTGCTTGCTGCTGCCTAAAGTCACATTCAGCAGTGACCTTCAGAGCCGAGTGGATCTGTGTAACTCAGAAGCGCTCCAAGCTGTTCAGGAACAACCCGACACTCAAAATTGTTAAATGGACTTAGAACCTTTGTGGGAAACAAGGAGAAAGTTAGAACGAATGGAGTCAACATTTTTTATAAATAAACATGGAAAAGCCCTGAATGATCTCCTGGGAGTTGTATGGAGGACAAACTGTTTCCTGAGGTAAAACTAGAAAGAGAAATTTGAATCTCAGTGGGAAATGCTGTCTTTTTCACAAATGGCAGCATTGCTAAGAACATTGCAGGGTTATGGAAGCGGTAGCATTTCAGGTGTGGCACTAGAAAGCTGAAATATATATTTCTAAGTAGATGGAAAGGCTAAGTAGGTTTCCTGGCTCGGAGCTGCATCAAAGGTAGAAAAAGACTTCAGTAGACAGTGTTGCTCTTTGTGCTGGCTTCAGCTGAGACCCTGGAGGGGGTCGGACTTTCCCACTGCTTTGTGTTTGCGTCATGAATAGGGAATATTTCCATTCTCACTTGACAGAGCTGAACACATACCTGCCCTGATTTAAAAGACTGGCAGTATCTTAGGAGAGCCAATACCTCAGAAATGAACACAGAGGTCTAGAGAGAAGGAAACTCCACAAAAGCAAACATTCCACTGAAGAATTTCCTTCCAGAGAACCAAATAACCCTACGATTGCCTACCACGTCTGAAAATACCTGCAAGTACAGGAGACATACTGTTGGCTTGGTTCAGGTAATGCACAGAGAGCAGGCAGGATGAAGGGCCATTTTCTGCCTTTGCTGGGTTTACAGAAGGTGATCATTTCGTATTGATACATGTATTATCACAGTTCTCTTCTACACAGATCACAGGAAAAGCCGTGTCATTGCTTTTCACACACACGCATGCACATACACGCACTTGGCAAAAGGCCCTGAAAGAAATATATTGCAAAATGGCATCCTAGTTACCTCAAGATCTGCAGGGGAAAGGAGGGAATCTCATGCACATGACATTGACACCTCTTTTACCAGCTTCATGGAGACTTCCTTCCTCCAGAGCCTGCAAGTGGAAGGGCGAGACACAAGTTAGACACCTGTATCTGAGCTTGTCAGCTGGATTCCCTTTACAGTCAGTGAAGTGGGAGACACGTCCAGGATATAATTCATCTCACCCTACAGCACATATTTAAAATAGGTCAAATGACTCGTACTCGATCTGTTTCTCTCCACTGACGGTAAAGTGGATCTAAAGCTATGTCTACTTCAGGCACTGTGTGGAGCAGTAGAAGTAGCTCTGTAGTGCAAAATGGCTGGTGCTGCAGACCTCACATCCACACTGTATGTATTCAGGGGGGTTCATTCTGGACTAACTCTAGTCTTCTCCTGTGGATTGAATGCCCATTAGCAGTTGGAGCACATCTAATGCTCTTTGGGAGACCATTCTTGGTTCAGTCGCATCCAAAAAGTACCCAGTGTGAGCATTCTGAGATGATCCCGCTATGCAAACCAGTGGCAATGTGGAGGATCATTTGAATAGCACTATCCATATTCAGCTTAAAACACTGATATAGCTGCACCCTGAAGTAGTTAGTTACCATTCAATTCAATAGTCTGCGGTACAGACATTTACAGCTAGGGACATGAGTTTCACCTTATGCATCTCTAACACTTACTACAAAGTATCTCAGTAGCCTTTCCATATAGAAGAACAGTGATCAGGCAGCAAAAAGAAAAGTTTTCCCAACTGAGTGGTCTTGTTCTGAGCTAATTCTGTTCTGAGTGGGCTAATCTCTGTATGGAGAAATCAAGCTCAGTTTACAGTTCGCTTCCTATGCAGGTTTGGCAACATGAGGCTTCTTTAATGTCTAGCTTTGAGTCCATTCTTCATATATCTACATCTCCAATTTTGGATACTACAGAAGTCTCTGTAGCATGTATGTGGTGCAGCACCATGCAGAGATGGGGTATTTTTATCACTCTAATGGGACACAAGCAGCACGTAAGTTATATTAGGCTCTTCATGTCATTATGTATCATCTATGCTATTATATATAGAGAGAGCACACAGGTATCTTATTCAGAAATAATTACGACCTGGTTCATATCACCTCTTTTTAGCAAGCATTTCTGTAAAGACTTTTACCCCACTATGCTTTGCTCATGCTATTGCAAAGCTGGCCATAGAAATCCGACACAGATGCAAAGCTGTGGTCCTAAAAAGATCGTTTCATATTTGGCGCTGCTATTTCTTCCTCATTTCCAACAAGCTGATAAGCACACTTAATGTGCTTATGATTGCCATAATTTCTCCTACCTTTCCTTTACTTCTTTCTCCAAAGTCGGCACCTCTGTACAGAGGCAACCTGTCTGCATCGCTAGCATAGCATATCAGTGGTTAAAAGAAGGAATGCCAAGTATCTCCATGAAATGTACTGTCTGTGGACAGCATACTGAGTTAGGAGTGCTTTGGAGATCCCCCAGCTTCTTGAACCACCATGGCTGTTGCATCGGTATGAAGGAATTAGTTAGGACCATTTAACCAACAGTCAGCTTCCCCTCCATTTTTTTTTCTGGCCACCGAGAAGTGTGTAGGTATAGTTCTCACTCTAAAAACTTCTACAGCCCCTGAATATTTTCCAGGAAGCTGTTGAGTGGGGAGTTCCACACCCCTTCAGCTAAGCAACTGCAGATGCACCCTGCGAATGGGTGCAGGGAGGGTATTCCTCTTATCTGACAGCATGAAGCCCACCTCTCTGCATCTCTAATCACTTTTCCTTAAAATGGCCATCCTAAGAGTGGGCTGGTTCTCTGGGTCCCAGTTTCTCCACTGAATTATGGATGCAGAAATCCCTGGGTGCCAGGGACCATCGGGATGGATGGCGAGATTGCTCTTCGTGGGGCTCAACCTCTTCTGGAACACAAGGTTCCCTGGTGCTTTGGCAGGAAGAGGAATTGTGAGGAAAGAGGAGGTGGGGAGAACCCCATCGAATTTTCTTTCCTTTGGGATCTCCACTAGCATTTTTTTTCCATGTTTTTCCTATCTCTCTGTCACCCTCTGGAGAATTGATGAGGACCTGCTATTTGCATTAACTCCACAGTTGGTTGAAGGTACTCAGCACCTCTCAGCAGTGTCTCATGGACATTGATGGATTCTGAGGGCACTCAGCACCTCACAGCTGGTGCTTAGGGGGATCAGGCCCTGGGAGAGGCTCAGGGAAAATCCATGACAAGCTATAGGGCACGTGTACCTCTATGAAAGAAACAAAAATTGGGCTTTTCTAAAAAATACATGTGCAACTGACACTTTGAGGATACTGAAGAAGAAGCTTACAGTTCTTGAAATTCAAGTCGTCCTGGTGTTGTAAAAAAGTCTCCTACAAATGAATTTTAAGAAATCTGACTGTGCTCTTAATTAGGAAAAAATACACAATACAGTAAGTAAACATATAAATCAGATAGAGAACCTAGAGATTAAAGACTAGGTTCATAAAGCTTTATATCCCATATATGGAAAATGCCCAAAAGTTGCTTTTAGTGGATTTGGAAAAGGTATGCGCTTTTTCTGTACTCCTAGCTCTCTTTCCTCTTTTTAGCAAATGGTTTTATTCTACACTCAGAAAACTCACAAGCCAAAAAAAGAGAGAAAAAAAGGTGAATGGAATTTAACCCAAAAAAAAAAAAAAAGTCATTTGTGGTTCAAGTGCTCAGCCTAAGCTATATTTATTCAGTTGACATTTTTTCCAAAAAGACCAATGCATAAATTAATGTGCACATGGGCAGGTCTGAATTATACCCTGGCCATTTATAGTATGCAAGGTTTTATGTGAGTTTTACTCTCTTGTTCAATAAAACAATAAGTAGTTATGCAGCAGCCAGAGGAGCCAGTGATTCATTTACTTCCAAGAGACGCCAAGAACCTTCTTAAGGAAATACACTCACCAATATGTAATGAGAGCCTTTTGTACTTTCTGTGGTGCTTCAAGGATTAATAGAATTTCCAAAGACAAGAGATGAATGAGATACAGTAGCAAATGATGGAGAGGCCAGGTCTGGCCCAGAAGTGACCACATGCAACTCAGCCTTATCTATCTGAAGCTTCATGGCAAGTGCTTTGCTCATACTTCGGTAAGTACGATCAAGTGCTGCCAGCTGCCAGATGACTCATCCTGCACAAGCTGCTTGATTCTGATCATTGGGTTGATTTTGTTAAGGCTATTGAAACTTCCAGTCAACTGTGGTATGTTTACTCAAGTGTGCTCTGTGTGTGCTTGTCACCTTTTCTGAAAGACACAGAGTTTCCTTTTGGGTGGTTATAGTGAGTGGAGAAGGGATTTTCATATTCTGAGTTGAAATAGGATGCATCTCTAGGCCACTAAAATTAAGAAGTTCTTTATCTGCAAATGAAACAAGAAATTAACCTTGCGCACATCTGGTGGGCGGTCGTAAAGACAGACTTGTGAGAATTGCTGGAAAGAAAGCAAGGACAAGATAGAAAACTTCCCTGTGCCACCAGATAAATCTACACCAAGTGCACATAGACAAGACAGAATAAAATGGTTATTTACTTCTCCTCACAGAGTTTTCGTTTTATATGATGCCATGAAATACCCTTTGCCAGGTAAAATGTTAGGTCTGGTGCATTGCAGCACTTCCCCTTAGGCAACAAATGCAGAACAAGAGTAGAAAAAGTGTCATGGCTAAATCTTTAGAGCAGATTGGTAATTACCTATAACCAGTCAGACAAGGAGATTTACATCATTCAATAAAAAATTGTGAAAAATGCTAACTGTTTTTCTGCATGGATACCAAAACAGATTATGAGTAAATGGTATAAGGTTTGGGCAGGGCCAAAGTATATTGTCTGACTGATCATGGCTCTTGGTTGCAGTCAGAGAAAGCTGACGAGTCTGGCATTATACCTGACTACATCCAAAAGGTATTTGTTTAGAAAGACCAAAGAGAAATGAGAATGGGTAAATATAAAAATGTAGTCTGCTCACCCTGAAGAACAAGAAAGGAAAAACAGAAGGGAAAAAAGTGTAGAAGTTTACCTCACAAATATAATGCATTTATTTAGTTGGCTTGAAATGCAATAAAATATGCAAACCAGGTAAATTATCCCATTTTGAAGACAGAAGGACTGAGAAATAGGGACAAGGTATCATCCAAGCACAGGACAGAAAGCAAACAGCCTCTGAGTCACTGGTTGCTCCCTCCATCCTCATCTGCTCCTGGAGCTCATCTCCATCCTGAGTGGGCTCTGCTGCTACGTCGCAGTCAGCAGTCAAGCAGATCCTTAACGACGGTAAATGGCAATAACAAGGGTCTCTTTATCCCTTACTTACCCTATATGTGCACATGCGAGCAAGACCCAGTTCTACCCGACATGACTTATCCAAGAGCGCACAAGTATCTGAGTGTATCGATGGACCCTCATCCTGCAGGCAGCACTGGACGGCTTGCCAGTCTCTGGCTTTCTTTCTTCCAGAAGTGCTCATTCCTAGTGGAATGAACCCAGACTTAAGGAATTCTGTAATATTTTTGGACTCCACATATTTCCAAACGGACCTGGGAAATAAACCAGCCTTCAGGTGAAAAATCACACATTAACTTAAGGAGTAAAACCAAAGAAAACTCATCCCCAACCATACCTGAAAACAGTAACTTATCACACATTAAATTCTAGATGACAGAAAATAACTGTCATGATCCATGCATGTTGCAATGGCTTTTGGAAGCTGAGTGATAAACCTGCATCTTTTGCAAGACATGAAACATTATCATGTCCCAGAGTCTCACTGGCTTTATTTGCATGAAAGTCGAACAGGGAGCCAGTGACTCTGGAAGAAGTCTTATACATTAACAAACAGCCAGTAACATACCTGTAAGACTTGTTTTTAATGCTTACTGATAACTGCTAGCATATATTGCTAGCAAATTCTCTGAAAGAAATCCAGACCTTGAATGGACTGTTTCCTGTAGAGACAGTCTGACTGGGATTTTCATTCATATACCTTTGAGGTTATTCCAATACGTCTGACAATGCTATACACACCAGCGCTTTATTCTGCCCCCTCTTACCATGTATATCAGAAGTAACTACCAGACACAGTCAAAGAATTCTCACCAAGGAGTGTTGATATGTCGGTATGAAAAAATGTTTTCTTTGTCAAAATTAATATTTTTTTGTAAAGAGTTTTCATCTCTTTCATGTTATCTTTAATGGAAAATGTGTTTCATTAAAAATGTTTCTGCTTTTCATGCTTATGGTAAAATATTTTGGAATGAGAATTTTGTGAATAAGACCTTTTTTTTTAATCACTCAAAAAAAAAAAAAGAATGATGTTCAGGATTCTTAAACTTTTGGCAGGGAATCCTGAAATCAGAGATAATGTTGATTTGTTTTCCTGTTGCTCTTTCAATCAACTTTTCATTTTTTCTAATCAGTTGTATGAGCTTATTATACTCAAAAACAGCTTTAATGCTATTTGGCAAGCAATGGTCTCTTTTCAAAAGAGTGATCAAGCCTAGAGAAATTCTAAAATGAGATATTAAACAATCCAACCTTAAACAACCAAGGCTTGTTAGCACACAAACCCAACTACAAACAGCATTACAGTTTCTCCATGTATTTCTGGATTTGCATGCAGGATCCATCTCTCCCTTCACACCGTTCCTCATTGTCCATGTTTTGATTCCTTAGACTCATACTGGATGGGAGAGGCAAGAGGACTCACAGTGCTGGAGGCTGCTGACCTTGGAGACAAACAGCATTTGGTCTTTCTTTCTTTCTTTGCAATAGGTGATAGACCAAAAATGACAGTTCTATAGTTGAAAGGATCATCAGATCTACTGAGAAATCTTTAAAGGAGCCAATGGACCCTGTGGCCTCGGTGTTGGAGTGTACTTTGTAGGAGACTGTGTATAACTTAAATTTCCTACATGGCAACTGGTGCCCTCTGGACTGAATACAAGCTCTATACCCATGTTATGGTAGAGAGCAGTTTGTGGGGCTGGCCAACAGGCTTTGACTCCTGGTATGGAGGCTGTTGGTTCTGAGATCTTCTCCTACTGGATGCTCTGACTGTCCCTTCCTTCATTACAGGGCAACTATTCTTCCTTGCTTTTAATGCTCAAGGTCAAGGTCTTTTGGGAAAACGTTGCAGTATAACAGATCCATCCAATTTTAGTAGAATAATAATGTTAAGAGTGCACATCACAGAATTGAATAATTCAGGCTTGAAGGGACATCAGCAGGTCATCTGCTGAGCCCTTGATCAAAAGTGGATCCACGCTGAATCCAAACCAGATAGCTCAAGCTTTTTCCAATTAAGTCTTAAAAATCTCCAAGTATTGAGATTTCACAGTTTCTCTGGGCAATTTCTTCCAGTGCCTGACTCTACAAATTGATGTGGCTGCTACTCATCTAGCCGGGAAAGTAGCTCGTCAATAGCCATGATCCATTCATAGGGGAAACTTTTGACTCATGAACTCTACATCATACCCTGTTGCCTCTCAGTTTTTGTAAGGCCATGGGAGTTTAAGGAGGAGGTGGAGCAGAAAGAAGCGTTTGGATTACAGCCTGAGGAGGAAATGGCTGAAGAGCATCTTGGAATTTGATCATTTGTTGGACTTCGCACATATCCAGGGAAAGTGGCCATGTAACTAGAGCTGTGACATACTATTGTCCTTAGCACTGTGTGATGGAAAATATTACCCTTATGAATTCTTTTCTGTGTTCTGATTAATCCAAGATACCTTCTATAAAGTGGTTTGAACACTTTGGTATTGTTCCTTTTGGAAAAGGTCAACTGGCTCTCGTCGAGTTTTCTCTGTTCTTTTGATGGGGAGACCAGGGTTTCCATGGACTGTTGCACAGTCACTGGGTTCAGGTCAGCTTTTGATGGGGCTGCTTCCAACATTCTTATACCCTGAGAATAACCACTTGTAATTCTCCCCTCTCCATCACAGTTACTTAAAGCAAGTGTAAGGTACAGTCATTTTTAACACATTGCTTACTGAAGATAAAACACCAAATACTTTAAAACACATGAACATTTCACCCAGTCCTCAAGAAATCACCTCATTTTGTGGATTGCTTACCAGCCAAAGCTCAACCTAAGTCTCTTTTTTTGGAGAAAGGTAATGATTCTTCCATTCTGGAGGATGTTGGTTCAGATGCTGTTCTGTCATTCAGTCTTTCTTTGGAGAAAAGATAATACATGAGAAGCTGAAAATTGTTTCTTGCTTATCTAAGGTCAAAATCTCCAAGCTATTTTGCTAGTGTTTGACTTCTTGGAAGCTAGTGATCTATCTGATCATGGACAGTTGATTCAGCAGCCAGGGTTGTTTTGTTTTCTTTGAAGCTACTCTCCAGTGGTTCCTGTCCTTTCAGAGTCCTGGACTCCTCTCCCGGTGATGGCTGCTTGGTCTCATCTCTGAGGGCTCTGAAATATGGGTCAGTTTTGCTGTCTGTGTTCTTTAAAGTATAGCCAGATGGGGAGATCATTATAAAATATAAGGTACGGTATATTGACAATACTCGGCTTGTATTTCATGTGGACACTGCAAGTTCAATCTAAGTTATGGAGGAATATCTGAATGTTATTGCTTTTTGGCTGTATTAGAGGTATCTTGTCCTCAGCTTTGGAAAGACAGAAATATTGTTGTTGGATATACTGTCTTCTTGGCTAGAGGGGATTTATCTGGAGACTGTGAATCAGGTTAATAATACTGACATAATTTTTAATATCTCCTTGCTCTTGGAAAGCCTTGAGCTGGCTATAGAGTTAAAGCGTGATTTCCAGTTATGTGCTTTGCATAAGTAATTCCCCTATTTATGTCACTGGCTGTCAACTGGTGAAGCCTGACCCTGAGACTGAGGTTTTGTATCTCTTCTTCTTGCTGGCTTTTAGCTTATTTACCATGCTCATGGCCTTGAAGACCCGTGACAATATTCAGCTAATTTAATGTTTCTTATATTGGGTACCTTTTAAGTAACAGTGAAAGCTTAAGTAAGCCTTAAGGTTGTGTTAATCTCCAACCTAAAACAGGAATTCTAGAATCATTATGGTTGGAAAAGACCTTTAAGATCATCAAGTCCAACCATAAACTAGCTAGCATAGTCCACCACTAGCCTAGTGGTTTTGCAAACACAAGCTTTTTGGCATGTCAGTTTTCTTCCAAGAGTCCAGTAGTGAGAGATTTGCTTCTTGTGAAATCTAGCTCTGTTTGCCTCATTTCACATCAAAAAAATAGTCAAAATATTTTTTTCTCCATAATGATTTATTATGACCCCTGATACTGATTAATCATTTGTTTTTATTATTGTGGTGCTTGATATTTTTATCAATTATGTTGTTAGATTTTAGACTCACCTGGTTTATCAATAGCTTTTCTGAACCAAGGGACCCAGACCAAAACAGACTACCTGAGTTATGCTCATGGAGCCAGTGGGACTGCTGTTGTGACTAAGTGCTCACAAACATGCACCAGGGTCTCCTACCTGAGTCCTGAGCTGTGAAAAGGCACATGCTTCATGTCACTGATTTACTGAAATTCTCTCAGAACATGTCCAAAAGCAGCAATTTACTTTTTTTGAAAAAAAGCATCCTGTCATGCACTTTTGATACCCTTGCTGCCTAGTCTTTTCATTGCTGCCTTCCAGCTGAGGTTCTCCATTCAGCACAGTGTTTTTGATGGTAATATTTCCCCCTAGCCTCCTGTCCACTGGAATAATAGCTACAAGAAAGTGATACTGCCCACATTGGCAACCTCAAAAGAAAATTCAGCTTTTGTTCTTCCTCAGGACACTTCCCTGCACGAGGAGGAGGCCAGCTTTATGCATTTAAATGTGTTTTATGGGGAAGACAGTGAAGAAGAGCAAGGAGTAGAGGAAGCAGGGGAGTTACTCCAAGGTACTTGGGAAATTGCACTTTGTTCCCCATGTGAAGAATTACCCCACCAAACACTTCACAGGGCTCTTCTGCAATGAACACAGTCTTACTCTTTGCAAAAGCCACTGTTCATAGGAAGGTAACTGTAGTTTTTACAGTGACTTCAATGGGAACAGGATTCCCTACGCCAACTGTTTTCTTCTCCAAGTGGCATAATCTGCCAAAATTATTTTGCTGTGTATATAATAAAAGGTTCTCTGTTGTTATGAGTAGCACTTCTCTGAATGGAAAGTGCTGCTGGTCTTGTTTATTTTGGCCACAACTTTTGCACTGCAATGTGTTACTGCTCTCCACAACTTGCATACCTATTATTTCTTGGCCTGTTAAGCCTAAGAACCAGGGGAGACACAGACCAAATGTGACCCACAGACGTCAGCAGTTCACCTGGGGGTTCCTGCAGCTTCATGTGCAGCCCATGTTGCTGGTAGAGAGGAGCTACCAAAGTCCAAGCAGCAGCTGGGCCATCCTGCCCCACAAGTCACGGAGTAGGCTGCACTCCGTGCTGTGGTGTGCACATCAAAAGTGGCCTTCAGACGCCTGGCAGGTCGCCAACACCGTACTCGGTTGAGCAATATTTGGGGGCTCTTGTGCGTTGTTTACTGCAATTACTGCTAGGCGAGCCCTGCTGAGTTTGGTTTGTTTGAGCTCCCACCATCAAAGCCACTGAGCTCAGTTTTCAGAGGTTCGTGCTTGAGCAACCTCCATATATTTACTTGGAAGTTCAAGATCTATTAAAAGAAACCATTCCACTCCTTTGTCTCCTGTAAGCTGTATCACATTTGGCAGGAATGAAAGTACAATAGTTTCTTTGTATACAACATACTGCCTAAAAAAAGGGTGTGTGATTGGAATGAGAGAGGTGCTGGCTGCAGTAACTGCCTGTCTGGGAAGGGCTGGATTTTCTCTGAGAACAATCATGCAAACTGAAGAAATGGGACAAATCAATTGACTTATTTCACAGTAAAAGTAAAAGTTTACACTCACAGCTCTTTGCTCATGTGACTGATAACATCTTGGTAAAAGGAGAGTTTTACAAATCCTGTTCCTTTCCCTTTCCCTTTCCCTTTCCCTTTCCTTTCCCTTTCCCTCTCCTCTCCTCTCCTCTCCTCTCCTCTCCTCTCCTCTCCTCTCCTCTCCTCTCCTCTCCTCTCCTCTCCTCTCCTCTCCTCTCCTCTCCTCTCCTCTCCTCTCCTCTCCTCTCCTCTCCTCTCCTCTCCTCTCACTTCTTATTATATCCTCAACAATAAACACTAAAATCAGATAAATCAGACTCATTCTTTTTAGTGTTTGGCACTTATAGGACACTATTGCTTTCCTGCATTTTTTTCATTCCACATGCAAAACATGGAAACAGTTTATTTTAAAAGTTTAAAACATTATTCCTCATTAAATACATATTTAACAGTATCCCAATTAATCTTGAATGAAGAGATTCAAATCAGAACCATATAAATGAGGAATTTTTTTTTCTTTACTTTTATGTTTCATTTCCACACACAATTGTACGATGGCACAGGATACTGCAACTGGGATGCTGGATTTTGTTTCCTACTCAAGATTTAGGGATTTTATTTGCAGAGGAGAGATGGAGTATGAGACAGAACTATGTTATCTTACTTTGTTAAAAATTGATTATTTACTCATGACAAAAAGTTACTGTTTGAAGCACTATTCCTTTCAGTATTGGTAAGAAACCAAGAGTTACACACATGAAGAAAAGTCCCAACACATGATTAGTTGTGTCTCATTTCTTGAAAATAATTCTTTTATGGCACCTGTAAGTTGTAGGTCACCAGTTTTGTCCTAGTGGACTTACAAAACCATGCAGTAGTTGAGCCAAGACTGTCCTATTTCAAACTAAAAACACCTTTTCCTTCCTTGCTGAGCAATAAATTGTCTTTGCATCATGGGTCCCACCAAAATAGTTTTTGTCAACTGCACCAATGCAGAAAACAAATGGTGTTATGCATTTTGGCTAAGTGTAGGACATGTCTTCATACAGCAAGGTTAAAATAAATATGGAAAAATGTTACAATTGTCCTGACTAAATTTAGAATCTTCTCTAAATATTTTCTAAATGAAGAAATATGATTCAGAGATTTAATATAATCTTCCAGTTAAGTTTTATTTATTTTTTCTTTAATTCACACAGTATCAGTTTCCCTGAAACTTAGTGTCTCAGGAAGACAAACTTTGAAATGTTTCTGAAATATCTTCAGTAATATTTTGGAAATCTTCTAGTTATTTTGCAAGGAGGGAGGGTGAATAAACTTATTATAATTGAAAGAGGAGATATAGCTCCTTGAATACTTCTTTTTTTTTTTAACAGGTAGTTATTCTGAGAACCTCAAAAATTTAAATAATGGTGTAAAATTTCTGCCCATATCTAGGTTGAATAATGATAAGGATCCACTATTTCCGAGGTCACTGCCCTGTAATATTTCTCTTCTGAATGTGAAGATTTGGGTTCTTCCTTCAGTTTTGATGTTTTCCTGGTAACTTTCCTCACCTTTAAAAGTCCAGGCATTTCACTCCCAACTTTCTCAAGGATTTGTTCCTGGAGTAAGTTGTGTCTTTGATCTGGTGCACAGACTGAACTAAATAGTTATTTTCCCAGGCTACAGATCTTCTGTGACTGTAATATATGACTCATGTATTTTCTACTCAATAATTAAGATTCTCTGAATTCCAGCAGTACCAGGTCCTTTTCATTTTTCCATCTGAGCTGCCATATTAATTCCTGTTGAGCCCTTCTTTCACAATATTGCAGTGCTGGTTTCTAATAGGCAAGGTCATAGCTTGTTCATAATAATGTATATCTGCGGCTTCTCCTACTGAAATCAGATTGCCAAGCAAAACCAGCACAACATCATCCATGATAGTAGTCAATACTCAGATTTAGATATGGCTGTAGCTACAGATAGGATTATCTCTACCAGTGTACAGGCTGTCTCGCAGCAAACTCTTCGTAAGCATGTGTATAACCTAAATCCTGTAGACATAAAACACTCATCCCTTATTGTGTGTCAGGTTATCTATGAGAGCAGCGTGCCACTCTCCTAAAAATTTCCTTTACCTCTTAAGCATCATGATTAACATTATTTCATTTTGCACAACATAATCTGTGAATTTGATGCAGTTCTTTTTCAATCATTTAAAAATCCAAAGATCGTATTTTGAAAACAGGAAAGGCAGCTGAAAAAAATTGCGGTCAAACTCCTCATATTTTCATCTTGTTCTGAATAATGGCTTTGCAAGACAAGTTCTTGTTGGCAAGATGATACATTGTACTTAGCATTTTTATTTTAATCTTCCTGTTTTCTTCCTTCTTCTGAAAATTAAGTGTGTCACCACCATTCCTTGTGGTCTTTTGAAGAATATCAACTGTTTCGTGATGACATGGGGAAACACGGTGCTGATCAGATTTGGCTCACGTCTTTTTCCAATTAGTGAAGCCAGATTGTGTGAAAACTTGCTCTGTATGCTACTTCAGAAGTAGGTTTTGAAACAGTAGACACAGAGTACGTTACCATCACTAGAAAAACAGGTCCACTAGAAAATACAAAAGCAGGAGAAGCTTTTCCAAAGTCGTGCACAGAGAGCCCTAAGTCACAGTTGACAAGGTCTCTAACAGCATCAGGCAATTAGCACCTGGTTCCTGTTTCAGATGACATTGGAGATGTGTGAGTCCTACAACCAGCAAAATTTGATCCACTTGTTGTTGCAGGTAGAATCTCCTTCTTTTTAATTAGCAATGGTTTAAGTGATTCCATTTTTGCACTTTTAAAATACATACTTTGGGATTTTTAATTTCAGTCAGTCACTGGTCACTTGGTAAGAATGGCATGGGATTAAAGAATTAGACTCACACAATACCAAAACATGTAGCTGGCCCCTGGCTTTTGTGTAGTCCTTTGTTATGCCTAAAAGGGTCTAAATTGCCGCAGATGGAAGAAAGGAAGCAGCCTTCACCTGATCTGTTCATTGCTCAGAAATCAAATGCTTTTATGTTTTGCTTATGTAACCCTTGCTTTCCTGTCCTAGCCAGGGACCCTGACAAGACAAATAAGATGCCAGTTGGTGATCCTTTGACCTCCAGGAATAATTGCACTGGGGTCAGAGACTCCACAATGCCTGAACTCTTCCCTTTTTTCTTTTTTGTGCCCGGAAAGCCCACAGGAAGAGAGAAGTTGAAGAACCAAAGAAGAGGCTCTGGAAACCTAGCCCAAGGGATGGGCCAATCCCAGTTCCCCACTTAAGTCCAGGCTGCCCCCTGCATGTGCATGGGCTTGTCCACAATGTATGGAGCATCCTGAGCTCCTCCAACCCTCAGCTACCTTGTCCTGAAATCATAAGGGTGTCCGTTCTGGGTGGGACCTGAGGCCCTCCATCCCAAGAGAACAGATGCACAGCCAGATCTCCTGACCTGGAGGTGAAGAGATGGGGCTTGTCCTTTGCAAGTCCTCCTCTGCTCTCCCTCCCCATGGCACCCAGACTCATGGGTGCACTCACACCTGCAGAGAGCAAAGATGAGGAGACCTTGAGCACAAGCACGCACGTGGCTTTGGGGAGAAATGGCAGGAAGCAGGGAGAGCTTTGCCTCAGGGCACAAATCTACTGTCACACCAAGAGAGTTGCTGCTCTCCTGAGAGGTTTTTCTGGGGAATAAAGGAGTCACAACTTGTCATGCAAAAAAAAAAAAAATGCTGAATGCAATCCTTTTGACAAGAACGGGCAAAAACTAGGACCACTGGAGCAGTATATAAATCCAAGGCTAAAGAAAACAATGAATTATGGGGGAATAGTTTCTGTTACAGTACTTGATGTAAACAACATATAAATTGTTATATGTAGCTATCTATACATGCATATGTACTCATACATGTATGCATACATATACAGGTAAATATATGTATAGGTAAACACAGGTAAATACAAACTCAGTGAAGATGTGGGGGTGTGCTTGTGTCTAGTCTCTTCAAAATCAACAAATGAACAAAAAAAAATGAGTAGGACCTTGTCTTGTTTCGAACTATAACTACAGAAATGTGAAATCCACAAAATAGCCTGAGTAAAACATGTTCCAATTTTCTGTTTGAATTAGCTACTTTATGCTTCACTGCAAAAAGATTCCAGTTACAGTCTCAGCTGAACACAATAACTGAATAAGGCCTTGTCTACATGCATTTCTAGCCTGAGTACTGTTAGAGGCCTGTTTGGTCTGAGACAGCAGTAGATCATCATGGAGCAACTGTCAGAAAACCCAAAGAAACTTGTATTCCCTTTCACCACAAAGGGAATACGCAAGATGCAGAAAAGAAAAAGCAGAACCACAGCTGTTCAAGATTTAGTCCAGTTGGTCGAAGACTGGGGGTGAAACTCTGTGGAGGATACAAGATGATATGTGGATTTAATTTTTTGATGGGGAGGAGAGAGGGAAAAGGTGAGCTGTAGGATACATGTTTGGTCACGTATCAAGGTATTGCAGGGAAAGCAGCCCAGGCAGCAAACATGGGACACCTCATCTGGCCTACCCCAAAGCAAAGTGTTTTCTAACAGTTATTAGCTACTTGACATAAATAATTGCTAGAGGTTTTTAACACACAAATAAGAGTGAAATTTAGTTTATAAGTAAATAATAAGAGAAGGATTGCCTGGAATCTGACATTAAAGGCAACAAATAAAAATAGAGGTTTCCATAGAGATCTGCACAAGAAAATGAGAGTCAATGGGTTTACACCAACACTGACTGTTACCTAGATTTTATATATAGATATATAATTATATATACTCTCTCTCTATATATATATATACTGTTAAGAAGAGCCTATTGTCACATTAAGAAGTGGCTGGAAGTTCTCTCAGTTCTCTCTGTGGGGAATTTCTTTGCTGTACCTGCTTATCATTATTGCCCTGTGCAAGAGCAGGCACCAAACCGAAACATGGTGCTATAAGTTACCTGCCTGTAAGCTGCCGTAAGTGGATACCTGCTGAGAGCAAGGGGTGAGCCTGTTGTAGTGAGACCTATTAACAAGAGTTTGTGAGGAGTGCATGGTTGGTGCCTTTATGCTAGCTTTCATTCTTCACCCTGCTGCTTGACTTCCCTTCTCCAAAGTTGTTCTTTGCTCCCTGTGGCATGTAAATGACACCAGCCTGCATGCCTGTACACTTTCCTCCCTTGCCAGCGTGGTAACTCATACCGTTCATGTGTAAATTACTCACACTGCCTCTGCAACTGGCTGCCCAGGAGGTCTGACTGGTTATTTCACAGCCACCAAGGATGACTGAAATTAAAAAATGAGCCTGAAGAAGTTGGACAACCCCCCAGCTGTGCCCAGCTGCAGTAGACAGGGAGCCCAAAGAGTTTTTGCTGGCCAACAGCTACAACAACTGCTTATTACCCTTTCCTGGACTGCCAGCCATGGTATACCTGTTATTAGAAAGACTTTCCCATGGGTTATAGCTCGGACATGTGCTGAGCATACATGCACAAATAATGGCAATAACTTGTGTATATGGCACGTATAAATATATATATGTATATATATATGTGCATGTCCAGATATGTGCATATGTTACATGTAAATTTAATGCATTCTTTGGGACCACACAGAGTCTAAAATGGGCCTGGCTGAACCTATACTTAAGTAAGTTTAATTTTTTAATTCACACCAAAGGAAAAAGGCAATCTATATATAAAAAAAGCAGTAATTTGAAAATGGGTGCCCAGTTCTCCTTCTAAGGAACTGAGATACCAGGCTAGATGCCAGGGGAACAAGACTCTCCTAGGAACTAGTGTCCTGTTCTGGCTATCCAAGCACGTACATTATTCAAAAATTAATTTAGGGAACCAACAATAATAGCAAAATTCCCCACAAAGCTTTGGGTTTGATAGGTACATGGGCTAATTCTCCTCTTCCACTGCTTCCCGCGCTGGTGCAGCACAGCCATGGGCATTACTCATCATCAGAGCCTGTGTCAGGTGGGCAGCACCAGCCCACAGGAAAGATGAAGCCATCACAGAGTTGAAAACGTCCCTGAACTGGCTTTCCAAGTGCACAAATTCACCTGCTTTCTCACTCGCATCACTGTGCTCCTGTTATGGAAAGGCTTTGAAACCGTGCAGAGTCTGATCCTGACAATCTGCACGGGCTGCACAACATATCCCAGCCCAGCCTTCGGTCTCCATTGCTCCCACTGCACTGAGGTGGGTTTGAGGCGGCTGGGATCACATGAAAGTAGGGTCAGTCACAGCAACAACACCCGCTCCCCACCAGGAGAGGCAGCAGGAGAGCCCAGGAGCGCGCCTCCATCCACATACCCACCACAGACTGGTGGCTCGGTCCAAGGAGGACAATTTGTCCCCTCTGTGTAACCCCCCCCAAAACATGTCAGAGGTTGCACAGTCATCACTGAGGCACTGTTTCGTCCTTGTAATCTTTACTGCTGCTGGTGACGGTGATGATGATGTGTGAGGAGGAAATAACGCAAGCTTGACCTTCACGTCCCCGGGGGATTTTGCAGGGCTGGCAGTTATAAAACCCCTCAGCTTTTCACTTGTGAACGGAGCAAATTTGTTCTGGGAATCATTAATATATAATGCCATTTTGAAGCCAGTTTTCAGTTGCGCATTGAACTCTTCAAATCCTCCTGTCATCCCCGCGCGGCTCTGCGATGGGGCCGGGACTGAAAGAAGTCAATTGTATTTCGGAAATTGCAGGCGGCGAGTTTAAATAACAAAAAGTATCTGCTATTTGGTGCTTTCCATTCATAATGTGATTCCGCTCTGTTAAAATTCATTAGGTGACCCAGATCCTGAGAGCCCATTCCCGCAAATTGCTGAACGCTTCCTGGGAAGTGCTGAGAGTTTTTGACTCTGCGTAATGGGACTTGAAAGAGGTCAGCATTGTCCAACAACGTCCCTCACGTCTCTTCAAAATATCACGAGTCTGTTCCCTTTCCTCGAGGTGAAGCAGTGGCAGCCCTAGCCTTTCTGAAGGAGGGAGAAATGGAAAGTCGAAAATAACAGACTCAAAGCATAAAAATGACTGGATTCATGACCTCTTGCACAAGCCTATGGTTAGCTCATGCTCCAAGTGATTACTGGACATGACCTAGAAAAGTATTGCAATCCCGGCCAGGTGTAGGAACTTGGAGACCAGTCTCAAAGCTTTTACTGACATGCCGAACCTTAGCACATCTTACTGCATCAGCTTTTCTATGTATTTCCACTGCACTTTTTTTCCAAATGAAGGTCTAATATCAGACAGCAGAGGACTACAGCTCATCCAAAGACACTGCTCAAATTGGAATTTCACTCAGAATTTGCTTTTTTGTTTGTTGATTTGTTTGTTTGTTTGCACATTAATGCTACAAATATTGAAAAGATGTGATGTGCTTGGAGGGCAAGCTCCCCATTTTTGCACTAACCCTCTTTCGTTAGAGCTGTGCAGACGCATCTGCTGAACTTGCAGAAAGGAAATCACGTGACATTTTAATTTACCAAGGTTATTGTACTCAGTCTGAACTAATCTAAAATTAAATGGAGGGAAAAAGCCTGGGCCCAGGGCTCGCTCCAGATGCATGCTTAAAGTCACAAAATGTCAGGAAATGGAGAAGGGAAAGTTACAGCCACCAACCTTAACCTTGCCACTCATTTTCTGTGCTTTGGAGTCTCCATTTTAAAAAGGCAAATAACTAATACTATGGACTTTTAAAGAAGGAAAAGATGAACTGAAAGGCGTTCCTCTGTTGCTGAGTGAAATTTCTTCTTGAAGGCTTCAAACCAGCGCCTGGTGCACGTGAATTTTGCTAGCTCAGAAGCAAAGATCATGGTACTCCAGGCACCCTTCGTTCACTGCCTGGGCCATGACACTTTATTTTGCCACCTTATTTTGTACAGAGACCTGCTTTGGCTACTTAGGTGGGTGCAGCATTTGCCTTTTGTAGCACTTCTTTTACAAAAGGCACATGTCTCTCTCCAAGCTCAGGAGCAGTTGGGAATACTGCAGGTCCACCAGCCTGGAGACAGACACTTTTCCAAAACCAGCCTTAGATACAGGACAGCCATGTGACGAAGAAGAACCTGAACACTGCCAGTCTACGGAAAAAATGTAATCTGGTCACCCAGCTTCAGGACTAATATTTCAGGGGATTTTGCTAATAGCTGTGTCCTTAAATCTGCTCACTATGGGAAAACTCTCACTTCTTTTTTCCCTGCTGTTCTCAAAAAAAAAAAAAAAAAAAAAAAAAAGCTAAAGGGATTACTCTCCAATTTAAAAAAGTAATTGCCATCAGGCAGTGACTGAAAATGGACAATTTCAGCCCAGAAGTTTTTTTTTCAGGTTACAAGTCTGTGAAAGCAGGGGGTTATGATGGAAGATGTTCCTGAATCATAACTGAAGTGGCCACGATTATCACACTTTGTGAGGCATTATATTTTTATAAGATCAAAGAGCCATTCTGAGCTGAAAAAATGTATTATTGTCTTTTAAAATAGACTTGTGAGACTTAAACCTGAGCAGTTAATGTAAAGGAAAAAAAAAAAAAGATAACACACAAAATATAATTAAGATAATAGATGAAAAGCATTTCTTTTCATCATTTCCATAACTACCTTAAATATCTTATGGAAATGATTATATCAGCACAGGCTGGACTATATTAAAATAATGAAGAGTGAAGTTTTCACTGTGTTCCCATTTAATCATCACCTCACAACTTTACATTTTAATGTCTGACCTTAGGATATCCTCTTCCACTATCACATTAAGAATGTTGAAAGGAAACAGGAAGGGCCACAAGGGCTGTAGTTTCCTCAGACGAGCAGTGGCTATCAGCCTAATGGAGTCTGAATTTCTCAGACAAAGAGCAGCAGCGACTCAGCCCATAGTCAGAGTTATCAAGTGTTCTCACAATACGAGCCTTTCCTCTAATTAAGACTTGCCCTCAAAGAAGGCACTACCTTTTTGCATTATGTTACTGAAAAAAAAAAGTTCAGCTCCGCGGGTTGACCTGTTCTATAACTAGTCTGATGAAATACCAAAAAAACAAAATGCATTTAGTTGATTAAAAAAAAAAAAAAAAACTGTAGTAAGAAAGTAAGAAAAGAGGCCTGCCAAAATATTAGAAATTGCATTTGACCCTTTTTATCTCCAACACGGTTCAAAGCCTAACTATGAAGTTAATTTCTGAGATCATTAAGGAAGTATATGGCGGGTTTCTGGATGACATTTCTGTAGGGAGAACTTGAACATTACAGAGAGGGGAAATGGCTGAAAGGAAGAACCAGACTGGCTTGTCTGCTGTATTAAAATTTGCAACATTTCCAGAGGGCATGGGAAAAGAAAGTATAATGGGTGAAAATAGAATTATTAATGGAGTGCTTTCATCAGACAGGTTGATGTCAAAACTCAAGGGCCAAAGGTCATGAAAATTACCATGTTCACGTAAGGAGTAAGTGGGGAGGAGAAGAAGGCTCTCCATCCCCTGTGTGCTTTGCACAGCGCGGGAAGTCGTGGATATTGTCTTAAAGCAATTCCAAATGTGGGAAATATGTTTGTTTCATACAAGCTTACATGAAATCTAATACCTAATATCACCTACATGAAATCAATTTCACATGTTTTTCTCATTTAGAAATAGATGAGGATCTATTCTGGAAAAAAATATAAAGAGCAATATCACTTTCACTAGTCCCTAAGTCTGGCTGCCTATGAAAAGTGCAGTGTAAATGAAGCTCAATGGTCATGAATTTTTGCAGACAGGAGGAGCTATGGCATGAACTATGGACCACAGTTCTTGAGTCCTGTCATTTTTTTATGCACAGCTTTAAATTGACTTTTCTTTGGTAATATCAGGATGTTTGTACTACATTCGTGGGACTCCCTCTGGTGTATAACTTAACAAATGAAATTTCTTCCCTTATTCTTTACCAAAAAGGCTGTCTATCTCCGTGCACAAGAGGAACTGCTTTCATGAGATTGCAGAAGATGCGTGACATAATTTTCTATTAAAAATGGGAAGAAAGACACTGTGTCAGATCACTGTCATGGTGAGCCTGGGAACCAGGGAAATGCCAGACATTTCCCTGTACGATGTGTGTCCATTGGTCCAAAATGGCTCATTTCTGTGTGAGCTCTGAGGCCTCACCAACAAAGCTGCTAAGCATCCCTAGTCTCTTGCCCTTAAACAGGACCTCCCTGTAAGGGGGCAGCAAAATTTTACCAAGGAAACCAAAGTTCTGATAAAGTAACTGCTTTTTAACACACCATCTTTTCCTCACAAATTTCTTTCTTTTATCCATCGCATATTCAATTCCCTAGAAAAAGGGGTAGAAGGAGGAGGAGGGTGAGGGGGAGAGGCACCATAAAAATCTCTCTCCTGCTCATCTATAGTGAAAGCAGGTGAACGTTGTAATCAAAACCTTTGTTGTGGGAGGTATGGGAGGATGTTTGGGCTGCTTGATTTTGCTTCTTCTATCCATCCTTCCTATCTTCCTCCTTACTTCTCTCTTTCTTCCTTCTTTCTTTTCTTCTCTATTTCTCTTTCGCAGAATCATAGAAGCATAGAATCATTATGGTTGGAAAAGACCTTCAAGAACATCAAGTCCAACCATAAGCGCATCACCATCATGCCTGATAAATCATGTCCCTAAGTGTCTTCCTTCCTTTCTTCCTTCTCTATTTCTCATTCTTTCTTTTTTCTTTCTTCCTTTTTTCTTTTCTCTTTCTTTCTTTTCTTTCTTTCACTCATTTTCTTCCTTTATGCCCTTTTCCTTTCCCTCTTTCCCTTTCTGTTTTTGCTCTTTCTCTTCGTTGTCTTGGGGTATGGAATTTCTTAGACATATATAAGAAAATAAATAGAGCAGGGGATTCCTTTATTTGATAGACAGCAAGATAGCAATCCATTGCCTTCAGGCTGCTCAATTTTCAAGAACAGTAAAGCAAAGGTTCTGTAAAACAAAGCAAAACAAAAAATCCTTTGCCATTCTGCCCCTAGTATAGTATAACCTATTATGAAGCCATATTCTTTGTGTATTTATGGAAAGAGGAGGGGATGCAGGCTTATTTTAAGTGCATCCACCAATTAGAAGTCAAAATCCATTTTCTGATGTTTACTCTTGCATTCAGCTCTGTATAAAATAACAGCAGAACAGATTCTGTGCTGGAATTTCCCTTCAGTTCACCTGACTGTCCAGACCTAGGTACCAAAATTGCTTGGTGGCTCAAGTGAGATTAATTGTAATCCTCTGTGTCTTTCCTGGTTTTAGTGCCTAAACTATAAATATCCTTCTTCCCGCATCAATAGTCCATTTGTGACAAAATTTACCATGCACCTGCAAACATATTGCTCTAAACTCTTTCAAATTTAAACTAAGCTTCTCCAAGGAACTAAGCTACAATGTAAAGACTGTGGCTTCAAAAGGGATTTTGGAACTTAATTTCTACAGAGGATGAAGTCTGATGCCAAGGCCTACCACTCACGATAAATTAAAAGTTGTGTTTCCTAAGAAGCAACTGTTCTCAATTTAAGAAAAGCACAGGTAGTTTTTATAGAGCTCCAAACATATTATTTCACTCTCCATTTTCTCAAAAAACCTATCCAATTTTGCTTAAAGCAGTTCAGTTCAACATTGGAAACACACATTCCAAAAAGGTGATGTTTTAACATAGTTTTAAGTATCTGAAAATGAGCTTTCGGGATGAAAGCACTCATGTAACTTCATCTGCAGGAACTGGCATGCACTTTTGTAGAAAAATGAATGGTATAATATTTTATGCTACACTTGGATAGCTTTGTAGTCGTTCCCACTTGACTGATATAAATGAAGCACAAATATCATACACTTTACTTTTGGCTGTTAGAGATAACCGTGAAGGGAGAGCTCATTCATAATTTCACTTGATTTTAGTACTTCCTAAGTCTGAAGTCATTCTTAATTCATTAAAAGGAAACATTTGCTTCAGACTTCTGTTACCCATGCCCTTTCTCTTGTTCACAGAAGTATTCACATTAAAATTATTCTTTCATTACATGACTGACGTTGTTTTAACAGGGTGGTAATGTCCCAGTGAGCCTCGCTGCTACACATACTAGCACAATTTTCAGGAGAAGCAGGAGAATAGTTCTGTTAAAGAGAGGCAGTGATGATCAGAAAGGACAAGCACCTATGGTCTCAGTGAAGGAGCTTTTACCTCCTGCTCTGAGCTTCTATGACTGGATCACTTGGTGATGAAACTTGTTCTGTCTTTTCATTTTTTAAATGTTGGTGCTTATCTTTGACAAATCTACAGTGGTAGCACAAGTTCTACCAATACAGTGACTTTGTGAGTCTTTGCTATTAATATGTATAAGTAAATTTTCCAAAGGTATCTACAATCCCTACTTAAAAGTGACTGAGGAGCATATGTCCCCTTGAATGATTTGCAACAAACTTTTGAAAACAGAATCTGAACTCCCAAGTCACAAACTTTTAGAATTATAACTTGTTACCTAGTACTTTACATTAAGCTTCATTTCCTTGCGATAGCTGATGGTCCGTGTTCACTTGAGCTTAGCATATAAGTTTTATGGGCCAGCGACCAACTATTTAGCTACAATGGGAAGGCCTGGACCTTAGCTTATGCTCTTAAAGGCTTTTGCTATATAAAGAATTACTATATGGTAATTGGAGTACTGATGAGACTCCAACAGCTCTTATCACTGACAGGGCTGTAGCTGTTTGTCACAGTGGCAAAAAGTTGCAAATGTTTCCTCCTATAACCACATAACTTCCTTTCACCACCTATAAAATATTGCTTTCTTCTTTCACAGAGGAATTTGGATGATTATTAGTTGGTGTTTCCCTGTTCATCACTTGGAAAATGTAAGGCACTATGTCACTGGTATTGTCATTATTGAAGGACTGACATCTGTGAAATACAATGCGAATTCTGAATTCTAATTTTAAACCAAGGAAAACAGAGTGAGCAAGAACTGACCGTGTGTTAAAAACACTTGAAGCCCTCTTTCTTGTAACTGTTTATCTACATTTTAAAACCTAAGTTTATATTGCAGTAACAGCTGTGTTTAAAGGGGACATGACAGAGCAGACTAATTTGTAAAGCTAAACTTGATTTTGAAGGGAAAAAAAAAAGCTAATGTTTGAAAAAACACTTCAAAAGAAGACAAAAATGATTAAAATAGACATAACCATTTGTTTAAACTATGACTTTCTCAAGAAAAACCAGTCTAATGTAAACTAGTGTACGCATAGTCCAAGCAGCTGTTCTGTGTAGCCATTACACAAACCTTTTGTTTCAGGGAGGGAAAAAAATGAAGACAAAGCAGGTCTTTCTCAATGAAAGAACCAAACTAAGGACTGGATTAACAACGAAATGTGAATATACAGGTGAGATTTGCCCCAACTCATTAGAAGAAGGCATGTCAACAACTTTTGACCCTCAGCTGGGTTTTAGCCATGTGTATTGTAAATGTTCGGTATATTTATTTTTGTCCGGACTTGTAGCAAACCCAGAGCCAGCACTGGGTGAATGTAAATGAAATTACTCTATTCCTACTGTAGACAGATTTTCTTTGAGGTTTTATAGAATTCTTTACTGGAATGCTGAAGTGCTCCTGAGGTAAATCAGATCTGTTTCACAAAGACTCACAAAGAAAATTAAAAGATTTTCTGTCTCTGATCAAGATAATGGGGAATATATATATATGTATACATGCATACGCATATATAAAGTCACCTGTGTCATTGTTATGCTATTTATGAAGGGGGGAAAAAAAAAGCTTTATCAAGAGAAATTGTTCTCACATGCTCTAATATTAGTCACACTAGATTAAGCCTATCTTTGAGGGCTCATCTGAGCCCCCTTTCATAAATAAAATAAAATAAAAAATTCTGTTTACTTAAGTCATGTGAGGCTTTCTAAGCTTGTCTTCATTGTCTTGAGACAGCACAACTGAACTGGGTGAATCAAAGTTGGTGATATGACTCAAGTGGGTTTTAAGTCAATGTTCTGTTGGAAGCAAAGGCTGGAAACAGAGGGTGAAGGGCATTATTAACCAGCACAGAGCTAGAAAACAGCAAATGGGGGCCCATGGTAGCCTGTTCCACTGAGCAGAATAGATATATTTTCATCTGTATTCAGACTTTCATCGTAAGTATTGTAACCCAGCCTGGAAAGGGTGGACACATACATCAGAGTATCCGGATTCCTACTTATCTACAGGAAATACTTAAGGTTTTGGTCCTGCTCATGAGTTTTTGTCAGTTCCTAATTAAGAACAAATGAGATCTCATAAGTGACGTTCTCTGGCAGTAAAACTGGTAGCCAGCATTTGTTTTGGGTAGCAGCTGGCTGCCCCTGTGAATGTCTCCGACTTTTAGGGTCTTCCAAGAGTGCCAGAAGAGAGGGAGGTGCAATCACCATGCAACTCTTTGTGCTTCTCCTCTTCAGGGAGCTGTAGGAAGGAACAAGTACATCCTTCAAGTCAGTGGGTTTTTTCCCCTAAAGGACATTGCCAAACAGATGTCATTTTCTAAGCTTAGCTATCTATAAACACCCTCTCTCAAGATCCTGTTGAAACTATGAATCTTTTGTTTGAAGAAAAATATATTCAGGAGACATGTAGGTACAAGGAAAGAGACTCAGATGCAGGTAGAGAATGAGGAGAAAGATCTAATGCATGGCTGGATGTAAAGTTGGCTTTGGCCACAGACGGTTGGCACAGCTACACTTCCACATTAGTGCTCAGGAGAATATTTGCACTTGCATGCTGGGTGATTTCCCTCTATCAACCTTCTCTTATCTCGGCTTTTGCTATCGCCCATAAGAGCTTTATACCCAAGGAGGTGAAAAGGCAGGAAAAGAACTGTGTGTTCAAAGTGGAGCTGGCAGTTTGGTTAAAAAAGAACAATCACCTGGAAATCGTGCACTCTGCAATCATGCATTCTGCTGCTGCTACTGGTGTCCATGCTTGCTTGTTTCCTGAGATTTATTTTTAGCAGCAAAGAAATGAGCACTAAAATATCAGTGCTTGCCACAAACCTTGTCTCTCAGAGCTAGCTGCTCCTTATCTTCCTGGCCAGTTAAGTGGCTCATTGCCCACAGGAGAGGTCCCCCATCTCTCTTATATCAGGTGAACCAGCTGCAGTATAAGCAGTCACTGCATTTACACTAGGGCTATGTTTACCTTTCATTGGGAACAGCATTTGTTGAATAAAAAGATGGGTCTTGTGTGGGTCATCTGATGACAAAGCTGTTAAGTGTGTGCAAAAATCTGTGCAAAGGTCTCGTCTAGGAGTATCCTACACCCACTTTCTGGAGTGTAAACAGCTGTAAGATGAGAAAAAAGCGTAGTGGGAGCTAGAAAGAAGGCAAAGACATGACTGGTTGGCTGCTCCACTTTCCCATCTGTGGTGGCACATCACCATTAAAAGGCATGTTACACACCAATAACCCTCTTTTTCATGGTGCCCCTATGGCGTTGCGGATGTATTGGCAAATGGCAGCTGGAGTAGATCTGCGCTGTCAAATAGCGCAGAGGAGCACAGCGTATAAGCATAAAGCTTTTGTATGCAGGCAGGCACTATTTTTTCATGATGTTTCCACAGAACTTAACACAATGAACTCCACCTCTTGGAGTATCTAGGAAGCCTCATGGTGTAAATAATGCTAACAGTATATGGCCATGTGGAAATGAGGAACATTTTCCCTGTCCAGAGAGTCTGTTGTATCTCAGTGTAATCTGCTTCTGAAGGAGATTGTGGCTATTTTTAAGACAAAATGGTGTTTTTCTTGGTCTTCTGTTGCAGTTAAAGACACTGTAATGGAAAGGTGATAGATTATAAACTCAGTTAATGGACAACCCACTGCAAAGTTTCTAACAAGTTCAGTCTTTGTATAGAATTCCAAGGGAAATGTTTTCTAAATGCCAGTTGTATTTTTTTTTTTGACAGATCAAGAAGAACTGTATTTTATTGCTAATATTCTCTGTAATCTTATTTTCCCATGGAATAGAACTGGCAAATTTAATTTATATATTTCATTTCAAATATATAATAATTTATAAAACTGAACACGAAGTTAGAGGGTACCCATAGCAGTCCCTCACTTCAGAGGAATACTTGAGTGTGCACGTGCTGAAAGACAACTCTTGCTAAAAGTGTATATAATTGAGTATATAAATGACTATAACTCACTAATTTCAATATGCTAGAGACAATTTCATCTACAGTGACAAAAATCTACTTTCAGCTGTATGAACATATTTATTTCACTGCATAACTGTGTTTCTACATACAAATGTAACATCTTTTTTCCAGGTTGGGATGACATACCTGGATACCTGGCTTGCGTTGTTTATTTTTCACATAAGTTTTTAAGAGTGAGAAGAATCTTCTCAGCATGAGAAGTGATCTCACTCAACTTTAGCTCTGACCCCAAATAGGAAATAGAATACTTGTGGCCTGATCCTTAGTGCAGTGTGCCTCATTTTCCAGGTGCATACATCTGGTCTTTAACGGCCATTTTACCAGGACTGCATCATTTCATCTCGGTCCTCTCACCACAAATACTTGATCGTAGTGAGATCTGACCGTGGGATCCCTAGCTCTGAACATACAGAGCAGTTTGGGTTTGCAGTTTCTGTCTTCAAGGCATCCTATACACTGTTGGGGATGACAATTTTTCTCATGGCAAAACATTGCTGACAAGGTATTGTGGAATGAGATTTGCATGACCAAATATCCTGTGAGTAGTCCAGTGGTTAGGATAGGAAACAGAGAGTCAGGATAGCCTGGCTGTGTTCCCACCGCAAAATGACTCACTGTGCGACCCTGGGGCAAATTGCTTAGGCTGGAATTTCCAAGAGGGCTGCAATGCACAGTTCCTGGGGAAAAACAGGGAGAAATGGGTTCCCTTCTATCCTGGGGAAAGGCTCAAGTCTCAACTGCTCTGCATCTCGGTTGACCCACTTTTATATATGGACAATGTTCATAATGCTATTTGGATCCTCCTGCATAATTGGCTTATCAAGGATTGATCAGTGCTCATTGTATCATTGTATGGTTATGAGGTCTCTACCAATGCAAGCTTTTTGGTGGGTTCAAGCAGATGTCCCTGGAGAAATGAGCTGTAGTTTATTCCTCCTCCATTAAGAAAATAAACTAAGAGAATGCAGGCTATGTCTATTCTCATGTTAAACCAGTGCTTCCAAATGCAGTTTGCTTGTGGGGAGGTGTTCAATAGGCAGCCATCAAGTGTCCTTGGCAATCGCAGTTCTTGGTGGCAGATCATCTCTACAGACAAGAGGAGAAATGGCTTCTTCCTCGCCCATCACCACATTCAGTCTAGGATCTCACATCCTCATGCTCTTCCCCATTACTGCATCAAAATATGACCAGGAACATTCCCAGCCTTTCGCATCCTCCACTCTCCTTGCCCCAGTGCACAGGGCAGAGGAGGCCCTTGTACCTTCACTGTTGACCTGATGTGACACCTTGAGCTGCATCTTTCTCTCCTCTCCCGTCTTGCACCCCTTCCTCTTATCTCATCACACTATTGCAGTGTCCTGTCAGGAATTGCGGGCCCCGGCATCAGCAAAGGTTTTGCACTGGCTCTAAAGCAACAAAATGTTGTTGATCCACTGCTGGATGCATGGGAGTCAGCGTGTGATCGCACTTAAGCCAGATCTTCCAAATTGTCTCCACCTGCGCTGCTGGAAGCTGTCCACATGCCCCACTTGAAAGTGGTTTTCATATCACCAGCGTACCACGATGTGAGGAGATACTTGTTAAGCAGTTAAGCAGTGCTTCTGAATAGATTTTTTTTCTCTCTGAAAAAAAAAAACCAAGATGCCATAATATAGAATATTTTATGTGCTAATTTCAACAAGCATTTGGTTTGGAAAGAGCAAAAGAATGAGGAAAAGAATGCTTCAGATCAAAGTAAACCCATGTGTTTTGAAAATACTATTAAAAAAAAACACTGGTTTTAAGATGGGTGCTTTTTTGATATTGTTAATATTTCTAAATTTCTACTAACAACAAGAAAACATTCTTTCAGTCAGGAAAATGCCTTTTTTTTTGACTGCAAACTGTGATTGTCATGAACCTTATTTAATTGGCCAGCTTCTTCCAGATGGGAATGCCTAATGAGCTCCCTTGACTTTGCACTCAGTTTGGGTCTTGTTTAATGTGGGGGAAAAAAATGATACTGTCCCAAAACTTCTCTGAAAGCAGTGAAGTTCCTCCAATTTAGATACCGAAGGTGGCTCTCCTTCTGCAATCAGTCTCTAGCTGTGATTACAGAAAGGCCATGGGTCTCTCATAAAATCTCTGCCAAGGACACCAGCCTTGTGCAGAGGTGTGCAGACCTTAGCAGGTCCAAGGGGCACTGGAAATGTGTGTTTATGCTCGCTGTCCCTCTCCCCCTGAGGAGGAGGTTGCTATTCTGGAGTCCTGCCTGGCTTCAGGAGCCTTGTGGATAGGTGTCACTTGAGTGTTTGTGCGTAGGATGCTGCTTGGCCTTTCCAAAAGATGCAAAGGGAAAGGAGAGGGAGACACTGAGGTGAGCATCACAACAAAACTAAAAATGAGGAAGCTTAGCTCTGCACTGAATGCCCTTTGCGTGAGGCCAGGCAGGAGGAGCAGAGAAGGGAAGGGGGAGTGGGAGGGAGGGGATTTGGCACCAAAATAACTTTGAGCTCACATGCAGTGAATTTCCTTTTATCACTAGTAGCCTGGGTCGTGAAGACTCAGAGGAAACTATCTCCTTCCAAATGTTTGATACTGAATGTATTTGGCTGGCTGCTGCTTCCAGATGTGAACAAATTCAGTTTGCTGTTTCTATGATAACACAGTTTGGCCCCAATCTCTGCTCTCAGAGCACAGAATACAATCCAGCCACCTCTCCGTGCCCAAGTCCCTGGCCCATGCTCTGCCGAACAGTCTTCTGGCACAAAGCTGCTCAGAGGCCGTTGGAGCTTGTGCCAGCTTGCAGAGCCACGGGAATGTCCTCACGCTCATCCCGTTCATCACAGCGCGTGCACCGCGCGATGGCAGCGAGCAGCCTCCCTCCGCCGTCCAGCAGCACGGAGGTCATGCTCACAGCCATCCTCCTGGGCCC
The DNA here is from genome assembly GCF_059628265.1 of Tinamus guttatus. Classification (NCBI taxonomy): domain Eukaryota; kingdom Metazoa; phylum Chordata; class Aves; order Tinamiformes; family Tinamidae; genus Tinamus; species Tinamus guttatus. The sequence continues at coordinate 2,588,890 of NW_028288705.1, read as the reverse complement.
CTGAGACCTGTTCCAGCGCAGGCTTGCCCTAAAAGAGCAGCACGGATTGGTCTTAGATCAAAGACGATGTGGCCCTTTTTTAATCTCTCCTTTATTCAGCTAACCTGCCCAGCAGTTTTCCAAGGCGCGTGAAGTCGTGACCAAGAAGAAGCCGAAGTTCACCAAGCCCATGCTGCTGAGCTGCCCTGATCCACGCAGGCAGATTCCATCCTTTGGCTTTGAAGGAGACACAGCTCAACTATAAGGAGGGAGGTGCCCAGGCAAATAAATCATTAGTGCTGCAGCTGTGAGGCAAAGTGTCGGGAACAGTTGTGAGTACAAAGAAAGAAGGTGGAGACAGGGTGTGCGCTCCAGATAAGATTCATCTGGAATTCTACAGATTCTGCAAATCTCCTGACACAGTGAACTCAACTCCTGTGGTGGAGATTTGATGGAGAGGGAAATATTCTTTGTACGGGAAGATACATAAAGTCCGCCGCGCTTACCTTTGCTTGCTTGCACTGTGGGCTTCTCCTGAAATCATTACAAGTCATGAGTCTTTGGAAAGCAGCTTTAGGAGATCATTTTTATGAAAAAAAAAAAAAAAAAACAAGCAACATAGGAATGGTGAAATTTTACTGCTGTCAAGTTCTTGCAAGCCTCTCAGTGTGTTTAGGGCTCTTGTTATGCTGTTGTCAACTTTTACAAATGTTTTTCCACTAAAATTTAATCTTATATTTTATAGGCTTTTCAGTTTATGCATTTGTTTAAAGCTACTATATTAAAAAAAAAAGTTATTGCTGCGTTTCAATATTTGCAGGCATTGAGAGTTGAAGCAGGGCTCTCATAGAGGATGAGACCCTCATGCAGAGCTCCTCAGTAGCCCAGCAGACTAGGTCCTCTCCACATACTATTTTTGTATTTATTTTATGTGTGTGTGCGTGTGTGTATGTTTATATGGGCAAAGTGTAGGGAATAAAATGTCACCAGCATGCCTTTCTTGCACACGTACAAAAATGCGTAGGATCAAAGGTACCATCCCCCCTTCCTGATGAGTAGATGCCCTCACTCTGAACCAGATTATTCCCCCTCAGTTCATCTCTGTGGTCTTTCTTGAGCAAAAGCTGAACCCAAGCACGTCAGTACCGCAAGGCTGACCCAGTGACAAGGAGCCAACTGCAAGTGAAGGTCTTACACCAGAATCCACTAAAACCTGTGCCATATATAAACTAAAATGTCCTGCTGATGCTAACCACTGTTTTGGTGGTGATTAGGTGCAATTTCAGGCAAACTGACCCCTGGCCATAAATAAATAAATAAATATCAAATCAATGTATAAAATAAATGAAGCGGGTTCCTGGGAAGCCCAGCAGCTGCACTGCCCCAGACTATAGGGAGAGGCCCTGCTAAAACCATTGCCGAGCTACGGGAGCGGAGCTACTGCCATCACGGTGGGCACAGAACGATGCTGGCCCTGCAGCAAAGCCCCTGCGGAAGCCGAGACACGCCGGGGAGCTGTTCAGGAGGGTTTCTGGCCACATTTGTGTTTCCTGCAGCTATAAGAAAAAGGCCATTTTTCTTTGTGAGGAGAAGTGTTATTACTGAATGCTATTCCATGTTATTACTGAGGCACTATCAGCACTACAGAAGAAAGATGAGAAACATTTCCAAGCCATGGCTGGTTTGCAGGAGAAGACTTCCAAGGACAGAGACCTAAGATATCAGCTTGAACTTGCTGATACATAGGAGATAACCCTGCAGTGCTCATCTTCTCAACAGGTTTGATATGAGACAAACTGCATAAATTGTAACCATGCATGCGTTCTTTCAGAAAGGAATAAAGGAGTGTAATGCATCCTAAAAATTGTCTGTAAAACAATGTACATACACCTGCCACGTACAATACACCAGTACCTGCCTCGAGCAGACAAGTTTTATGTAAGTTGTCATATTTAATTATTGCATATAAATGATTTTGAAATGTAAAGTGGTATAAACAGCAACTTAGTTTTAACTCTTACTGTAGTTATGTGAGTAGATTTCCTTAGATTTATAACATACTTGGTGATGTTATGACACAGAAATGATAAATTTGCAGGGGAAATTGCAATGTCTCTGATGCATCTATCTGTATGAAAGCTTCCGTTTTTGGAAACTGTCCTGCAACTGTGTATTATGATATAATGAAAACTAAAGGATAATTTAGAACTGAAAAAAAATGCAGTAACAGTGTCTTACATTCTCTCTTTCAGCAGGGAAGTAGGCAGTATGTTTGTATATATGTGTGCGCAGGTGTGCACATATGCACATGCATATGGGCAAACAATAGAAATCTTAAGTTTTGGTAGGAAGAAAGACAAATGCAAAAAATTAGTTTTATGCTTTCTTCTGTTTGTTACATGGCCTGTGGTCACTCTTATCTTAGATAGAATGAATTCACTGGCCATGTCTGGTTCCCAGGAAATGAGTCTTTTTTACACACTTTTTCTACCTTCTATTCAAGTATTCAGAAATGAATTGAAATTTCCAGCAAAAATGCTGAAAGTTACATAAATGTATTTAAAAGGTGGATGTTCCTCTCATTTAGAATAATATACAGCTGAAATCCTTGATTCCTACAACCTTCCTCTAAAATATAAATTATATATTGCATAGCCGTTCATCAGAACAGTATCAACTGTAATTCAACAATCTTAACTTGCAGATTTGTTTAATCCCATGTGAAGAAGGGCTATAGAGACCTGCCTGTTTCCTACTGAGTGGCTGCATTATTGTATCCAGTATTTCTCTACCCTCACTAGACCTCCTGTCTAGACTTACACAGCAGAAAGTCCTTTTTTTTTATGAATGTATCAGACACCAGTCTGTGTGGCTGCTGCAAAATGAAATTTTCACAAAATTGCTCACTGTAATCAATATCTTGACACTCCATTGTGTATGTTATGGGATTGTCACAAAGTCTCTGATTTCATCACCCCGCAATGAGTGTGGTTGCAGCAAGTAATCTTAATACCCAATAAAATTATTTTACAGACATGAAAAAGCTCTCTTCCCCCTGGTATTGAGGAATTTGTGGGTAGGGCTTTGCAGACTTGCAATATTTAAATGAATTTTACAGACAAAACAACAAGATATGTTAAATACTTTTAATGACATGATCGAAACCACATGGCTCCTCTTAAATGCAATCATCTAACCAGTTAAACAAAATGCTTCATTAGATACAGTCATGATAGGACATCTTACTATATATAATTCCTTGTGAAACACCTGAATTCTTTTTATGCAGGATGTCATGACTTTAAATAGTTGTAGTTTCTCCAAACAGCAGTATAGGTTAGCAAATAGATTAATGTATTTACTCAGCTCTAAAACAAAGCTATCTCCAAAGCCAGTAGAGTGATGTCTGTTACCTTCTATCCTACACAGGGTGTTTTTGTGAAATTTCAGAGCTGTGATCGAGAGCAGGATTTAACATAAGGGAATACATTTTACCTGAAAAATAATGGCAATATTTGGATTTTAGGTTTTTTTTTTTTTTTTTTTTTTTTTTGCTGCAGGATCATTTTTTCTGTAAAAATTAACTATGCTTTTCTTGCTTGTCCTTTTGTTTTTCTATATCAGCATCTTTGACATCCTTGGAAAAACAGTTACTTAACAGTTAAATAAACCCTAGTAAAACTGATCCCAGTTTCGGGAGAACAGTTCCTAATAAACTGGGATTACGTTTTGTGACTTCATGGCAATTTGTATGAGGCAATGTGCGTGCCGTGCCATTGCAGGTAGCACTGGAGGAGCATGGTTTGCCCCAGACCCCATGGTAGGAACCCATGGCAGAGCCCAAAACGAGGGCCATCTCCCACTCTCTCCTCCCTTTTCCAGACTTTGCTTTTTCTTGGCTCCCCCCAAACTCATCCTGCGATTCATGGACCTTAAAAGACCTTTCAGTGAAGCTTGCCTGGGGTTTGGACTGGTGGCGGAATTTGAAACGAGGCAAGGTTTTGTGTTGATGTGTGCTGGGCTGTGAAATTTCACGTCTGCTTTTCACCCTACTTGCCCAGCCATAATTCCTGACGCAGCCCTGCAGAAAAATGCAGGTTTTACTGAACAGCACAGTTTACAAATAGAAGGTGGTGAGAGCAGCGGGTATGGAAAACAGGCTTTTCAAGAGCTTATGAAAGTCACCACTTCCTTTGGGAATCCACATTCCTTGCCAAAGCTATTCCTATTCCCACCCATGCCATCCCTCTGTTTTTAGTGCAGTGGTTCTGTGTACCTAAGAATTTGGCACCACTTATTTGTTAACAGACTCTTTATGTGTATTTGGGGTTTCTTGTAAAATCCTGTTTTCCACAACCTGCACAGAGAAATATAGAGTAGCTAGTTTAACTGAAATCAGAGGAAATCAATTCTAAATCTTCCATTAAAAATAAATCAAAAAGGGGATAAAAGGTTCAAACAATAGTAGATGTTAATAATCCCATGCTAGTGCCCTCCTGAAACCAGTTTGTACACCAGCCATGAAAGTGTGAAGTCTGAAACATGTTTTCTGCTTGTGTGGAGGCTCACTGGCCTTCATTCCCAATGTAGGCATATAGAGCAAAAAGAGCAGAACTTCTGCAAACTCCTCCTCAACACAATAATCTTTATGGATTCCCTGGGGCTTTCTGCTCTACCTACTGCAGGCTATAGACTATTAAATTAATAAGAGCAGAACTATTCTCCTATCTGAGCTCAGAATCCTTGCTATGTTCTGCACCGAGGAATAAGATGGTACAAGAAGCTCTTTTGTTTTCCTAGCCTGTTGGTGTTGCATTTTAAGGGACAAAGGTGGCTGCCAAATTGCCATTTTAATATCGAATCTGTCTACCCAAGATGAGTTAACCCAGAAGGTAAGTAATCCGGATCAGTCAAAGTGTTGCTGCATTTCTTATTTTCTCAGTCAAGCTAAGATGGCAGGCAGACATCCGCTTTCAGATCCCATTGCGCTGACCAAGGAATCCCCAGCCCTGGCTGTGCAACACTTCCCGCCATCTGTTTCACACTCCCTGGTCCTGCCAGCAGAAGGGCTTGGGGGAGAGTTTAGGTAACCCAGTACACACACAGAGGCTGTTCCGAAGGCTAAATCCCCTCTCGGCAGCCATATGACTTGAAGAAGGCAGTTTGTATCCAACTGCTCATCCTTCTTTTTTGCTTTTTTAAGTCATATGAGCTAGTCTTAAAAAAAAAAAAAAAACAAGGAACATCATTGCCACTCACCACTTTATTCTATGAATCTCATTTTACTTACATTCTGATAGATAAATTAGGTAGATAGGTAGGTAGGTAGGTAGGTAGGTAGGTAGGTAGATAGATAGATAGATAGATAGATAGATAGATAGATAGATAGATAGATAGATAGATAGATAGATTTTCCTCTTTAAAGTCTTGAAACCTGCGTTACTGCACATTTAAACAAGCAGCCATGTTTCTTCAGGCTGGACATTTCTCTTCTTGTGCATTCAAACCTCCCTGCCAAGCGTAGGGATGGACAAACTTTTGCGCATGAGGAAGCTGCTTTGTCTTTTCCATCTTCGTCTTTCAGTTTCTGAAGATATTATTTTCCTGCTGCATTTAAAGGCAGTAAGGGGGAAATGTCCTGCCATTAAGGAGAGTCAGGATAATTTCTGTAGATGGGCACAGCTAAGGTGAGCTGTGATGGCTCTTGATGGAAGCCCTTTGTCCCATGGCTGTGACCTCTCCTCTGGACCACTCTTCATTCCCCAGGCCCTGAGTCATCTGCTTACCACTTCTGTCCCAACTTTCCTGTTCTCTTGCTTTTTCTCCTGTCTCCTATCAGTGCAATAGTTATGAGAAGATATCTGGCCTCTGTACATTGCACATCCAAGGAGAACATATCAGAAACCGTTTTCATAGACATACAAGTTGGCACAATGCATGAGAAAGCTTATTTTGCAGTTTTTTGTTATTGTTGTTGTTGTTGAGAATTTTACTCTTTTGTGATCTTTCTTTTATGGATGTTTTCAACAGGCACCTCCCAGACATCTCTGTAGCATCTACATCAAACTGTGCTGCATTAAATGGAAAACACGATCAACAGCATGCGGGCAGATAAAGTAACTGTACTGTTAAACCTTAACAGATTTCTGACTCCAGAGCCATGCTCACTATTTACTAAGGATATCTGTAATACTGGTATCAAATTAGCTCCAAGCATTCAGTCAGTATACACCTCCTCTCTCCTTCCCAATGAAAAGTCCTTTTTTTTTTTTTTTTTTTTTTCCGAAAGGATAATTAATGCTAAGTTACTACAAAGCTCATTTAGAAATTGTAGCATTTACCATGATACATTTTAGGCATCTTTTTTTTTTCTTCTTACAAAAGTAAAAGTCACACATTGGTTGACCCACTGTACACATGTATTATGGTTTCAAATTGTGCATGATTTTTATTTCAATTGTGATTCTGAAGTGATTTTATTATACATTATATCATGGCTGCAACAGGGCATGGAGGTTTGTCTAAACTTTTACAAGTGTGCTGGAAGTTTCTTTTGTCTAACACACTAGCTAACTTCTTGATTAGATAAGTAACTAAGAAAACCATGCGGGTGGATAAGATGGCAATCAAATGTGGAAATCTTCACTGCTTAGAGCACCCTGGGGTTTGTTAAATATCTGCAGACCTGCTTGTTGTAAGTGACAATGTTTATTCTTGCCAGTGAATGCCAAGATAGCCTGGGTTCCTGGGGGTTTAATCTCAGCCCTTTTTTGTTTCTCTGATTAGTCGAAAACTGTAGCAGGTCACTCATCTCTTTGAAGGATGAAGGGTCTCATTCCAGGGTGAGGCTCAATGAATTTGTGAATGAATGGAAAGTTAATTGAGGAAAAGGGTAGAGCATATTTCAGTCATAGTTAATTTAAGCAAAGCTGATAAGTTAATAAATAGAAACACCAGTGTATTCTTTCAAGTAGAATTTCTACTCCCACCCGATATCTTAGGTGTTGTTTCACTGGTCCTTTTAAAGGTTGGTGCTTGTCATAAACACTTTATTATCTAATCTTCTGCCCAAGGAGAGATTCTGTAGTGTTGAGTAATTACAGTTAGATTGATCTCACTTGGACAATGTTCAGAAAAATAAAAGGAAAGATTATGCCCTGTAAACTTTGTGGATTTTTACTTACCTTTAAAAATATATATACATGTATACATACATATTAGGACCAAACATTGTGGAAAATAACATGAATTTTACAAATACCCCTTTTTAGAAAGGTGAATGAAGCTATCAAGTTATATTTTGGGTTACACTTGAAATTTAATTTGTAAATATTTCTGCATTGTGGTAAAATACAAAAGATGTAAAAAAGTCTTAGCAATACACATTTATTCAGTCTAAAACCATTACAAACAAAATGTGGAAAACTCATGCAAACAAGTTGAAGGCACCCTTTTCTCTTGTTTAGGGAGATGTGGTTTGCTACAGCAAAGTTGCTTAAGGAAAATGCGTAATTGTGAGCTCTGCAATGCAGAAGGAGTGAAAAAAAGCAAAAGCATCAGGCAGCAGCTTTTAAAGCCCCTACAGCAACACTTTTTATCAGTCCGGGAAGTCACAGCAAACAAATGGAGAGATGGAATCAAGCATTTCTTCAATTTAAAATAATGCTTTGTACTTATACATGCGCTCCCCACCCACGCATCTCTGCAAACCCTAACGAACTCTCCTGCAATACTCCAAGGTGAATGTTATCCTCATTTGGTAGATAAGGAAAAAAGAGCAGGAAAAGGTTAAACAATTTGCCATATGTCACGTGAGAGCACTGCAGAGAGTCACAAATAAAAGCTGGTGCCCGTGAAAACAGACAGACAGACAGACAGACGGCGGGACCTGGCGATGTCCCCCTGTGACACAGCCCTCCATCCCAGGGGATAATTTTAGCTGCCTTGGGCTGCAAATTAATCTAGTCGAGTTGCAGATGTTAAAACTATCCCGCCAAAATTTAGAAAAAAAGAAAAAAAAAAAAAAAAGGAAGAGGGGATAATTTTGAGTGTCCATCATTTCGGTCATCTCTATGACAGTATAGCACCGTGCACAGCTGCACTGGCAAAGCTGAGGAGCAAACATGTTTCAGGGCAGCAGTGGCAATGAGAAGCAAAGCATTGCAACTTATTAATTATTGTACTCATGTGCTCTGAATGAGGGTCTAGGCAAGGGGAGATCCTGCTTGGAGGTTCTGTCCTAGCTTTGCAAAGTGATTTCAGGTAGGTCATGTCCTCCCCCTGCTCATCACTTGCTCGCCTACCCAAGGTGGGGACCATGATAGAGATCCTTGTGCAGCCTTTGAAAATGAGAAAAACAGGAGCTCTCACCTCCTTGGGTACAGAACTGAAACTTCAGGGTTTAGTGTAATTTAATTTTAGGTCTAGGATAAACCCATTGAATTAGATTTGAAAATCATCAAAGCAAGGAATATGAGACTCCAATTCACACATGACCGAGGTACAATTTTTGCAAGTTTGTAACGGGGCCTAGAGGGACCCATCTCTCCTCCTCCTTTTCCATCTCTGGTGACAGGAAAGGCTGCAATCCAAAATGCGGTCTGTGAAGGGCAGGTAGTCCTGAGCAGGGTGACTCAGCATTGCCATCCATGGCATTACTCTCCTGCATGTGCATATGCACGAACTAACCCGTTACAACGTTTAGGTGGAAATCCCCACCACCTAAACAACATGAGAGCTGCTCTTATTAAAACAGGATCTTTCTGAGTCATTGCGAATTCGAATTCCAATACATGACTACACTGAAGATAAAAAGTACTGTCCACTGCTTGTTGATACTGAACAGCTGCGTGTACGTAATGAAAATGAAAATTAAATTTAATTAATCCGTAGTTAAATAATAACAATTGCAATGCAATTTAAAGATGTTTAGGCTGGCAGAACTGGTTTCAGGGCCAAGAAAATCTGCCAGTTGCCTGAGGTCCCAACCCTAGGTAGGCAGCAATGCCAGACATTCGAGGCCAGGGAGGAGAGACCCGAGCCTCTGCCTCTCCTCGACTCCAGCTTATGTCCAAGGCACTGAGTCTCCACCAATATGTTCCAGCAAATAGAAGTGACTAAACCCCCCCACCACACACACACACTGCTTTGGCCCAGGGCTCAAAATCTGTTTGCACTGCGAGGCTCGGGAGCGAGTGGCCCAAACCTGCCTCACTGCCGCTCACTGAGGCGCTGGCAGTCCCGAGGTGCCGGGCATGGAGCCCTGCACCTAGAATTCAACTGGCCACCGAGCAAAGAGCCCCGGAACCATCTAAACCTTGACCCTTTTGGTGGAATAGCAGCCATTTTTGTGTGCATGCTTTGCTTTTGCTAACTATGAAGCTGTGCCACATAAAAAGCCAAGCTTCTAATCTTCTGCAAAAACGCAAAATACCTACCTCCATGTTATCTGTTTAGGTGTGAAAATATTTGCAGGGCTCTATTTAGAATAAATAATAATAATAATAAATCAGTGACCAAGTCTCCTTTCATCCTCAAAAACAAGAATCCAAGTCTTCCATTAGCTTTTCTTTAAAGTTTTTCTTATTTTAGGTATAGAAAACTATAGCTCCCTCTGGGGAACACATTTTAAATATAACTACCACTTTCTTAATTACAGATTCAGTGCTTAACAAAGTTATATTTTAAATGAGTTAATTTCTCTATTTTTTTAATTATTTTTAGGTCTTTTACAAGTCAATGGGACAAGTCTTTTACATCTCCCAGTAAGTTAAGCTAAACAAATGCCATTCCTACTTGATGTTCTTTAGGCTTCAGTGATTTTGTTATTTTAACATCTCTTAAATGTAAAGAACTTTTCAAGATGTCAATTCTCCCACCAATAAACTTAATTAAAATGTACGTTTAAATGAAAGAGAAAATTAATTCACACCATTCCATTTGCTTATTACTTGACAGTCAGCATGTATTAAAAGCTCAGACCTGTGAAAAGAAAACACCCAGAAAGAGGCACAAATAAAACAATCGGCATCGAAATATCATTTTCTGTCACCATTTTCCAGTGTTCCTATAATAAAACTGTCAACTAAGTGAAGTTATTTTCTGCTTTTTATGAGAGTGGATTATCCTCACTTTCCAGTGAATTAATTTCATTGACACGGTAAATTCTTGTTGTGGCTGTTTTTCTTTTTAATTTTAGAAGTCGTGATAGTTATGGCTATTGCTATATTTAAACATTCCTCCTCCCCCACCCTGCCGCCCCTGAGCGGCAGCCTGGACTATCAGTAACTTTTTCCAGTTAATTCTGCATAACAAGTCAGTGCTTCCTTTGTTTGAAAGGTGACTTCTAAATCCAGCAATCACTTTCAAAAATAGGAATAATACACTTTATTATTATTATTATTTTCCTTACAAAAACCTCGCGCATTTGGGATTTTGCCTGGGATATGCTTTGTTTCTACACGAATAAAGTGTGTTTGCAGAAAGTCTAAATATTTGCCGGGTGTTGTTTCTTGCTCGGGGGGCAGCACTGCCAGGTGGGCTCACTCGATTTGGAGCTACTTCCTCCCTGCTCCGCGCAGAGGAAATTGCAGGTCTGCAAGTGGTCGGGGCTGTTCCCGGAGTGCCTGCCCCAAAGCCCCTTCACTGCAGGCAAAGGGTGAGGAAGATCATTGCTTTGGGGCACAGCGGGGTGGGCAAGCAGGACACGGAGCTGCCGCTTTGCTTCACCGTTCGGTCGCTCACTTGCTTTGGAGTTTGCTCAGTCACCTGGCTGATGAGAAATTGCAGCTTCGGGACATCCTTCCCATCCTTCCCAAAGCCCTGGGTGAGCTCCTCCCTGGGAGGGTGTCTGCGGAAGGGCAGGTCTGATTACTCCGAAGTGGGGGCTCAGGAAGTATCAGCCAAAGCATTTACCTAAAGCCTTCTTTATGGAGCTGCTCATAGGAAGTGGTGGGAAGTGGCAATGCTGACGAGTCTCCATGGCACAGGCTGTCTTTGGCAACGGGAACACGGCTGATCTGTTCGGGATCGCATGACTGGCTAGGAAATTTTGACTGAAGAGACTCAGTGTGACACTGTCAAGAAGAAAAGAAAAAAAAAGAGTGAAATACAAAGGCTATTTTGGGCATAACAGCTAGTCATTCTGGACACTAGGGAAATATCCATATACGTACAAACATCCCAACACCTTATGTGTATGGAGATGCTATGATAGCTCACACTGCTTCATACTTTCCAATACAAAGTTCTGCTTTCAAGTATTTTATAATCCAACCAGAAGCATCTGCTTTGGGGCAAAACTAGACACAGCATCCCTTGAAAAACGGGGAAGAGGGTTGTAAAAAGCTTACTACATAAACCCAGTAACTCGATGCAAAGATAATATTGTATTAATAAAAATTCTAACCGAAAATGGTTAGCAGCAGAATAACATGATTGTTTTGTACACCTAACCTTCCAGAGAGCATCAATACCTTGTACAACTTTGATATTCCATCTCTCACAAGGGGCTCTGAAAGTGTTTGCAAAAGTTAATTAATTCAGTGTTGCTCTCAGGTGGACCATAATTATTCCCATCTGACACATGAGGAAGCTGGGAGGGTTGAACTTGATAGAGAAACTAATGGCAGAAGATGGGATGAAGCTGAAAGTCGCTGATTCTTTACTTTCTTTTCCCAAAAGCTTTAGGTGCAGAAATGTATCTCTGCTTTTGGTGGGAAAAACAAGGACAAGTTTGATTGATTTTATTACGATTTAGAAATGGATGTTGATGAACATGTGCTCTATCTCCCCCCGAGAATGATATACTCTGGCTTTTTGTCTCTGTCATGGATGACTGGGCATAGCAATAATAGACATACTAGCACCCTAGAACATTTGAAATAAAATCTTTAGAGTGGACAAGGTGAAGCAATCCAGGGTCCAAAGCTTTTCAGGTTATGAAGTGCAAGGTGATACATACGTATACTAGGAGGAGCTTGCACCTACTTAGTTGGAAAGACTTTTCCAGTCCACATTGGTTGTCAGCATATCTAAAAGATATTAGTTGGTCCACACTTAAAAAAGCAAAACACAGATTTTCTACTGTGACTGATTTCTTTTAAACCATTAGGGTGCATTTCTCTCACCTTTTCAAACTTTTTTTTTTTTCTTCCCATAAGGTGGAAAGGGAGCTGGTGCTCCCTTACTTCTAAATAGAAATTGAAAATCACTAAGCTTGAGGAGCTGGAGCTTCAGGAAAAAAAATGTATTGGAGATGGGCAATGACTAAACATTGCAGTACCAATTCTATTGGGTTCGCAACCCCAGGTGCTGATATAAACACCTTAATTTCTGTCGAGCTCCTGACTCCACTTGTAATTTCTGTGACCCCACTTATGGTCATGACTTTCAGTTTGGGAACCGTTGCTGGAGATCCCCAATTGCTTATTTTAAACACTAAGCTCAGTTTTGCTACCCCTTGCAACCACCACCAAAGCACAGCAGCAGTCAGACTCCAGGGAAGTTATCAGAGAATTTTGACATACGATAGCTTAGAGCCCTTATTTTTGAGCCTACCTCTTCATCTTATCTCTTCCTAGCTTTCTGCAGAACGGTTCCATGCATGACACCTACAGCCTTTCACAAAACTATAGCGAGTAAAGTAGCTGTCGCCCCCCCTTGAAAAGCTCTTATTAAGAAAAGCCCAGCACAGAATTTATGTACTGATACTGTTGATAACTCAAGCTTTTCTTGCAATGTAGAAATTTCCAGTGCCTGATGGCAATGGGGGCAGCCCACCACTTTCTTTCCTGCTGTGGAGCCTGCTGCTGCTCTGGTGTTGGGTGGTTGCTCTAAGTTAGTGCCCAGGTTTGCAGGTACCCAGGCAAGGAAGGGTGTGTAGTGTTGGAGAGGTGGTTGCCTGCTCCTTGGCAGCACCAGCTCCTAAATTCAGGACAGGTTTAGTTCCCACATTTATTCAAACCACTGCACTTGGACTGTTCCTGGAGATGTAGAGACCTGTTGTCTCCTGCTTTTTTCAGCATTTTGTGGAAGCCAAAAAGGGAGGCAAAGAGTGACCAGTCTTTCAAGAAGAGGAAGAAGAAGAAAGGAGATCGGTCTGCACAGGAGTGGGCTTGAGGCTACACCTTGATTTCCTAATTTATTTTCCTGAACATTTGCAGCAGTTGTGAAGAGGGAGCCAACCATTTTTGCACCCCCGTGCCACCCAGCAGGGCAGGAGTTTGCAGATGGGAATGTCTCTCACATATGAGCTGGCTCCCATCAGGGTCAGAATCCCCTTGGCTTGCGGGCTGCCAACGCCGCAGCCTGCCTGAGTGGCATGTGCCCTTCAGCACTTCTTTACAATGCATAAAGAAACCCAGAAATTGTATTTTTCTTTTAGCATTAGAAATTCAGGTGTAGTCTGGCTTGGAGAGCTCCATGGCAACCTGGGAGCAAGGGGAAACAATGGCATTACAAGAGCCAAGAGAGTGAAAGCTGAGCAACTGAGAACCATTAGCGGAGCTGCTGGCTCCGTGGTTTTCCTAGCAGGATGTAGGCTTTCGGATTCTGCAAAGGTTTTGGAGGGATAAGCTGTCTCTCTGATGGAAGAGCACCCCTAACAGGTCACCACCATCTTCCTGGGTTGAAAACCTCCCAGAGGAGTTCCAGCTGGTTCTTATTTAGGGAACCAGGTGCCCCCAGGCTTCATTTTCTAACTGCCTTGGTCTCCTACTAACCACATCACTAAAGAGTGGGGTGGCCAGCAACAGAACAAGGGGTAATGGATACAAGTTGAAATACAGGAAGTTCCATCTCTGTGTGAGGAAGAACTTCTTTACTGTGAGGGTGCCAGAGCCCTGGAACAGGCTGCCCAGAGAGGCTGTGGAGTCTCCTTCCCTGGAGACCTTCCAAACGCTTCCTGGATGTGACCCTGTGCCATGTGCTCTGGGTGTCCCTGCTGGAGCAGGGGGGTTGGACTAGATGATCTTTAGAGGTCATTTCCAACCTCAACCATTCTGCGATTCTTCGATTCTGTGAAAAGCTAAATAAATAGCTAAGTTAGCTAGTCAAGTATTTCATGGGGAGGATAAATTATGCCTGGAGGAAGGACAGTGGATGATTTTGTGCATGGGTATATTAACCCAAATGATAGAAGTGCCCGATCATCTTCTAGCCCTGGGGCTTGAGGAATAACTAGGGACGTATCATGAGTTAACTGTGGTTCCATTATCATGGAATCATAGAATCATTAGGGTTGGAAAAGGCCTTCAAGATCATCAAGTCCAACCATAAACCCATCATTACCATGCCTGCTAAACCATGTCCCTAGATGCCTCATCTACATGTTTCTTGATGAGCTCTTCTGATTTGCTTCATCTGTCATACATCATAGCTCTTTGTTTTGCTCTTTTAATTAAAGATATGTATTATTTTGGAGGTGGCAATGAAGTTAAGAAACGCCTATGATAATGTGGAACAAATCATGTACACGGAGTTTTAAGCTGGTTCTGAAATACCTACCCTTGCTACCCACAGCTACCTTGGCCATGAATATCCCAGGTATTTCACAGTTGCTCTGTATGTTAACATGTTCCACACAGGGGTCAGCAGTAGTTAACCATAATGAGGTAATTACAAGGTACATTGAGTACGGATATATGTTAAGGGACATACATTAAGGATGTAGGCTAATGTCGTAGTGACAGCAACTTCAAGATTTGTAGTAATGTTCTGTATACCGAATCTCTTTAAACTTACTTTTAAAAATGGGCTTTTCACAGCTTTTTTCTTACTATTGCATATATATTGCCATATATATATTTATCTGCGTGTATGGAAGCCAATGACACAGGACTATGTTTTCAGAGGTTAGGGATGTCGGTCTAATGAGGCACAACAGGTAATCAATGTGTTTGCATTACTTGCTCCAAGTTTTCTTTGTTAAAACGAAACCACCACTGTAAAAAAAAAAAAAAGATTTTTTAAAAATGATTTTTCTGTTAATTTTTGAAAAACCATGGCTGAATAGGTGAAGAGGAGAAGGTAGGAAAGCTGATCTGGTGAAACAGCTGTATTATCCATTGCCTGCAGAAACAAAAAATAATGTGTGAAAAGAATTGAGAATGGAGTAGAGACAAAGTGTATGTTTACGTCACCAGCACAGTTCTGGCAGATGTCTGAGCCGACTGAAGTTTGGTAGCGCGAGGTCTGCTGGCAGGAGGCTTGCAGCAGCAAGCACATTTACCATAAAACTTGCTCCAGACTGGCTAAGCTCTTGAGTGGTTAATCTGCACGGAGAAATGCACAGCTATGATATCAGCATGCTCAAGTTGGTAATTTAATCCCTGAGCTACAATACAGGTAGTGACTACAACACAGGTAGACACCTCACGCTATGAAGCATGAAAGTATTAAGGGCAAATTTTGAATATTCCTTTGAAGCTTTAAGGAACCACACCAGGAGAGGCATGCCAATTTTTAAGCATTGAGGTGATACAGTTGCACTTTTGGTTCAGTATCTTGCCATGGTTCAGCACCAGTCAGACATCTAACTATATAAGGATGTTGTACAATAATTTTATTAATAAATAGCCAGTAATAAGATACTATGGTGAAAGAATAGCACAAAATCCATGAGCATATTCTGCACTCAGTGTGAGGTTTGAATGTGAGGTTTGAATAGTGTGGAGTAATGAATACAAGAAGTCATCTATTTAATGATAGAAAAATAATTTAATAATTTAACAACACCAAAAATGTCCTAAGCATGAAAGGAAAGGTACAGTAGAAAAAAAAAGTGTGTTTACATTGAATTAAAAAACATCACTTAGATTGAGGATGAATTTAAATTAAACTTTCTGCCTTAACCTACTTTCCAAATATTTTATGCAAGTACCTGATTTTTTAAAATGATGATATCTCTATCTTTAGCAGTATGTGCATAAAATACATGTTATATGTGTAATACTTCATATAATTATATAATAAATATGTATTACATATTCTGCAATGCATATTAAATATTTATATAATAGGTGTAGGTGTTATATATATAATAGATATGTAATATGTGTATATATTACACCAGTACACAATCACTGTAGGGACAATTAATTTCCATCTAAATCAATATACCAGTACAGATTTTGTGTGGTTATTGTTACCTGTCATAACCTTACACACACATGCAAGTGTATGCTTGTACAGTAGATATTTACAATTCTGTTTATATAAACGCACACATGTTTAAAGCCAAAAGCTTATCTATCTGCCTAAGGTAACTATCAGCAAAGTATGAGACTACTGTTTTTGCTGATACTTGGAGATGTTGTCCAATTGAACCTGCCTCAACATTTCAAATGTTCAGACTGTCAACAGCAACCAAACTTAATGCAAATGGGGCCCTTGCCATGGAAAAGGGATTATTTTTACGACCGGAAGGGCCAGAAACTTAATTTCTCCTTCGATGAAAGCTGCTTCCCAGGTGGCCACCTAGCCCAGGCGCTTGGGGAGCAGCCCGGGGCTCATGACGCCTGTTTCTTGCCCGCAGGATCCCCGCGTGGCGTCTGGACGCTCGCGTGCCTAACAAGAAAGGTCACAATTGGTGCTTTTTTTTTTTTTTTTTTTTTGGAGGGGGGGCGGGGGGGGGCTGATGCATTCCTGAAAATCACTGCTTTTTGTACCCTTTTCCGGGTATCCCCGATGGAGGACACAGAGAGTGCACTGCAGCGCCGCGCGTGTGTGGCCACTAACGAGCACGGGTTTTTGTTTATTGGTTTGGGGTTGTTTTTAAGCCCATCCTCGTTCTTTCTTGAGGAAAACGACTGCTGGAGGAACCTGCCCTTCCTGCCGGGTTCGCCTCGCTGTGCGCGAAGCTGCCGCAGGTGTCCGGGGCGGCCGCGGGGCCCGGCGCCGCGAGGGGGCCGAGGGCAGCGGCCGCCCCCTCTCCCCGCGGCTGGGCCGGGGGCCTCGGCGCTGGGTCAGCGCTTCCCAACGGCGCCTCGGTCACCTTCCCCGCTGATCGCTTCCTACCGAAAATAATAAATAAACAAATACCCAGGGCAAAACGAAAGCGGCGGCGCCCCCCAGGCCCGTCCCGCCGCGCTGCGGGACCGCGCTGCCCTCCGCCCCCCCTGGGCGGCCGGGGGCGGAGGGAGCCCGGCGCGGGGGCCGCGGCGCTGCGAAGCCATCGATCTTGTTTAGGAGCTGGTGTGTAGCTAACACTTCCTGCAGTAATTTGCGAGCAGGGCTCGCCATCGCGGCCGTCCCCCTCGCTCGCAGCCCTGACGCCGCGTAGTCTGCGGAGGAGGAGCCCGGCCGCGCAGGCTGGGGAGGGCAGGGGCGGGGGCCGTAAACAACAGCCCGGAGGGGGTGGCGAGACGAGAGCGGAGCAGAGCAGGGAGGAAATGCCCCTCCGCTGCCGCCTTCTCTGGGGGTCCTTGCGCTGTGCTGCACTGGCTTTTTCTTTTCTTTTTTTCTTTCATTTTTTTTTTCATCTTTTTAACTTAATGAATGAACTGGATGCCCAGTGACAAATTAAACACTCTTTTTTTTTTTTTTTGGAAAAGCTAGCCAGTGTGTGATGAGTTCAAACCGAGTTTTGACAACCAGTCTCCCCATTCAGAGCGGGTCAGAGAGGAGGTGGGAAGGGAAAAAAAAAAAAGCCTCACGGTGCCCCACGCTTCGCAACACGCGCAGCTCCCCCGCGCCTCCCTCGCCGCCCGCGCGCAGAGCCCCTGAGGGACGCGCTGCGCGGCGGGGCGGCAGGTTCCGCTCCCGCCGTGGGGTGTGCGGCCGGCTGAGCGCTGCCCATGGCGGTGCGAGCCGTCCGCCCTCCTCCTCCTCTCCTTCGTCCTCGCCAGGCTCCCTTCCGCGCGGCGCGCGCGGAGGGGCGGCGGGTGTCGCTCCGCGGGGGGCGGTTGCCGCTGCTCCCCTTTGGGTGGGAGGCAGAGCCGGGTCTCCCGTTTCCTTTTAAACCCCGAGGTTGTGTAAGTCAGCCCGGCATCCTCGAACAACGCGGTTCATCCCTGTGACCGCCACCGCCACCTCCCGCGGCTTCCCCCGGCGGAGCTCGGGGCGGGCGCTGCGCGTTTTCTGAATGGAGGCGAGGAGGAGCGCGGGGCAAGCGGGGATCGCTCGCTGCTGGCGAGCGGGCTGCGCCGATCGTGGGAAAGTGGCTGCATGTGAAGCAGCAGATTCTTTGTCCCTGTTGTTCTTCTGTAATCGATCTCACTTCAAGTCGAGGGGTGGAAAACTTCAAAGGCGGATCAGGCTGTTGGAGGTCGGGGCAAGAGCACAATCAGCTCGTAATGCACCCACTTTGCCTCCTCCCCCTCTTCCTCCTCGCTCGGGAGCGGGGGGGTGTTCGAGGGGAAGAGCCCTCCGATCTCCGCAGTGCATCCAATCAATAAATAAAATGTAGACTTTGTGGAAGGGGTGAGAGGGAGGGAGAGAAGAGGGTTTGGGGACGTTAATGCACCCAAGTCAAACAGACTCCTGACCGAGCTGTTTGTGCCTCTTGTCTTATCTAAATAGCTGCATTTTAGTCACATATAGTGGGTCAGGGTAGTGTTTCTTTTTTTTTTTTTCTTTTTTTTTTTTTTTTGTCCACTAGGTCAATGTTAGCACTGTGCACTTTACAGTGTGAGATACTACAGAAAGTCTAATAGCTGCTTGGCACCCGCCGAGGGTTGTCCTTCATTGCTGATAGAGCACCATGCGCTATGACATGTTAGCAGTGCCCAGACAATACACAACCCTCCGTGGGCATCTGCCATTTAAAGCTAGCTGTGGCCGGGGCTCTGGGTGCATCTGCCAACAAGTGAAAATTACATCCAGGAAGGGATATCCAAAGACGTGGAAATGTGCTCTTACACTGCAGTGTTTTGGACTAGAATAACATTTTGGGAAAATAGGAAAAGTATGTAACTATTTTTTGTTAAAGATGGTTCCTGGTGTTTCCGAGTAAGATTCTCAGGGTAAGATTCTCAGAGTAAGATTCAGCAAACTGCCTTCTGCCAGCAGCAGATCCCCCCCACCACCACCACAAGTTGGTATCTTGACTTGTATTTTGAACTATTTTTAATACCAACAAAAGATTGAATTTAAACTTATATCATGAATGTCTTTGTTACTTTATACTATTTACTGGTATTTCTTGATTAACCATTTAAATGTCCTGTGATCATATCATACTATTTTTTTTCTGTCTTAGCTAAACAAAAAGTGCAAATCTGAAAATATTTTAATTTGATGAATAACTGCTTAGAAGATGGTGGGTGTCATTCTCACCCTGACCCCCTACTCACCCCCAGCCCCATGTTGTGCCTAACTGGAAGTAGAAAGGTGCTAATAAAGCTGTTACCAAGTCTGTCTTTGAGCCTAGGATTCCTATCTCTGAGTTTCGGATTCTCTTGCCATAAAAATCTGGTAGGACAGAGCTAGAGCAATCTTTGTAGCTAGAGCAAGTTCTGCTATTCTGAATGTTGTCTCTCCTCTCCTCTCCTCTCCTCTCCTCTCCTCTCCTCTCCTCTCCTCTCCTCTCCTCTCCTCTCCTCTCCTCTCCTCTCGAAGTAGTAGCATTTTAGCATTCCCTGCTTACGTAATTTCAGCTCAAGTACCCTTCACCTGTACAGTCAGCAATGATCAACTTCCAGTGCTGCAGTAGTAAAATGGCTAATTATAATGTGTGGACACTTGGTACAGGTGGAGCTTATGGTAACACCCTAAGGTTGTCCCAATTTTTCCATTGTAAAGCCATTTTCCATTCAGTTGCTTATAGCCTTTCAGTTGTTCACCCTTTACACTGTAATTTTCTGTCTGGTGTCTTTCCCAGGGTGATTTTTTTCCAGAGCTATTTCAGAAAAAAAAAAAAAAAAAAAAAAAAAGATTCAGCTCTGTTTAAATGCAAGGAAAAACTGAAAACATGAAAGCAAGTCCCTATTGTTTTACATTGTAACTATTTTCTCAACTAGGCTGTTTTTTTTCAGTGTTTTGAGGGTAGCGACTTACAAGTAGGCAAGAACTTCTGTCGACTAGAAACAAGCCTTCTAGTGAAATATTTGTACTTGGTGTGATCACTGGGGGCTCAATTTTTTATCAAATGAATGGGTTATTTTTTTAAAAAAAAAACTAACTTCCAATTAATCCAGTCCATGCTGGCTAAGAGAACTATTGTTGCATTGTACATTTCCTTGTGGAATAGGAATAGTATTATAGGAGCAGGACTACCATATATCTAATTTGTTTTTTTCCCTTGGATGACAGTTCTCCTTCCCCTCACCTCACCCCCCTCTGGGTCCCATCTGGGTAACCTTTTCATAATTTGCAGCCTGTGTTTTAAAAATCTCTGCCAGAGTGCGAACTGGGGCTTCTTGTTGTCCTTCTTTCTCTTTCTTTCTCTTTCTCCTTTCCTTCTTTCCTTCTTTCCTTCTTTCCTTCTTTCTTCTTTCTTTCTTTCTTTCTTTCTTTCTTTCTTTCTTTCTTTCTTTCTTTCTTTCTTTCTTTCTTTCTTTCTTTCTTTCTTTCTTTCTTTCTTTTCTTTCTTTCTTTCTTTCTTTCTTTCTTTCTTTCTTTCTTTCTTCTTTCTTTCTTTCTTTCTTTCCTTCTTTCTTTCTTTCCTTCTTTCCTTCTTTCCTTCTTTCCTTCTTTCCTTCTTTCCTTCTTTCCTTCTTTCCTTCTTTCCTTCTTTCCTTCTTTCCTTCTTTCCTTCTTTCCTTCTTTCCTTCTTTCCTTCTTTCCTTCTTTCTTTCTTTCTTTCTTTCTTCTACAAGGAGAACTTACGTAGGGGTGGAGTTGGTGCTCTGTGGTATCTGCTGAGAGGGTGGCAATCAGAGCTCAGGGGGAGAGTCAGGGGATACAGGAACAGTAGGATGGAGGTAGTTAGCGAAGTGGCTTGGTGGCTTGGTGTACAGAGCTGTTTGGAGCATGACATAGTGGTCTAAGTTAGGAGTTTTGCGGGGAAAGGCACAGAAGGTGAAATTTGGAGTGCGACAATCTCTGTGTCAAGAGAATTTAGGATTATGTCCCTGGGCACTTCTAAGAAAGACCTCAGCTTGTGGGAGGGAGCCTGTCCAGAGCTGCTGGACATCATCTCCCAGGATAGGGAGGGGGATAAGCCAGGGAGGGAAAGGGGATAAGCAGTTGTGGTGGGCAAGCTCTAGACATCTCCTGACTGGCTGCTGCAGAAAGAGGACACAATGCCTTCTGCTCCTGTGATACTGTTAAAGCTCTTAGACATGGCCAGTGAGGTCTGCTGTAAGTGGAAAATCTAAGTCTCTCTCTTTCTCCCCCTTCCTCACTTCCTTCCGCTTTTGTTAGACTCCTGTTTGCCAGTTTATCCTGCTGGAAGAGAAGGATTTATCCCTGGAAGGCTTCATCCTCTGGTAGAGGCTGCGAGACAAGGTACATTGAAGATGCCAGGGGTTATTTGCACACCTCTCCTCCTTCCACCTGTGTGCTCAGCAGTCCTGCTCTGAGCACCTGGCAAAGGGTAAGGAGGAGCACAGGAAGGAGAAACCATCTCTCCATGCAGGAATGGCAAGGGCACGGCAGCGGTGGTTGGCATGGGGCAGTACATAGTGAGGCACTGTGCGGTAGTGTAGGATTCCAGTAACCTTAGCACCTTTTTAGGTTAACATTTAAAAAATTTTATCAACATGTTAATATTTGGGTACATTCTGAATAATATCGCTAGAGTGAACTGTCTTTATTTCTACCATGTCAACATTCTCTTAAATCTGAAGCTAAACTTCCTTCTTCATATTGCTGTTGGATATGGATATCTTTCACCTCATTTTCTGTCTCAGTGTATAAAATACAGTAACTGTGCTATTGAAAATCTTTTTTAAAAAATGTATTGTCACCACACTATGCTTAGAGAAGTGACAGTATCCTCATTTTAGAGATGAGAAACCAAGGCACAGAGAGACTCAAAGCAAATGCTGATGAATATAGACATTTAAGATGAGACCTCAGGGTCCCACAGGAACTTCCTAATCACTGTCCTGGTTTCACCAAGTATAATCACACCAGTGCCGTGGTGTGAAATGGCACAATCTCAATTGTGATAAGGCAGAAGCTGCAGCGCTGAGTGTCCTCTGAATGCCATGTGTGTGGCCTGGCACCAAAGCCATTCCATTAATGTGTCTTGTGGAATCTCCCTAGATAGTAGCATTTTTCTTTCCAGGCGTTCCCCTATTACAGCTATTTATGGCCAAAAGGCACTTTTGACCTCAGACTCTGATGCTTGTAGGCAGAGCTGGTTAGCTCTCAGGGAAAGAACTAAGCATGCTTAGCATAGTGCTCAAAGTAGCTCAATGGGCACCTTGTAATTGGCCCTAATAGACAAGCCCAGGAATTGAAGGTGTATGATATAGCTGGGAACTGAACCCAGGCCTCCCCAGTGCTCCTTCAGTTGGCTAAACATGAGGTCTGCTTCACTGCTTCACACTTACCAGTACCACACATTTGGTTTCCCTCCTTTTTTTTTTTTTCAATCTCTCCCCCTTAGCACTTTCCCACTCTTTTTTTTTTTTTTTTTTTTAACATTTCCTACTCCTTTTTCTTTCACTTTTCAATTTCAACTTAAAATGCTCTGTTTAAAAATCTTGGGGCCAAATCCTTGGAGCCAGCCAAACCACACATGATGCAGGCCCAGGGCTTGGGGAGGGGGAAGGTGGCTGTGAGCCATTTTTCATCTCCCTGGATTCTAGGTTGACTTGATGCCAAAGTGGCCCCTGGCATAACTCAGAGCAGGAATGCTCAAAATTACACTAATTAGAACAGTTCCCAAGGGCCTATCCTATGCCACTTGCTCCTTTCCACTCCGGCCACCTAAGAAGGCCTCCTACACTGCCTCGTTCTGTGCAGGGATTTCCTACGTCAGGGAATGCCCAGCTGCCCTATTAAGACACAAAGGTGATGGAGAATCATTCCCTAAGCATTTCCAGTATAAATAAAGCATTTCTGTTAAAGAAAATTACTGAACTAACATAAAATTAACCTTTTGTCATCTTAACGACTGTGCTTGGGTAGCACATTTTTCTTCCCTATCTTTGGGGAGAGGTTGTTTTTAATCAGACTGTAAGGTCTTCAGGGTGAGTGTATGTAAAAAAATATAAAGAATGGGCTGGAGAACAATATAGAAGATGTTTTGTACCATTAGTGAAGCTGGCAACACCTTTTTCTTCGTGAGAATATTGCACGTCATGCTAATCATGCCATTTTGAGGATATGACAGGAGGTCTGGATTATGGGAAGACTAATGGTAAACTGGAAGTCAAATGATCCCTTTAGAAGGCAAATAAGAGAGGTTATGGTAAAAATAGTCAAATATCTTGAGCTTTACTTGGAGCCTGTTTTACAAGGAACAGTTAGTGAAAGATGACAAACTCGAAACCATCCCAAGAAAATATTTCCTCATATGAGAAGGGGTTTACTGTGTAACTTGAGGCTTCACCAGCATCCTTCGCTGAAGAATAAGTAAATTATTCAAAGTAGCAGAAACATCATCTTGTAGAGGGAATAAAACCTGATGCTTCATGGATCATTATGGCTCATGGCTGAAGCCAACATTTTGGGGGGTTATAGTGCCGTTCCATGAGGGCAGAGTATCTCACAGCTGCCTGCAATGGCCTTTGGGCAGCTGCTTTGGAGATGCCTGGTACCGCTGGCTGAAGCAAGTTCCTGGACTAAACAGGTCTCAAATATGATCCTATATTGCTGTGTCTGTATATGAATAAGAGAGAAAAAGAGAGAGAGACCGTCTGAAACCTACTTCGTGTTTGAAGAGATCCACATTCTTTGGGTGTTCTTGCATCATAAATAGCCATAATTTTAGTCACAATAAATATCATTAAAAGTCAAAATGGAGACATTTGGAATGTCAGTTAAAATCAAACAAAAAATCAGACCTAATCGGTCCTAGAGCTGAGCAGACTCTCTTCAAAATATGTGAGGAGAGGGTTTTTTTTTTTTTGGTTTTGGGGGAGTTTATTTATTTATTTATTTCCCATATATTTAAAGGCCTGGAATAAGCTTTTAATTTCAGATATCATACAACAATATCCTACCTTCCTCTTGAAATTCATTCTTCATGTCCACATCTTCTACTCTTGTTGTGACATGTTTCCAAAAAGAAATTTGGTCTAAATTTGGCAATTTTAGCAGAAATCTTTGTTACATGCTCTTGTCCAAAGCAATTAGAACTTGAGTGGAGTTAATAGTTGCACATTTCAATTGATTTTGGAGAGATCTGTGTGTATTGGTGAGCTATCTTATGTGTCACCAGTAGGGATGGTACTTGCTACCATGTATCTTTAATATCTATTTTGAGTTCTAGGTACCAAAGCTGGAACTTTGGTATATACCATGTGAGTGTTTCACTCCTTGGTTTATCAGGGTCTTTGATTCATACTGCTTCCTCATGTGAAAAGCTCACTCAGGAGCTGAGCAGGAAAGGAGTTTTTTCCTTGTGTTTTCCTGGATTTTTTTTTTTTTTTTTTTTGTGTGTGTGTGTGTGTGTGTGTGCGTGAGGAGAGAGAATTGCAGGTTGAAATGTGAATTTGGAATGTCCTGCAGTTTCTGACACTCTCTAGAGATGGTGAAGATTTACAGGGTAGAAAACTCCTCCTGGATGTAAGACAGAATTGGAAAATTGACTGTTCTGCCTTCTGTGCCTCACTGCTTCATTTAAACAGTGTCTCCTGAAGGGCCTAGGTTTGGATAGAATAATAGGACATATGAGGCAACATCTGTGCAGTGAAACCATGGTGGCAGGCACAGAGCCTTTTGAGCACAGAGAGGAAGATTTATCTGCTAAAGGAAACCCCTTTTCTACTCCTTTGCTTAGAGAAAATGACTGAATCAGCTGAGAAAAAAAAATCCTTTTAAATACAGGAGATCACATTCCTTGAGAACTTTGAGCCTCCAAACTGCTGTATGTGAGGGAATGCAGAATGGCAACTGTGTGATCAGGCTCTTGAAGGGGTGTTAATGTCATCAGACATACCTTTTGAAGAAAGAACAGGCAGATCACATCCTTAGGACAAAATTTTCCTTGGCTTCAGTCTCCAGGAATGGGTCTCGTGACCCAAGGCTATGTTGTATTGCGTTTTGCTCCACTTGCCAGATTTGGGAAACTGGAAAATTTTTTTCTCGCATGGTGGATCACTTGTCTAGCTGTTACACTAACAGCAGCAGATAGTGTGCACATTTCTTGCAGGTCATTCACTGTTCAATTTTAATTCAATTCAGTGAGGTTTTATTGGCCTGACAAGCTACCCCAGCACATACACATGCTGAACATTTAGCAAAATCACACCTACTAAAATTGCCCTCTTTTATAGGGCAATTTGTGAAGGACTGGTAGCACTCAGGTGGCATGTTACAGTGTCAGCAGAGGCTTTCTGAACTTACTGCTGCCACTGACCAGTAAGAAAAGTGCTAGCAAAGACCTCTATAGCTTGTTTTTTTTCACAGATAACTTAATTAACTATGTGATAGCACTTTCAAGTGTTCAGGCCACCCTGTCTCACCTTGAGGAAGCACTAAGAAAGCCAGTAATGTTTTCTGACATCTGCACTGAGATACATGGGTACAGTATGTCAAATCTGCAGTAAGGTTTTACATTCTCCTACTCAAACCCAAGGAAATGGGACAATTTAGTCTTGCAATAGCTACAAATCTAATTTTATAGGGGCAGAAACTGCGTACACAAGACTTGTGCAAAGTCCCATGGGCT
The DNA here is from genome assembly GCF_059628265.1 of Tinamus guttatus. Classification (NCBI taxonomy): domain Eukaryota; kingdom Metazoa; phylum Chordata; class Aves; order Tinamiformes; family Tinamidae; genus Tinamus; species Tinamus guttatus. The sequence continues at coordinate 2,563,185 of NW_028288705.1, read as the reverse complement.
GTATGTAGCAAGATCTAGAAAAAAAGACAAACCTACAAGACCTAAAAAAACCCCCAGACCTACTTTTTAATTACAGATGCAGAAAAATGGCAGAAAATGAGGTTTCACTGATTTCTTTTTTCTTGAGAAAAGACTTAGAATACCTCAAATAATCTGAACGAGAATTCATGAATGTCAGGTTGATAATGCCTGCATCTGTCAGAAACAGGTGCATCTCTGAATGTGTAATTCACCAGCAAGGACTGTAGAGAAGAGCAGAACCCACAATCAGTCTATCCACAATGTTTACCATGACTCAGAGTATGGCACAGTCTTGAACAACTAGTGTTATCATTTCAAGCTAACAAACTGGAATGAAATACTTAACATTCTCAGGTAGAAGCGCATCTTATAGATTGGAGAAAGAAAAAATAATTCATCAGGGAACACCAATATTTTGATGTTTATCATCCAGAAGAGGGATGAGATATTAAAATATTTACTGAACAAGAAAGTTGCCTGAAAATTTTTATTCATGAGTATCAGAATATGTCATTTCAACATTTTCAAGCTTTTTTTTTTTTTTTAATAAAATGATTTATAAATGTAGGAAAAATGAGGGACACAACTAAGTTTTCAGGTAATCAAGATTCCAGTTTTTTCAGATTACTGGACTTGTTTCTCAGGGCCAGTTCAGAATGTTTATATCTCTATCACTTCTGATTAACTGCCATGCCTGGATGTGGGGGTAGATCTCTCATCTGAGAACCATTGATTTAAATGGGAAAGTGGCTTCATATTGTTTGTTAGGTATGTGAAGCAGCCCATGGGTCTCACTAGCTGATGAGCTGAGACCTCATTTTGATATGTATGAAGCTCCAAAGAAGTCACGAACCTGGCAGCAGGAATGCCAAGGTGACCATCAGTAATATCGATAAAAAGTTGAAAACAGTCAGTCTTAAGTACCTGTGTTTTATATATTTCAAGCAGATGGTATTTGGGTTAATTTGGCTTGTGAAAGGAAGGAATAACTTTGTTTTTCAGGCTGCTATTCCCGTGAGCAGCCTCACTATGCTCATTGATGTCAGTGAGAGTCCTCATGTGAGAGGAATGAGGCAGGATCAGAACCATGCAGAGGTGTCACCATTTGCAGGGACTTTGCTCCAGCCTTACATCAAAGCACTGCAAATAAGAACTTGGATGCGCTGTAGCTGTGAGTGAAAGTTTGCACAGTCTACGCTTGCAGTTGTTCTTGACTCAGGCAGGGCAGTTTGTCCTTTGCTTTTATATGCACCAAATTCATCTGCGATTTTTTTCCCTAAATGTATGAAAATATTACGTATGTTTAGTAGCCAATCTGCAAGTATTAATCTCCTCAATTGCTACTACAAAATCAGCTTAAAAGAATCTAATAATTTTGGACTTTTTAAATAAAATATCTAGTTTTCAGCTACACAGCATCTCTCACATCAGTATTAGCTTCCAACTTTTAAAATCGTCAAGCCAATATTCTTGAAAAGGTGCTGAGATAAACTTGTACTTACTTGGAAGTGCCATATAGAATTATATGCAGTGTGTCAGGTGGTTAAATTTCTGTGGGATGGGGAGAAACTCCGGGGTTTTAATGGAGTTGCTCAGAGGCATCCTCTGGCACTACCTTACTTTAATACACCTTTGTCTTGGTTCCTTCTTTTTCATACTCCCGAACCACAGTGCTCAGTCTGCTTCCAAATACTTACCCTCAGCTTTGCCTTAAAAGAACTTACCCTTGGGATTGTTCCATGCACTTCTCTTGTCTTACATTGATCTTTGTAATCCTACACTCACTTTGCCTCCCTCACGCAATCCTCTCCCATGATCCATCATCAGCAATTCACTCCCCCATTTTCTCAATGCCTCTCCAGCCGTAACGCTCTTCCCTAGCCTCTGATTCCAGCACCTCTTTCCTTAGTGATGTTGCTGCAGACACACACGCAGTCTGTTTTCCATCCCCATTCAGAATTTGTCCACACACATCCACCGTAATCTTTTGCTTATCTAGTGCGGCTGCTTAGGGAAAAGTCTGAAGTGGAGGTGAGAGCTCTCTGGTTGGAAAGGTGCCAGTATGGCCTCCATGTTATAGTCATCTATTACAGATTTGAGAATGAAATTTCCTACCGTACAATTATGGAGCAAGAGCTTGTTCATTTACTAGAAGCCCCTAGGAATGTCGTCCTCTGGCCTATCAGTTACAGGTGTTGCTGGGTGCTACTATAACATGCACTTGTTATTCCCATTTTTTCATGCTATGCCTCTAGCCCCTTCCCAGGCCTTTTGCAGAATTACTCTAGTGAAAGCCACAGATTTAACATTGTTCCACAGCCTTTGTACAGATGCATGCTCATACTGGTTCCTTTTTTTCCTGCGATAGCAACTTGCCTTGTAGAAAGTTGTGGGTTCTTGCTCACTGATAGACAAATGGAGGGCATGCTTTCAAAAGACATGAGCAGGAAATAGAAGCAGCATACTCAGGTAGTTCCCATTTGCTCCAATGGCTTTGAGAGGATGGCCAGGAGAAGCTGGAATAGCAGAGAAGGAAGCTGGAGGATAAATGAAGGATGAGAAAGGAGTGGTATTAAGAAAAGCTGTTGGTTGTAACATTTTCCCTAGATAAGTGTGTGTATTCAAAGGAATGTTATCCAGCAAATACTCTGTGGCAGTCATTTTACTCAAATTTTGCATGCTGATCAACACCAGTTCTTTGTGTAATAAAACAACGGAAAGAGCTGTATCTAAGCATAGAAAAACTTCACAATAAGCATAGAATAATCTCAGAACTTGTCTTCATTTAATGTGGCTGTCATCCTGCCTTTTGCTTCAGGAACCCCAAAAATGAGATAGAGTCCTGGTGTGGCTGAACTCAATAACTTGGGTCCTATTGACTCAAAGGAACAACAATTTTATCCTGGCTTCTAAAAGGTAGTTAGAGCTCCTCATTGGAATATTGTTTTGAAAACAGAGTAACAGAGAAATGCGGATGATAGTTGGCAGCCACTAGCCTAATCACAGAGTGTATTTGAAATGATAATCCATTAACCCTGTAAATATAGCATAGAAAATTTTAAGCAAATATGAAGAAATCTGAAAACAAATCTAGTGGCATACATTGTGTAAGAAGAAAGGACTAGACAGAGTCACTTCTGCTTTTTCTAACTCTTGGCTAAAATTAACCCAGGGTCCTACTGAATGTAGCACTTTGCCCCAGCATATCCGTACATATGCAGACACGTTGGTGTAGTCTGTGAGAAAAATATTGAAAACGTGCTTGTTGTTTGAGGTTGTGCTGTACCACTAGACTATGCTACTAGTTAAAGCAAAGCCACCAATTTTTGTTATTCTTAAAGAAGTTTATTGTTGGTGGCTTATCGGTCTTGGGTTCTTGGTTGTTGGTCTTCTTGTCACTGTGGCAAAGTAGAATCCATTCCAGTTATGGGAATGACTAGAGTTTGAAGAATACAAAAATAAATTAAGATTCAGTAATTCTACAATATGTAGAAATATGTTACTGTGTGTCTGTTGCCAATTTTTACAATGTAAGTAGAAACTGGAAAGTTTATAGGACTGCAATTTTAGGTAATCCACTAATTTTAGAAGTCTGCAAGTTGGGGCATCTAACTGATCTAAAATTTATTTGAAGCAAAGAAGCAGCAAAAATAGTGAACAGTTTAAATGTGGGTGAGTGGCTCCTTCACCATGCAAAGAAGCATTGACATCCTGTAAATCTTCACGTGTACTTCAGATTTTAAGTTAGCTGTCAGGATTGTTATAAGAAGTGTATGAGTCTTCAGATTGTTTAGGATCTGCTCATGACTCTGTGTATATGTGTTAAAGACCTGCCCTTCATGATGCTTATCCTCCTGTAGAAACCAGGGATAGTTTACCCTCAGGATCTTGCAAAACTAGTTCCCATGAGAAAAGTTATTTGATTAGTTGAAACTGATGGAAGTTACTCTGGAGGTTGCTTAATTGTCTTCCATTTTGCTTTCTATTGATAGGGAGTAGCTTTTTGGGGGCACTCTTTACAAACTGGTGGAAGCACAGATGGCATTAAGGGACGTGACAGAAGTTGTCTGGCCGTTGTGACCAGACCTATTTAATCTTTTTTTTATTATTATTCTTTTTAAGTGAAAAGGAGGCAGAAATTAGTGGGCGTTTTTTGTTTGTTTGTTTTGTAACATGGTTTTGCTCACATTATGGGAAGGAGATAGTTACTGTGGAATTGATAGAAAATATATTGCTTTCCCTTGCAGTCTCTGCTATCTGAGAGAGTTTCAGCAAATATGCCAGACAGCCTCTACGTGATAGCTCAGAATGTCAGAAAGGCCCAGACCATATCCATCCCTCCTCCTGCAAGAGACCATCTTTTTATCTTTAGCTCCTTCCCATTCCAAGACACAGATTTTTCTAATACGTATGAAAAGAAAAAAAAAAAAAAGAGTTTGGTAACTTAATGCAGAGAAAATGAAAAAGGAAAAAAAAATATTTGAGAATTTGTTTGCTTTGTTGTTTCTGTACCGTTAGTACCATCTGTCCAGCTTTGTTGAACTGTTCTAAAGAACATTTTATAGCTTGAATCCAAAAGTTTATCGCCTTTGGATAAACTGTAATTCCCTAATATTTTAAATATTTATTACTCCAGAAAAAAAAAAAAAAAAAAAAAAAAAAAAAGGTCTGTAAGGGAATTTCTGGAACTGTTGGTAGTTTTCAATTACTTTCTTTGAGAGAGAGAGCCTTATGAGAGTTATAGGACTGACAAATAATCAAAATTGCACTAATCTGTTCATCTGTAGAACACTTCCAACGCAGGCAGCAGCTGTGGCCACTGCTGCGCACTGAGCTGCCAATATATTCCCACCTTGCTCTGGAGAGGAAATTGGCTGTTGGCCTTCTACCGTCACTGCATCTTTGGTCTTCCTAACCAGGACGATCACTAGCAAGTGAGGATCTAAATGAGCTTGTCCATCAGACTGCGATAGAAAATTAGCCATTTCTCTTAAGCTTTTAAATGGTCCATCAAACAACAGAGAACAAAAAACATCACTTCTGAATTTGTAGCAATAGCAAAATTTGGAAATATCCTTTGCTCCAATCAATTACACAGTGCTCCAAAAATTCTGATAAAACAAGAGAGAAATACCTGCATCCATGAATAAAGTTTTCTAATATCTCCCTATGCCTGTGGCTAAAAATCAGATAAAATACAATTCCTGCTTTAAAAAAAAAAACATGAATCACACTTACTGTAATAGAACAGTTGCTACAAGAATACCTGGTGAATAACATGACTACCTACTCCAGCTCAGAGCAAAGTTCCAGCTCGCTCAGTATCCTGTCCCTTACAGCAGCAAAACCAGATGCTGAAGCAAGGATATATTGGGAAGACATGCCACCTTAAATAGCAGTTAATGGATTTCTTGTGTCAGGTGTTATGCCTTTCTGTTAAAGAGCCCTCATTGGATTCTGTTCCCTATTAATTTGTCTAATAAACTTTTACCATACACAGTATCCTAAGGCATATAATTTCATGGTGTGACTTTAGCATGTGGAAAACCACTTCCCTATGTTTCCAATCTGTAGACAAGGGAACTGTTCTTCTTTTCCTTCCTTGTCCCTTCTGGCCTGCCCTTTTTTTTTTTTTTTTTTTTTTTCACTATGTGGTTCATAGGGTAGAAGTCTGTCAGATGGGCCAGATTTTTTAGAAAGTCTGCTAGTTGCAAAGGTCCTCGGTTAGGCACTCTTGTGTTGTGAAACTTCCTATGGCTTGATTTCTCTTTCTCTTGAGCCAGGGTTGCCAAAACATGGTTTGTTCAGGTAATCTGTTATCTTGCCCCCCTTTGAAAGTGCTAGAAAATTCTCTGTGCCATTAGAAAGTTGTTGTGCTCATTCCAGCAGCTCAGCACTGTTTATTCTTTCTGTTCTGTTCACCCTGGTGCAGGCACTGCCCTGAGAGCTGTTGAACTTTCATGAAGCAGACTTGTTCATCCATGTTGCTCATCCACAGAGGAGTGTGCTTCATACCTGCCAGCAAAGGCTTGGAGTTAGGGTTGATGCCAGTGTTTTAGATTTCCATATCAGAGTGAAAAATGGCATTACCCTTACCTTACTCAGCACTTGGCAGACTTAAATTAAACACAGGACCAGGATTCACCTCACCTATTTTGGCTTGTCCAAGAGTCACCCACAGGCTTCTTTTTAGAAGAGGTGCTTTCAGAGCACAATTCCTCAGCATTATTTTAGGCGTTTATTTTAGAGCAAGATCATTTATGCTTTTTTTTTTTGTGTGTCATTAACTAATAAAACAGTCTCAACTATTACATCTGATGTTGGTTTCCACATTGTTGGTGTTTGCATTTGATCAGGTGATTCATGATATGATGGATGAATTTGCTAATTTTCATCATTGTAGTTGATGTAGAAATCTACACTTGTCTGCAGCATAAAGGAGGAAAACATTAGTTCCCATGTTCCACACTCACAAAATACTTGGTTCTTAGAAAAACATATGCAGAGAATCCTGAGAGTATGAATGTGTTGTTAGTGGGAATGGGTAGAAAATGTGTAAGCTCAAGTTCTATCAAAGATAAACTCAGTCAAGTCCTTCTACATTAGATATCATGGATTTTATGTATATCTCTGCATTTCTGTTCCAACTCAGAGGTGGTCACAAAGTAACAATGATACTTCTGTCCTTCACATTCCCAGGGAAATCCCTGCGACAATGAAAAGCGACTTATTCTACTGGGCTGCTTGCTTTTCTTCAAGGACAGTGAAGCTCTAATCCCATTGTATATTTGTGAAGGGACATCACAGAAATAGTGTTTTATAGTCAGCGCACTTCATTTTCTTCTGTCTTTGAGAATTCGGGGTCAGTTATTGAAAGGTCCTAGGAATTTGGCATCCACAGAGTTTCAACCTCACTTTCAGTGGAGGTGCTGAAGAACTGAGGATTTCTTCTCCTTCTTTCCCCCTTTGTTTACTATTAATATTTCAGCCCGAATGTTTGTATGTATCAAGCATTCAGTAGTTCTTTCCTGAGTCAACAGGTAGATGTTAAAAGTAGCACTTAAAGGAGTAAACTGTAGTGTTCATCTTCTCCATAGAGTCCTGCAGATGGTCCTGGAACAACTGGACAATGTGGAGAGCAATGTCAGGTGGAGGCCTGAGGAGTGAAGCCACAATGAACCTAATGAAAAAGGCTATACTGGTGGTTGGTATTGCTAAGAAATACAAATCCATGTTCAAAATGGAACTGTTACTAAGACTGACTAGTTCAAAATTTGGTACTATTTTGCTAGAGAGAGTGCAAGGCCCTGTTTTAGTTTGCTTCGTGCTCCTTTGCTCTTCCCAAAAGAGAAGAGCATCCAGGGCAGTGTTTTTAAAGGCATGTTACTCCGTTGATGTTTGGCTCCTTAGACCCATGTAATCATGCAGTAAAACATTACAAAGGAATATGTCTAGCCAAACAGGGGACTGTCTCTCAAAGCAATCATTCTGTTCCACCAATAGCTTCAAGTTCAAAAATTTCAGCCATTTGTTTTCCATCTTATATATGATGATGTTATTTTTTACTTAGCATTTTATGGGGCCATCATCATACAGGGGATTCTAGTTATTTAAATCTATGTTATGGCTAGATGATCATTAGCTGTAAAACACATCTGTTGACGCAAATTTATCTCTGTTCCCTTTTTCTCATGATTTTAGCTCCCAAGACTATGAGACAAAGTTTAGTGTCTATTGCACTCTCAGGGTTGATGCCACAGGATACAAAAGAACAAGAGCTGGCTAGAGTTAACAGGGGATGACTGTAAGGGTATGAAGTACTTCTTACAAAAAAATAGATGGGGATATCCTGAGTCACAGACTCTGCTGCTTTCCCTGTTTCTGCTGCTTGGCTCTTTCTCTGGAATATAGAGATTTCCAACTGCTGCATTTTCCAAATCTTTTAGTTACAGCACAGGAGCAACTGTTATATGCTGTGCTCCATTTATAAGTTATTGTTTCAGTGTTAAGACAGAATAATGCAACATACAAGTATAAAGTGTGATATTTTGTATATATTGGCTGGCAATAGTCACCTTGAAAATGCTGGGTTTCAAAAGCACATTCTCGTCCCTGTCCACTGGTAACCTGCAGTCACTGCTGTTTTCTCTAGTGACTGTCATGTGGAAAGACAGTTCTGAGCTCTCTGAAGATGAGAATATCTAATTATACGGACATGTTTACTACATTGTCTTCTGACCAAATACTCAGGGTAATTTATATTTCCATTGAGGAAAGTATTTGTAGATTAAACCTTTCCTTTTAAGCTCTGTGAACCAAACTAGTGCTGTGTTTTATAAATCTCATATTGGTCTTCCGAGATTTTGCTGGCAGAACTCTTCTTCAAAAGCAGTTTCCAAAATGGACTACACCATCCTGAGAAATCATTTTTTTCTTGGTATGACTTCATATTCTACAGAGTGTGGAGATTTGATTTTTATGTAATTTTGTATTCTGTAACTGGCATTGTAGTCCTAACAGGGGATAAACCTGACTGGATTTTGGGGATATATCTGTAGTGTCATCCAAGGGACAAGCTCAGTTGGCTCCCCAGCTCAGGTCACTATCATGCTCACTGTAACTGCTTGTGTCTGCCTGCAAAGCTCATGTCAGCCTGAGCACCCATGCGCTCTGTGGCCTGTGAGCACTGATTCTGCTAGTGTAGGGCATGCACGGCTAGAACATGGGCTAGCCCAGCGGGCCAGCAGATCCCCACTCTGCGCATCCTTTGAGCTGCAGCTGAGGGCAACAGCTGGCAATATGGGAGGATGGTGCGTGGATAGCAGAGCTCTAAATAGTTACTCCTGTTTTTGAGCCTCCTCTTCACCTTACATCATAAGTATAAGGTGCTTATTCCTGTCTTACTCAGAGCTGCCTGACTGTACAGTGCACTCAACCAAGAGAAGTAGCAATTTGCTGGTACTGTGGGAAGCGTGGGAGGAGGGAAGGAATTGTGACCACCACCATCCCTTTTACACAGGGCTGGTAAATGTAAAAAAAAAACATTCAGAGTCAGGAAAGAAGCCCAAAGCAGAGACAGGGCATAACACAGGTCTTCTGACAGCCCACCAGTGATTTCAGGGGAGAGACATAAAATAGACAAATATGAACAGACCAGCTTTCAGGAACCATTTGGGACAGATTTAGAATCGATTAGTGTATTTCATCCTGTGTAAACGAAATGCCTGTTTTTAAGTCTTGCATTTTAATGCCCAAGTCAGTAACTAAGTTGCATGGAAGTCCACTGTTCACTTCAGATGAAGTGGCATGGAAAGAATGATGCATCAGGATGAAGGCCCATCAGTTACTTGAGTTTTAAATACAAGGACTTGTTTGTGCGTAACGTTTTCCATTATGCCTAACCTAGGGAGAGCGACTTGCCATGTATCTTCCAGAGTCTTGGGAGCATATAAGTTCTCTCTTCTTTTGTCCCTCACATAGGATGCTTTCTGTGGACGCAGTGGACATGCATTTTTTAACAAAGGCTTCATTATTTAACTTTTGTTCATGATCTGGTGCTTTATAGATAGCTATACCTTAAATCTTTGACAGTAACATAATGCGCATTGGGATTCTCAGTGGAAGAAATATGCACACAATATGGTCACTAGTGAAACACCCCTTTATTGAACTACAAATGCAATTCATGAAATCATTGCAAAATAATAAAGAAATGGTTGGAAGATAAATACCATAGATACAGTCCCTAGAAACCACTGCTCACTTTAATTGAGAGCAGCTGCAATATTGCAGAAGCCCAGGGAAAGTTGCAGTTCATTTTCTCCCTCCTTGGCTTTTTGTAGGGGAGCACAATACATTTTAACTAACATACATCCTGGCAAATTCTGTATGCATTTTTTTTCCTGAAAGATGAAATGAAATGAATTAAAAAGATGCTCCCACTCAGTCATGTTGATCCATAGATGCTCTACAGCTTCAGAGCTGAACAGGCTGCTGCTTTCTGGTTTCATTGGTTCTTGAAAAATTGCCCATTCATTGGGTTGTGCCTTTGAGATTTCCAGTTGCATGGGCATTTAGGAACTCAAGTAAGTACTTCCACTGCCAATAATTTGCAAGCAGAAATAGGAATGAGTTGGAAAATACATGTCTAAGTTATCTGGTTCATCTCCTGGCTCAAAAATTTGGTTTGGGCTGGTCTTTCATGTTATTTATCATTACTCCTGAAAAAAAGTGCATGAAGTCATACAGGGTTTCCAGAACTTTTATCTCTGCTAAAACAAGAATTAGAGCAAAGAAATGGTGAGAACCTGGTATTTTTCAATCTCCATTAGAACTAATGGGAGACCATAGCATATCCTTACTCTAAAAATATTTGTGTGTGCATTTTCAGAGATGCAAAACATGTTTTAAGGAAGAGAGAGACAAACAGGTTAATACTCCACGTGCATAAATTGAATGTTTAAGCTTGCCCCTGCACCATAAACCGTTTCTTTTTCTGAAAACCAAGTCAGATGCATACTCCCATATAATCTTGTATACATTTTCTTGTGGTAGCTTTAATGACTGGCTAAGGTGAGTACAGTTCTCAGGGAGAGCTAGTTTAGAAAGGGTTTAGAAATCTTCCAAGCAGATGCCACCCAAACCCAATTAGTTGCTGCCAAGGGAAGGCCAAGTCAGTAGATCTAAGATGGATTTTACAGTCTGTGTGTGCTGATGAAAACATGAGGATGGCATTTCAGAGCTTTGAACACCATGCACACACCAAGCCGTTGGTGTCTGCTCGCTTATCTTGCGCGTTTATCTTTGCCTCGCACACGGTATCAGCCATTTGAAAGGTGTGCTGTACTTACTTTATTGGTCTCAAAAAGCCACAATTTAGGTATTTTTATAAACACTACTGAATAATCCCTTCAAATGGTCTTGGGAAGGATATCAGTAGAATTAAGCCATTCTCTTCTTATTTCCAGAGGAGACACAGGAAGTTTATGCCTTGATGAAGATCTCCTAGAAAGTCTGAGCAATAGATAGGAAGACAATCTGGATTTCCCTTCCTTTGAGGAACTTACTGCATTCTCGACCCTCTTCCTCTGTTCTGCCTCCCTCTTTAATATTTCAGATTAGCCCTATAGTGCGTAGGGAAAGGGTTTGTAATGAGATTTTCTTCTGTGGAATTTTTCCACGGTTCCACCTAGACATGGCATTTTTATTTTTATTTTCACAGAAGGACTCTCCCTTCCCTAGGCCCCACAAACGTTTCTCTGATGGAGAGATGGGACAACTTGGGAGGTCTGCACGAAGAACTGCATTTTGCTGGATAGACTCCTGCTGTTAGCAAATTGCTCCAATGGGAGAACTAGCCAACTAACTCAGTCAACCTACTAAAATGGATTCCCTATTTTATAGAGATAGAGCCTCCCAGTTCACCCATCTGGTAGACTGTGAAAAAATGAGAGAAAATAAAAAGAGTACACACTACACGGGAGAGAACGAGCAAAGGCTATGGGTGAGGCTTTGTGGGTGTCAACGAATGTTGGTGCTTCACTGTGTGCTCTTTGCTGTACATATGTTTTCATACTTCATCTCTACTCATCAATCTTAATTTTGATTTTATAAATATAAACCATTAAAAAAAATCCATGCGAAGCAAACAAAGAATTCCTTTCTGCAGATCCTGCAGATTATTGCAGGGATTGTCAAGAGGAAAAAAAACGTATATGCAAAGTCCACAGAGAATTCTCGGAAGACCCTCATCAAGGTTTGGATCCAACCCGAGCTCTGTGAAATATGAATCCACCTTTCTTTCCTGCTACCTGTACATGTCAGAAGTTGCCCAAGCAATTGGAAAACTGGTCCTAAGTTACAGTCTTTTACTGGATACTCCCCTCAGTCAGCTTTGGCAGCTTATGAAAGAGCACAGCCCGTTGCTAGCTCATCACCCGCAAACCATCCTACAGAACTGTATTGTATCTGTTGCTGTCCTCCATGGCAGATCTCTGGTTCTAACCCTCACAGTTCATGAATGCTCTCAGCTAACCAGTTTAGCTTTTGTACTGACAACAGTCTCCTGACAACAACAGGATTCCATCAGTGAGTTTCTCAGTGCCTTAAATAGCTTTTGAAGGCTGATCACCCCTTCAAAGGAACACTGGGTGGTCACTGCTATGTGACTGCACCACAGCACAGATGTCAATTGAACCTGAACTCTGGGCTGTAAAGGCAAGAAAGGAGGGCATGGGCAGGTGCCCATATGTGAGAAAGAGAAATTCAGCCAAGGAAAATGACAAGTCAGGAGCTGTTTATTGTGTGTCTTTTTGCAAACTGTATACAACACTGAACAAGGCAGGGAAGAACAGCGAGGTGGTTCGGCTCGCTGTCTCAGTACCGGAATTGAAGGTCACTTCAACTGCACAGGAAAATGACTTGATTGATTTAAGATTCAGACCAAGAACTTGACAAACATAAATAGCAACATATATTCAGTTTTAAAAAGTAAACAAAGACCAAGAGCTGTAGAAGAGACAGACCCTCCTGCTTCAGGGTGAAACTGATGTCTTTCTAATGGAAGTTGTTAGAGGCTGGTCTGAAGAGTTAGTTGCGCACAGGCGGCAGTGTGTGCCAGTAGAAGGACCTATATTTTCCTGTTGTTAGTTCCTCATCAGTTCTTGACATGCTTGGAGACAGGATATTGTGCTGAATAGGGCATTATATTCCACATCGATATGCATGTGCTAGTTCTTGCTATTTTTGGTGCTGTGGGGTGGCACTTTTGTGTTTCTGGCAATGCTAATGAACAGTGGCAGCGGAGACTGTCGTGTTATGGTTAGTTCTGGAACAAATCCAACAAAAGCAAAAAGAGAAAAAGAAAAAGCAGCTAATGCTCAGGCCCTTTCTCACAACTCTGTGGGGAACCGTGTTCTTCTATCAGTAAATCATGGGGACAATTTCATTGTGCCTTTTTTTTTTTGTTTGGTTGACGTCGTTATACCTTATTAACTGTATCACCATATTAATTGTGCAAACTTTGCCAGATTGAAAATTGTGGTAATCAGATTCCTTGCGTAACAAACAAATATTACACAATTCTTTCGGAATTGCACTTGTTTGTTTCTTCAGTTGTTCTCCGAACACAGTAAGTTCTGGTCTTGCAAACCTATCAGGAATGCTCTCTGTTCTTACGTGATGTTTGTGTGTCCAGCAGGGTCGTCTCACAGATTGAATTCTCAAGTCAAAGATTCCCTCTGTTGTACATGGAAACATCTACAGCTCCTTGTTTCCTGTACCCTGGTGCAGAGACTGTTTCCATTCACTCTGCAGCTACAGCCTGGCACTTCCTGAAGGAGATAATCAGCATCCTTTCTGTGATGAATTCAGCACAGCTGCATTTTTTATTTTATTTTATTTTATTTTATTTTATTTTATTTTATTTTATTTTATTTTATTTTATTTTATTTTATTTTATTTTAATGAGTATTTAGTATTAACAGTTTAATGAGTAATTAGTATTAACAGTTTGAGCATACACCTGTGATACAAGAGAGCAGGGGCAATGCCCAGCTCTGCTGGTGGGGAGTCACACCCAGGAGTACTGTCTTCTAGCAGAGCGCTTTAAGCACCAGATCAGAGACTACTAGAAGGAGGGCTTTCCCCATTGCTGCTTTTAGGGTTGTGTTGCTGCAAAATGTAAATAACAGTTTTGGAGAAGGTCTGAGGCCAAACATGGCTTTGCTCTAATGGTTAGGGGGGTTCCACTTGCTGGTGTCAGTGTGGCTGCTGTATTTGAAGTTCTTGGCTAAACTTAAAAATTAGCTTAAACTTATGAGTGGTCCTAGGAGATGGGATGGAAACTCAAGATTTTGCTCTCTACTAGTTTAAAAAAAATGAAACTAAGAATGTGTTTTGCAAGACATATAATTCTTTCAGTGTTTCTCACACATGCATCAGTTCCAGCCCTGATAAATGACAGCAGGAATTTCAGTCTTCCCTGTGGCATAGACAGAGGTGCCTTAGCTTTCCCAGCTAGCTGTAGGTAGGCAGAGTTTCCCGGGACCATATCCCTGTACGGAGCAAGTTGCTGCGTAGATTAGATCCACCTTCTCTTTCAGAGCTAGGCTAAGATCATGGAGTGATCACTCACTCACTGGAGTGAGCGACGTTCCCCAGTGCACCAAGCATGTGGCTTGGGGCAGGCTACAGGCCAGCTCTGGTACTCAAAATTGCCTTGATCTGAAAGTGTCACACATTGATTTATCTGTGTGCGCGTGCTTGCATTTGTGTATGGATATCCACAAAATTAGACACAGACAAAGCTAGAAGATAAACTAGCAGAAGGACTGTGATCTGATATAATTTCCAGACCTGCCAATGGAATGTCTTTTCTAATCATATGTGTGTTTTCTAATTGTCCCCAAAATATGTCCACAGAGGCAAGAAGGAAAGAGTGCAAGGAACATACTCTGTCATAGACCCTTTATATCCCACCAGAGCATGGAGAAGCACGGCATTCTTCAAGAAGCAATTTTCAAACTGTGCCCTTTGCACAAGTATCATCAAAAGGGATTTTTAAGGAGTGCTGTCCACTTATAACCATGCTAGTTATGTAGAAACACTTCTGTCAGAGTTCACGTTTCTTAGACTTTCACTCTCTTTTGTTTTCATGTTGCCACATTAAACAATGCTCTGCATTATTGCAATCAGAAGCTGCTCTTTCACTGCATGGGTGTAAATCTAGGGCAAATCTATTGCTGTCAGAGGTTTTAGCCTAGATTTGATCTTGTGTACATGAGGACAGAATTTGTACCATACATCTTATTTTTCTTTTGATAAAATCCACAGTGGAGCTGGAAACAAGAAAGCCATATCAAGCTCCAAATCATAGAAGTTGCTTCTTAAAGATATCAACTTTCTTTTACGATCTGGGTGGCCTTCACCATGTCTGGGAAAACATGAACCCAGTGGCCCTGGTAATGCATCACCTGCTTTTTTTCCAGCCTGCTGTAATCAATTTGTCTTTATCCACCACATTACTAAAAGACACTATTAAAATTCATATCTGTGTGTTCTCCCCAGAGGGTAAACCATCAGAGATCTCCAGGGTTTTGGAGGTTTTGGTGGAGATGCAAAAGACTTTAATTACATTTAAAATAGGATCAAATTTCTTCTCTGCAATGATTTCAGATCCATCCACCAGATTCCTGTAGGGCTCTTTTGCATTCTGAAAACTCGATCAATCCCCAAGCCCACAAATTACTGCTTTTGTTTACATTCTTCTAGAACCTGAAAGCAAAAGAATGTTGTCCTTAACTAGCAATCCCGGGCTTAAATAATTGTTTTTTTTTTTTTTTTACTTTGAGAATTTTGATAGTCTCTTCTTTAGACCCTGGAACAGTTAATTTGGAAAGCGTAAGAGAAGATTGAGAGGGGATATTACTAATATGTACAAATATCTGAGGGGAGAATGTAGGGAGGATGAGGCCAAACTCTTCTCAGTGGTGGACAGTGACAGGGGTAATGGGTACAAACTGAAACACAGGAAGTTCCACCTCTGTGTGAGGAAGAACTTTCCTGTGAGGGTGCCAGAGCCCTGGAACAGGCTGCCCAGAGAGGCTGTGGAGTCTCCTTCTCTGGAGATCTTCCAAACCCGCCTGGACACCACCCTGTGCCACGTGCTCCAGGTGTCCCTGCTGGAGCAGGGGGGTTGGACTAGACGATCTTTAGAGGTCACTTCCAACTTCAACCATTCTGGGATTTTGTGATAAGAATGTATTTGGACTGCAGAATATTCCTTGCATTTAGGATAAGCTTTAATATACTTAGTATCCTTTGAGAGCCTATCTCCTACCTTGAAGTTTTTTCTCAGGCAAAGCTGTTGAAACAAACTCAGTTCTTTCCAAAAAACAAATGAGTAAGAATCCAGTAAAGTCTTTTAAGCTTTGCTTCCCCGTTCACTTCTTTAGATGCATCAAGAGAGAGAAAGTATTGTTTGATCTACAGAGATATATCTCACCATTTTGCTAAAAATCTTGGCACTGTAGTGGAAGAAGGAGACTCAATTCTTCCTCCCAATGCCTCTGCCTGCAGAGCATGGCCCTAGAGAAAAGAACATCAGAAAGAATATGACTTAGAGCTAATGTTCTCCCGGGTGTGTTCAAGACATCTTCTCTCAAAGATACACCTCAGGAAAGCAAGAAGCATTCCAGGAAAAAAAATAGAAATGCAAAACACATTGGAATTAATCCCAAGATAAGACCTGTTGTGAAGAACCTGCAAGTAACTCCACAGCTGTGTGCATGCCTACCTTTTTGCTGCCTCCTACTCAAGCACCGTGTCCTAGTGTGCTATTCTCTGTCCGCAGAAGTGCATGAGAACCTTTGATTACTTCTTGTGGGAGACAAATCTTAGATTTCAAGTGCTGTAAAATCTTTTTCTTACAGGAACTGTTTACACAAATGTGGTTTGGCATCTCTAATATTCCATTTTAATAACTCATTTTTTTTGTTACTTTTTGCAATATTGTATTTCCTGCATCCAGTAAATATTTCTTTTCTGTGGATATTGCTCTATTGCTTCTAATGTGAATAGAAATGTACTTTCTACAACAGGAGCTGCTACTCATAAATGGTGATCTGTACAAATCCTTTTTGCCTCACTCATCCTGTTTTCTACACTCTCCTACTTTTGCTATTACTGTACTAATTTTGTATCTACAGCACTTACTATCTAAAGTCTTAAACGATTGCTAAACTTGAGTTAAACCATATTGTTCTACGAGCAGCTAATAAAGCCTGATTTTCTCTCTGTTATCCTTAATTCCCTTTCTCATTTTTGCTGCATACAATCCCACATTTGACTTCCCCACCAGCCAGAAAGAGGAGCTTTGCAGGAATCCTGGAACTGTGCATGTTCTGAATGGCCAGCCAGTCATTTGTACTGACTGACTTATAGGCTACTGTCAAGTTTAATACATTACATCTGATTTCTGCCCAACATGCCCTCTGTTGCAGCAATCATCTAGATCCCTTTCACTTATTTGCAGGAGCCTAATTATTTTTGAGACCTCAGCTGTTCTTTCAAGTACAGTTGAAACTGATGGATTGTCAACAGCAACAGACTTTGCATAGTTGCTCTTGGTGTGCCATCCATTTTACAGAAGGTACTAGGGGGTTCTTCTGAAAGTATACAGCTCTGAGAAGCTTGTCCTCCCCCTGGAGGAAAATAAATGACCA
Organism: Tinamus guttatus; assembly: GCF_059628265.1. Taxonomy (NCBI): domain Eukaryota; kingdom Metazoa; phylum Chordata; class Aves; order Tinamiformes; family Tinamidae; genus Tinamus; species Tinamus guttatus. The sequence goes on along the minus strand of NW_028288705.1, from coordinate 2,545,942 downwards.
AATCATAACATCAGAAGCAAGTTGCCTTTCCCAAATACCCCAGTGCTAAGCGGTCTTCCCCACACTATCTCTGTTGAGACATCCCAAACCCTGCAAAATTAGTGAAGCCTTGCATGTTACTCTAAATGTTAACGTAATAGAGGTACTGATGCAAGCAAGATAATCTTTCTAACAACATTTGTCTTCAAAACTAAGATCATTTCAGTTTATCCTCTCTGCCAACTGCAGCAGAAAAATCCTGAAAAGGAAAAAAAAAAAAAAAAGAAAAAAAGAAAGATTGACGGTTTCTTCGATCTTTCTTGTGGATCAAAACCAGGGCCGCTTCAAGTGCTTGGACTTAGTTTTCTTTGCTGCTTCAATTTCTGTCTTTAGTCTACCTTTTCAAAACTAGGGAACCCTATACAACAAAATAGAATACACCATATCAATATATTCAGCATTCAGAAGGGAATTTGCAAAGATCTGGAGTACTTGCATTCTGTAAGCTCCTGCTCCTGCTTAATTTTGGGCATGTGGCTACCCCCACTGAAGAGAACGGAATTACCCACTTGACTGGGTCCTGGCCAAAGTGCTTAGTGTGAGAAGTATAGAGAGCTCCGTGAAGAGAAGCTGTCTTGCTTTGAGTGAGATAGACTGCTTGCAGCTCCTTTACTCCATTATTTAGCTCTGCCAATTAATGCATGATTGTTGCACCTATGTTTTTGACTTCACACAAAGTGCATGCATTTGTGAGGGTGTTCAATCTATCAGACTAAGGTTTCTAGATAAATTCAATTTGTTTTAAGGACTTGCACACTTGAAATAATCTAGAATTCAAATTCTGATGTCTAGATATTAGCTATCTTTCTTACCGAACTTAATGAGAATATCTGTACTAGTGTTACTGGGCAAAGGTAATTTTATGCTTTATCAGAAAGCAAAATAAACCTGTTCAGCTCTAACATATATGTAGCACCATATTAACCTTTTGTGGATGGAAGCTATTCTGTTATAAAATAATAATGTAATTGTATGGAAACTGCTATTTACATGTCTGTATTTAAAAAGTTTGTTACTAAAATCATAGGAGTTTAGCTTTTCTTTGAAGTAAGTATCTTTACAGACCACACATTTAAAGACTAGAGGCATGGAGGTATGTTGCATACGTTCTATTGGTTCTTGTTTTTGGAGAGGTTTGGTTTTAGTCAGAAAAAGCAAAGAAACTGGACCAAACTCAAAACAAATGAAAATTCTTGCAAACACCATCTTCCCACACCAAAACATTTATCTTTTCCTCATAAGTATGGTATATTAACTCATAGATATATAGGATAAACAATATTCTGTCTGGATCTATGTTGAATTTCTGGCATCTACTTTAAATTATCAGGTAATGTAGAACTTTATTTCACAAGAAAGCTGAGAATCTCTAAGGTAATTGTTGTTAGACTCAATCACACACGAATAGACCATACAGCTGCCCTGGAGCCCTGGAGCAGCTTGGGTCAGTTTTTGCCAGTTATTTTATGCAGAGATCTGGATTACAGTGTAGTTTTGAGGAATTTGAGAGATTTTGCTGTTTACACTTGATGAAAAGAAACACAGAGCTGGACAGACTTTGTAAACTGCTTATGTTTAACTCCTTCCTACTTGCCAGCTCTTGTAGACTGATGTTATCAGGCAAAGACTTAGCTTTGAAAACTCCTCAGGTGGGGAGCGGGAAATGAAGGTGGCACTGGGCTTTATAGTTTGCTGAGTTTGGTCTGAACAGAAGGGCCTGATTCATTTTGGAGCATATGTATTTGCTACTTTTGCTTTTTAGAAATCAGTCAGGGCTGCCAGGTGATCCATAATATGAAATTCTACAGAAAAACCCAGTAGCGTAGGTATTAAAAATCAGCTTCCTTTGCCATTGATCTGAAGAACGCTATCCAAAATATCAAGAGTTACTTATGAAGAGCACTTTGTTCCATGCAGGTCTTGGACAAGATAATTTTTTGCCAAAACTATGCTGTGAAAGATTTCTTCAAAGCCAGCCCTGGAGCCAGGCCAGGTGGGCACTCTGATCAGAAAAGCAAACCTGAAGGAGGAAGAATTATGAGGGATGCAACTGGGGCAACTGATGCACCCTCTCATGCCCTTTTCACCCATACATTCGAGTCCTTACAGAATCACTGCTTCTGTGAAGACAAAAGGAAGGAAATAATAATAAGGAAAGAAAATAACTGCTTTTCCTTTGGGAAGCTCTGGAGTTTCTAGTGACATTTTCTTTTGAAAGCAGAGGACTGAGTGGTGCTGTAAGGACAGACTACGAAGTCTGGTCTAGTAAATGTGACTGGATATACTGGGCTTGGTTGTTCTTTCACACCCGTGAAGCTCTTTGGACTGAAATTAGGCGCACTAACTACTCAATATAATTCTGTAAACGATTTGTAACTCTGGAGTGGCTGACCTGGGACACAACCTAAGGTGCAATGTGTATATGCACCCCTAGTCCCTGAGGCATATGTTAATAGCAACACAGCTTGCCATCGTGTGTTTTCAAATTTTTAAATCTAAATAAAATATAACACTGCATGTAATACGTACTTTAAATGGCAGATGTGTAATAAACATCTCAATTTATGACAGACTTAGGCAACGAAACATAACGAGGTGTGGTTCTGGTACAAATTTTGCTTCAGGTTTACTTTGTACTTTTAACCATCCCAGTTAATTATACAACTAAGATCATACCCTGGAGAGTTTTAATTTTCTGGTGATTATATAATGAACCCTTACTAATATCATTCTTCCAAAAAATAAATACAAGAGGAGGAGTATTTTCGGATAGAACTTTTAACTAGGAAGATCTGTTTGAACATCATTTACTATTTTGAGTCACAACTGAAAATATTTAAACATGTTTCTTTTCCTTAGGTACTCATGCACTATTCTCTCTCACGTATCTAATTTTTGAATGACTGCCATTACCCTAGTAGGCCAGAAATATCTTCTTCTTCATAGTGCAGCTTGAAGATAGGGAGCACTTCCATCTGCTTTTTCTGGACAGGATGCAGATTCTCCATTCCTGCTCCTCTCAGCAAGCATCTAAGCACCTCCAAGGGCCTGGGCACATGTGGGTGACATGGGAGCCCTTTCTTATGGGAAAGGAGGATTCTCTGTTTCCTGAGCTTCCAACTGGTGCTACAACCCCCAGCCCTCCTTTGTAGTCCAAATACGCACATGGGGAAGATGCACAAAAACTAATCTAATTATCAAAGAAAGGGAACCGTTTGGAAATGTGATGACTGTATGCTGTGTAGGAAACAGGTGCTCCCCCTCTGGCCTGCAGGCTTTCATGGCAGACGGGACAATCCATCAGGCTCCCAGCCCCTTCCCAGCAGCCTCTTTCCTGGGTACAGCTCCGGAGCGCGTAAGGAATGGGCTATGCGTCAGATGAAATGTTCTGGCAGCAGCAGCAGCTCCCACCTGGCCCCAGCCTTTCCCGATGCCTGCTTGGCTGCTCTCCCATCTCAAGACGGTTACATGTCCGGGATGTGACAGGCGAATGACCCCTGGGCAAAATGGCGCCTGGCAGCAGCTGCCATTGCCAGAAGAGTTTGTCCAGCTTGCAGCCAGCTTCCCTGCCATTCCCAAGGCATCCCAAGGAAGGAATGACGGTCGTGAGGAGCAGGCCGAAGGAGCCAGCTCCTGTGGCAGCAGCCAATTCCTGGCAGTCCCGGGACAGCCCTGGAGCAGGGGGTGACCTACGTGTGTGCACACACCATGTGGCTGGCACTGACAGGGCGCCGCGGCCTCATGCTCGTGCATGGTGGGGTTCGTGAAGCTGGGGAGCTGCTGCCACAAACAACCCCGTGTAGCCTCTGGGGTAGGTCATGCAGCCTCCCCAGCTGCACTGGCAGGGCAAGAGCAGGCATCCCTTGCTCCACGAGAAGTTATGATTCAAGATTATACGTAGTAACACATGGCAGGCCACTAGAAAGAGATGGGTGTAAGATGCCAGACCTATATTTTCAGCTGCTATGAATTGTCAGTACTTCACTGGACAGCCTGTATCTTTCCACCCTGTGCTGGTTTCTGCTCCTTTCCCCAGGGCTCATTTTGTTGATAATTTTGTTTTGTTCAAATTGTATTACAGTGGTTTTAGGACTTGAGCAGGCAACAAAAGATCTTAAGGATCTTAGTTTTAATTCACACTTACAAAATGTCCATTAATTTGAGTGGGAATGCTGATTCTAACACCTTTTGGAATATGTGCTAAAAATTTACGGTAAAGTAAATAATTTACAACATATTTTGTGAAAGTAAGTATAGTGGAAAATTATATTTAGCCACTAATTTCTAAACTGAAACAGCAATATACTTCTGCGGTGTAATATATTTTCCAGTCATGTGCTGAAGAGAAGCATTTTTTTCAGCTGAGCTCACTTAAAGTTCAAAAGATAAATATATCACAATGACAAATTGCAAAATGCTATTCATACATTTAGGTAAAAATCGTTCCCTCATTTGTTTGTATTTCACATAAACTATATGGCTGTTATTTCCAAGGAAAATACAGCACAAAATAATTCTGATTAAAAATAGGTATATTGCTAATAGATGGGGGCATAAAATTATCTTACCTTGTGGGGAAAAGAAGGTAGAGAAACTAAATATACTGTTTGGGGGGGTGAAATTTGTTCCAGGACAAAAGGATACCCAACAGGCCTCTGAACTGTCTAATCCCTGACTTACTGCTCTACAGGGTGGATGAGGAGTGGGGTAGGCAGTGCAGAGGTTTCTGCATCTGTTCTGTTCTGGGAAGTTGTGCACTTCTCTACAAGGGAAACCTACACCACTGCAAGAAGTGGTGTGAACTTACAGTGCTTGCAGACGGTCTTGGGGCTTGTGTACAAGGAAAAGTTAAAAGAGAGTTGGGAGCAAATTTGCCATGCATTTGCCTGCAGTTGTGAGGAGCAGAGCCTGCTGTGAGTGTGAATTAGTTTGTTGATGTGGTGCGAGCAACCTCGCACTCAGTGTCCGCAGAAACTGGCCATGTGGAGACAGAAGATGCATTGATTGAATGCTGACACTTTGCCTTTTAAATGCATCCTCCGTGCGTGGAGCCATGAGAACGAGTCAGATGAGACTACGGGGACAGAGCTGCTGATTTCATTTTGTAATGAATGTCAGTGGAGAAGTAATTCTCAGTTAAATCTTCGTAAGCTTTATCCATACATTATAACAACATGGGTAAAGCTTTTAGCTTATTTTGGGCAGAGCTTTATGATGTTGAATGAGGCATGAAACTCTGTTTGTACCCAGGACACCCAGCATGGCCTACATGTGTACGTTTTCTGTATGGTCTTTACCAGGTAATAAGCTCTTTGTGTAATGAATAAGGACTTTCAGCTGCTGCCTTAGCTTCATCTTCGTATAGCTTTCAATTGACTAACACATTTTATGATTCAAGCTGAAGGATCTACATTTAGAACACAAGTAAAAAGGAGGAAATGTGACAACAATAAATCTGATCTGAAATAATTATATAGCAATAAAAGGTGAATGAATCATTTTATTGGTAGAATATATATAGTACAGTAACATGCTGGGATCAGAAGTATTATTTACCACACATACAAGGTAAAGCACCGGAGGTCTATAATTTCACTGCTCACTATTTTTACTGCTTTTATGTTATCAGTTCAGAAATCACTTATGGAATTAATATACCCTGATTTCTTTTTCCAAACAATTATATGCACCCTGCCTCCCTTTCAAGACATATGTGCAAGCTCTCTCTCTCTCACTCACACACACACACACACAAAGGATTCTATAACAACAGGACCATTATAGAAAATGATCTAAAACATGTGGACTGCAGCCAATATTTAGATATGGTGTAGTAAATTCTGGAAGGTATAAAAAGGAAATAACTGAACTCATTGCAGAGAAAAATGAGCCAGTCTTAAGTACTTTTTATAATCACAGAGTTTCATATAAAAACATATGCAAGATACTGTGCCTAATATTGAAGGAGAAGGGGGCTAACAGAGAGAAGAAGTCCTGGTCCACAGGGTTTTGGGGTGGGGCTTCTTACCATTCTTTCAAGAACTTTTCAAAAGATTACAGCAAACCATTGAAGGAAATGTATAAATATGCTCACCAAGTGGCAGACTTCTTGTGTGACAACAGTGACCTGTAGCTTTGTTGTGCATCCCCACTGTTCCCTCCGAGCTAAGGGTGGTTGATGTGTTGCTCCTCCTTCCTTCTAGGGTTGCTGCGCCATCTGCTTTGCAGGCAGCTCAGTTACTCTGCCCACTCCCTCACTTTGTCCAAAGGGATCCTAGCAAGAGAGAAACAGCCATCACACCAGAGAGAGAGATGAAGGAAGAGCCAGCCAGTGCCTTTTCCCTTTCTGGAAACTCCCAGCTGTATCCAGGTTTCGGCCAAATCATTTTTTGCTCAACATCCCAGCAGGCTGAGCTGTGCTCTACAGCTTACTGCAACAGCTGGTAAGCTGTGGACAGTGTCTCTTCTGTGCCTACCTCTTTGTCATTTCCTTTGGCAGGTATGTTGAACCTCTGTAGATAATTACAGGCATGTGCAGTTGCCCAGCAATCTGCATATAGCAATGTTATGTATCTCCATAAAAAATGCCATGCATGACATGAAACCTGACTGTCATTAATCAAGGGTTCAGTGAGTCTTTCCCTGAGGTTTTCCTCAAGCCTGGGTTTCAGTACTTTCGCACCTCTGAATTGCACGCACTTAGAAAGAAAAATCTAATTATTGATACCTGGCAGATCAGTATTGTGCAGAACTAGAGCAAATCCAAAACAACACTTGTTTCAGTTAGTGTTGGTCATGGAGGAGGGAGGATAGAGATGGGCTGTTGGAATGATTAATCTTACTCAGTGTAGGGGGAAACCCATGCATTCCACCAGCCTGTTTCATAACTGCTTCCTAAAGGATATGGAAACAAGTGGGACTGACTCAGCCACTTGTGCTCATTCAGAATAGGAAATCAGCTGGAGTCTGCTTATGGAACTGCTCTGCATAAATAAGGCTTTATTTGTTGACATAAAAAGTTAAAAACCAAAATTGCTCATGAACAAGAATCTCCAGTCATAAACCATAATAGATCTGCATTAAAGAAATGAAAAACAGAAATAAATGGTCATGTTTCTGTGAGTGATAGCACAATTCTGAATTAATGAATGTATGAATCAACGAGAGGCTATACCGGACAATTACCTCTTTCTCCAGACACATCTGTAGGTCCAGAGCAAGAGAGAACTAATGGGCAAAGACATGCAAGGAAGCAGCAGGAACTCCACACCAGCCTGCTGAGCGGAACTCACCTGGGCATTTTGTACACAACACACCTTCCCTCTGGATTGTCAGGATTGTACCAAAAATCTCACTGCTGAGGTGAAGCCGAAGATGTTGAGATGAAGCCAAAGCATGTTTCGGCCCACAAGGTGGCTATATTGCATTTTTAAGCTGTTTGCAGATTGGGGAATTTCTACTAAAATAATCCCACATGGTCTGATTCCACTGCAGCTGCATCAGGGTTAGCAACAATGGGAGCCTCAGTACAGACAGCTTGCGGCTCCAGCAGCCGTTTTCAACACTGTATCAGTTAACCCTGCTCTGAGGAGGGTTAATTGACACAGTGCTGCAAATGGCTGATGAGATGAAAACTCTCCTATTATGGCTCCCAGCATCCCTAACAAGTGTGCAGCTGCATTCGTACTAGCAATGGTGGGAATTTGGAGGAGGGAGGAAAATTCCCAAGTGTAGACAAGGCCTGAGAGTGAGCCTTAATGTTCCTTTCTGGGTCTTGTTTGTCAGCTGAGGATACGCTTCCCTGCAGCATTACCCCAGCCATCTGCACGTTGCTGATTTCAGAGCAGCAGCCTCTTTGGTTCCATCAGCTGCATGAAAGGAAAAGTGTGGAAGAACTGCAGTTTTCCCTGGCCCACCTAATACATGCACTGGAGGTTCCTGTGTCCAAGCTCTTCCTTCTGTCCATTCAGAAAGCACCAGTGAAAATGAGAATTATCTTTTTCCACCAATACACATATCACAGAATGTAATTCTCCTGAGAGGAGTGTTCTTCTAGAAACAGAACAGCGTTATTCCCAGCTTCTCAGTACCCAGTGTAGCATTTAACTAGGTAAATATCTTTAGCTGCTACTGTGAACCACAACAGTGAAAGACCTAACACTAAATGACACTCTTACACTTAGGGTATCCTCTAAAACCAGTAGAGTCAGGCTAAGGAACTCTCTGAGGGGTGCTGATCTATGAGCTCAAAGAAGGATTGAGGAAATGGGCAGAAAAAAAAAATCTTCTAAATGGAAAAGAAAAAAGAAGAAAGTGAAAGCTTTGCTGCTACCCTGAGGCAGGGCCTTAAAACTGCTGTTATTGCTATCTCTTTGCTTGAAGTAGCTTGTACTTAGTGAGAAGTTGGGTGGAAAAACTTTGGGCTCCTTTGAGCAAAAGAGTGATGTGGCCTCACCAACGCACACCTGCATGTGTGGTGAGCAGGCACTTAAAAAAACAGACACACACTTACTATCACATAGACAACACTGCAGACCTCGAAGGAAATGCTGCAGCTTGAAAAGTGTTCTTTCCTTGTGTGATATGTTGCCAGTTAAGACTACATGAGCCCCCACACTTTCATAGGTGGGAACTATAATTATCTATAGGTTATCTTACAACTCCCTGTGACTGTGCACAGCATGAGCCTGCTGACTTACAGGATGTGGTTCTTCTGCTTCCACAGGCTTTTGAAAAAGGAGGTAAATGAAAAAGTGAGCAAGAGAAGGAGGTTCTTTGTTGCTATTTATAATCTCTGTTATTTTCTGACTGTGATTTCTTTCTAAAAGATACTATGGTGCAACTTGAAAATCTATGTTCTTAGGCAAATGCTATTGCTGCTACTAAACTGCATGATTGAATAAGATTCACTCTAAGTACAAAACAAGGTGGTATTAGGTCAAGTCTACCAATACAAGCTATCCTATCAACTACGGAACAAGAAATGATCTTTTTATAAGTGTTCTTGGTGAAGTAACAAAGTCCCTATACTACTGGGTGGAATACTAAACAACATCAAAATTATCTTGCAATGATACATTGCAAGAAAATGGTCTTGAGTCTACTCTGTGTCACTTGGCCTGGTTTCTTTAAAACAGATGACCTTGAGATGCAACCACTTCTGAGCTGGAGTAGTACCTTGTAACCCCCTTCTTGCTCCAGTTGCCAGAAGATGAAAGAAGGGTTGAAGATGGGCCATAATTCCAGTTTCCAACTTGGTATCTACTCTCCCATTCCCCCCCAAAAATGCAAGAACAGACCTAATTCAACAGATTCACAGAAATGAGGGTGTGAGGTAGAGGGAGGTAGGAAGGTCTCTCAGGGAGGAGATGGTCTCCAGCACCATCTTGTGCCTCAGTCTTTACCACTGAATAACATCTTCCAGGGACATGTTCCAGTTCAGCTATGGGTCTGTGTAGTGGAAAGAGAGGAATCTACTACACCTATATTTAAACATTTCTGTCACCTTGTACAAAAGATGTACTAGCAATGTGAAAAATTTGGTGAAGACTTCAAATGGCACTACTATGCACTTTCTTGCTTGAGCTGCTCCTGGTTTTCCCACCTATAATGTGGGATGTCCCTCTGTAAAGCATTTGTCATAGCACCCCTCGACATTTCTCTGGCCTGACAAACCTGTAAATAGGCTAAGACAATCTTTAGGTCAGAGGAGCTTTAAGGGGTAAGCAGAGTTCCTGAATATTTTGTAAGATATATAACTGTTGAATTGTTGAATTCTACGCTGACATTGAAATCATCATGCATGGAAAAAAAATCTCTTAATCCTATAGGAAGTTTCTTTAAGCTTACTGTAGAAAATCTCCAGAATTTTTAGGCTTAAGGAGAGTAGAAACCAGGCCTTATTTTATATTTATGAAATGCCTATCTGGCTATGGGTGCTCCCAGAAAATAACAACAACGTTGACAATTAATACTTCTGTTGACAGACCAAAACTTAAATATCAGCCCAAAGCTGGTGGAAAGTAGGTCATCTCTACTCCTGTGGCTTCACAGTATGAATTTAATGAATTATACAGTTAAACTCACGAGCGTTTGCTCTAGATGGAACAGTAATCTTAAAAGAGGTTGGCCTGGGACTGCTGAAGGAACAGTTACCGCATCTCTTTCTTGGGGAAGAATCTGGAACAAATCCAGGAGGTGGTTGCTTCCACTAGCCACTTCAGGACTTTCTCAAGTCTGGATGCTGTATTGTTTACCTGTGTTAAGGTATCTAGGTACGAGCTAGTTGTTGATTAGTCTGAGGGGAAAACAAAGTTTCAAATGAGTGACAAACCCATAGCCATTTAGGTCCCTGATGATAAAGCTAGGATTTTGCTGGTGCTAATTCATGCTAGTGAATTTGCAGGCAGATACCCCTAATGGGATGAGCAGTCTCTGGTGCTGGGCCCACTGCAAGTGCTGAGACCTTTCCTGCCCCGAGCAGCTTTCCAGCAGTAAGTTTAGAGCATTGCTCCCATGTGAAGATTAGCTGCTTATGGCTGTATGTAAAAATCTTTGGACCATAGTGTTGTTACTAGAACTACTCAAGGAAAGACTAATGGAACTATTAATAGCCCATATGGGATGAATCTGTAGAGACAGCAGTTTTGGCGCTACAGGCTTTTAGCAATAGCATGTACCACTGTCTTCCAGAGACATGAATGTGCTTCAAAGAGATTAATGGATGTTATAAAAATTATTTGCTGCTACGCTTTAAACTATAGACTTTACAATCTCCGCTTGGAATCTTGCTCTCATGCAGCAGCTTAACCTTTCGATGCACAGAATGGATGCAGGGACCTTCAGATGTCTTCACGGTGTGATGGGAAAGCAGTATTTTTCAAAGTAGAGTTGGGACTATAAGACTGGTTTTTTTGATAGCTATGAGATTTAACAGGTGGACTGCATCCATGTTCCATAGCTGGTTGCTTAAGAGGAATGGGGGAAGCAGAGCTTAGGAAAGCTCACGACTGGATTAGGAACACTAAGGGAATATTTTCAGCCTTAAGAAGTGTTCTAGGATTTCTCTTTCTTTAGACCATCTGTCTGCAGAGTTTTTCTTTTCTTCTTCCACAGGAAGGTCTCTCAGCTGTCCCCTCAGCACACTGTTCACTCTTCAGCTCTTGCGTATGTTTGATTGGAGTAACTCTTGCCTGATTATGTCTCTTCATCTATCCACAGGCAGTTAAGAACTGAGATAATGTATCTCCATACATGGTTGGATGTATCTGGCCGGCCAGTGCAAGAAGTGTTGCACCAACAGGGCTGCCCACTCGGCAGTTCTATAGGATAATGTAATCCCTTCTGTTTCCTCCTCAGGGCTCTCTTGTGCCTATCCAGAGCAGGGGGAGAGGGAGCGAGAAGCAAGTCGCAGAGGCGGGTGCCTTAGCCAAGGCCCGAGGCCTTGAGGGCGATGAGGGGCTGGGGAGGATCCCGGCCGCCCGTGGGGCGCAGGGGGCTCCTTTGGGGCACGCAGACGCCAGGCTCCCCGCGGGCCCTTGCATGAGCAGCACTCCTGGTGCCGCAGTGAAGCGAGGTCTGCGCGGGGCAGGATCCGAGCCCAGAGGCGGGAAGGCACCTGGGGACACCCTTGGTAAGACCCGCAGCTCAGTGGTGCTCGTAGGGCCACGGCGGGGGGAGGGTTTCTCAGGAGCCGCGTCCCGTGGGAGAGGCCCCGGCCACCCCTCAGCCCGGCCGCGCGCGGGCAATGGCCGCGGCTGCTCCGCGCCTCCTCGCGCGGACACGGGCCGCGCCGCCGCGGCGGAGCCTTTTGTGCCGCGCCGGCCCCGCGCCCACGTGCGGCGGCGGCGGCGGCGGCGGCCCCGGCCTGGCCCTTTAAACGTGCGCGCACGTGAGGCGGCGGCTGCGCGGCCCTGCGCGCCGCTCCGCGCTGCCCGCGCTCGTGTTGTGCCTGGCCCGCGGCCAGCGCCGCGCTCTGGGGCTCCTCGCGCTGCCTCCTCCTCCGCGCCTTTTTCCCTTTTCCTTTTTTTCCTTCCTTTTTTTTTTTTTTCTCTCTCCAGCCCCCTCCTATTTTTTTTCCACCCACGAGTAAAGGTGTCTTTTTTTTTTTTTTTTTTAAATCCTCATCCTAGTTTAACCCGTGGGCAGGACGCGCATAGTACTATTTGCAGTCCCAGCAGCTCACTTCACAGACACGAACCCAGGACCACCTCCCCCTTTCTCCTCTCTTTTTTTTTTTTTCCCCTTCTTCTTCCCAATCTCCCAAATCGTTTTATTATTTTTAAATGATCGCTCTTTTTGCCCGCTGCTGCCGAAGCCCCCTCTTCCCAGGCTGCATGCTTCTAGCAAGACCGTGCACCGCTCTCAGTCCATTTTCAGTGTGTCTTATCTTAATTTGTCCTGATCCGATCTAAGGGCGATAGCCACCACTTGCTTTCAATTTGTACATTTTTTCCCCCTTCTCGGTTTGCTCCTAATACCGTCGGAGTTATTTCCCCTCTCTCCTTCCATTTTCAGAGTTGCAATTTTTACTCTGCCGTTTCTTCTTCTTTTTCTTTTCCTCTTTTTTTTTTCTTCGCCTCCCCTCTTCATGTTACTAACCATTCCTAAATTGTAAGCGAGATTCATTCCCCCTCCTCTCCCACCACCACCAGCACCACTACCACCATCACCTCCTCCTCCTCCTCCTCCCCTTCTCTTCTCCTTTTTGGCAGCACCAGGACGTCCGGTGTGGTGGTGGCAGCGAGCAGCAAAAGCAGCGAGAGCTCCTTTTGATTCCCCCCCTTCCAAGGTGCTCTGGAGAGACCGCTGTGAGGCTGAGCAGCACGAGTCGCGATGAGTGCACAAGGTGAGGGACCCGGTCAGCCTTCCACTGCTGCCCAGGAGCAACCTGCAACCGCAGAGCCTCAGAAGAGAGGACGAGGCAGACCCAGGAAGCAACCACAAGTCAGTATCGTGCAGAGACGTAGAGCCGCAGGTCTATAGCGTTATAGGCGTGTTCATGTAGGTACGAGGCTGGCAGCGCAGCGCCGGCGCCGCTCTCGCTATTGTGCGCCGGGCGCTGCGCGGGGTCACTGCGCGACATGGAGCGGCGCGGCGCGGCGCGGAGCGGCCGGCGGGGCGGGCTCAGCGCGGCCGCGCTTCGCGTCGCCCCGGGGAGCGGCGAGCGGCGGCTCCTCCGCCGCGCTGGGCGCCCGAACGGGGCTGGGGGGCACCGGGCTCTGGAACAACAACAACAAAAAGTCGCATTGCTTTTTTTGTCCTTATTTTCTGTGCCCGCCCCCCCCACGCACGGCCGTCTGCGCGCAGCGCCGTCCCGCAGTGCGGAGCGGTGCCCCCAGTGCGGCCGCAGGGGGGTGGCCGCGGGGGGCTCGCCCTGCCTTTTGCGACACCTTTCGCTTTACCGGGCAGGTCGAGGCGGGGGGCGGGGGTTGGGGGGGAACTTGTTGCCGGCTCCCCCCGCTTCCCGGCAGCGAGAGGGACGCGCCGGGTGACTTGTGACTTGCGAGACCGAAACCCGCGCTGAGGGTGCTAGATTTGTGCCTCACCCCCCCTCTCCGCCCCCTTCCCCAAGTGCCACTGTCGCCTAGCCGGGAAATGCGGGGCTGCTCCTGGCCGGGGTGGCGGGGGGGGGGAGGAGGAGGAGGAGGGAAAAGAGGGGGGCAGGGAGCCCCCGGCAGCTCCTCGCAGGCGGCGAGGGAGAATTTGGCCTGCGGATGCAACCAATTAAGCGCGCAGGTTTGCGGCGGGGCTGCGCGGGGCTGCGCGCTCCCCGGCCCCGCGGAGGCTGCCGGCGCAGGGAGGGCTGCCTGGAAAAACGCGCGCTCCATTCATTGAGCAGCAGCCCGTGCCGGGAAGAGCCTGGAGGAGGGGGCCGAAAACACGGCGAGCGCCCCAGCAGCAGCGGAGCCCGCGGGCGGGGGGCGCCGGCGGCCTGGCCCCCTCCGCGGAGCGCCCCTTGCGCGGAAAGCGCTTCGGGGAGCGCCAGAAAAGCGGAGCCCCCTCGTTCTCCCGCTCTGAGTGACACTTAACTCCGCCTGAGCAGCCCAGCTTTGTGCCTCGCACCCTGCCTGCTCCGCCGGGTGCCAGCCCCAGCATCCCTCCCGCCAGCCTCCCTCCGCGCTCCCCTCCTTCCCTATTTTCATTTATTTTTTTTTTATTTTTCATTTTTTTCCCCTTGTATTTGAACTCATGGAAGGGAAACAACCCGCGCCATCCTAGGCAAGACCAGCGCAGCTGGGCAGGGGCAGCGAGAGCTGCCAGGGAGTCCCCTCGGCAGCCTCCCCAGAACCGACCCGGCAACTAAAGAGCTGGAAGGTTTTAAGCTGGTTTAAGTTAACAAACTGCATTTAATTAGTTTTACCACATCCTGTAATCCGAATGAAATGTATAATATTTAAGACGAGAAGAGTTTTATAGTATTTGTGATTCACTGAATAAATATTTGGAATCTGAACTCTTGGTAATTCATACCCATTTGTAAAAGGCTGGTTAGGCAGAGGAACTAGTTAAGAAAAGTGCTAAACAATCCTTGTTCTGTGAAGTTGTTTCAGATTTGGTGTTTGTTTCAGATATTTTGTTCCTTAGGATTTTTACTGTATTTTTATTTTGCTTGCTAGTACTCTTTTGTGAGAAACGTCTACATTTCTACATTTCAGTTCAAATCAATTGTGTTTGGAATGGATGTGAATATAATGCATACTTAGAAAAACAGTCCCCAAAATATTCATGAGAGAGAAAGTAACGTAGCTTGCTTTCCAGCTTGCCAGTAGTGAACGTTCTTTTATTTATTTTTCTCAAAAAGTGTTTACTGGAAGCTGCATATGACAATTGTATCTTGTTACAATTATATTTAATTGAAATTAAATAGGTAACTATTAATTTTTGTGTGATCCTTCTTACATGAGAGGTTCCATAGCCATCCTTTTGGAAAAAGTGTTTTTGGGTATAATTTACATGTTGGAATACGCAAAGTTTGCACTATTGTTTTTTTCTTTTTTTTTTCTTTTAATGCAATTTTAAGAGAAATCAAGCTCTCTTTTAATATGCAAAATAGACTTTTTCTTTACTTGAAGTTGTTTACTCTTCCATGTTGAATTTTACATTTTCTTGTAGCCATTTATACTGTTTATTCATACTAATGGGTTCTAGCTTCTTCTTCAAATCTTCTTGGTTAATTGTAGTTTCTTGCTACAATAGCATGTTTTCCTGTATTTAGGAACCAACTGGTGAACCATCTCCTAAAAGACCAAGAGGAAGACCCAAAGGAAGCAAAAACAAGAGTCCCTCTAAAGCAGCTCAGAAGGTGAGATTATTAAAAAGAGAAGAGTTTCTAAAGTTATATTTTTTTCATCAAATGGCAGCAAATATTCCAGTCATTTGGGCTGTGAACTGTGGGGTTTGAAACTTTGTAATTATGGAAGCCACATCTGCACGTTTTTGTATTTTAAGAGTAGGAATAGCATTCTGCAGGAAGACTCTGGGTACAGAAACTCTAAGGGTAACTTACTTTTTGAATATTGTGCAAATTGGTGAAATAACATGATGGATCTGATGCATTTGCTGAGATCTACTCCATATAATAGGGAAATCAGTAGTAAGAATTTTATTTTCCTGTTTTAAGATTCTTGAAAAAGGAATATTAATTTCTTGCCTGCTTACACATTTTTTCTATTACAGACCGAATCTGTATATTAAAGCAAAGTGTTTTGTCAAACATACTCTAATTAGAAGTAAATCCAATTATGTGTTGATGGAAATAGCTGCATTTATTGAAATTTACAGCTTCGAAATATGATGGTAAACTGTGAATTACAGTAAAAGCCTACTACAGCTTGTTTACTAATCAGCTTCAAAGCAACTTTTTCTTAAAGTGCTTTCAGTCTTCTGAACCCTATTTCTTTTGGTGATCGTGGCAAATTTTTATTATGGTGGTACTAAATATCCTCAGCAATAGTACAAGCTCACTGAAGTCATTCCGTTCAGTCATGGACCTGAAATCACATACACAGTTTGCACAGTGATTCTATTTTATTTATATAAGTTTACAGAAGCTCAGCATTGGAGAATGGTACTAACAAAGGAAATAAAACCTTTCTATATGAATAATTTTAGTGGAAGCAAATAGTTGTGCATAGGCTTGAAAATAAACACAGGAGTTTTGTTTATGTAGATGGTTACACAGCAGTTAGCACTAATTTACAGGTACTAAATTGAAAACAAAAGCTTACAAATTCTGGTAGTGAACTGTAATGCTTAAGTGTATCAGTATCTTTTAGCAGTTATATGGCAAAATGTGGCCTCATCAAATTATGGTTAATTTCTCAATATGCCTATAGCACTGACCATATTAAGTTTGATAGTTTTCAGTGTTATAAATTACTATAGCAACTACTGATAATATATTAAATTACTAGGGGTGACTATGGTTTTGTGTCTGTTTTGTTTTAAGTGTTTTCAGCATTTGTTTGAGGGACATTTTCCAACTCTTTAAACTTACAATTGTTTTTTACTTTCTGAACTGAAAAAAGCAGTATATTCTGTCAAAAATTCATAATTTATTTTAAAAAATGCTTTACAAGTTAAGTATTTAAAATGTGTCAAAGCCACTCTGCAACCTAGTGAGCTTAAAATGTTGATTTTTTTACTATAATAAAAATGTTCCTCAGATTCACTTTAAAATAGTTTAAATTTCACTCTTCAAAAGAGAGAGAGCAGTTTTTTATTAGTTTAGCAAGTCCAAATGTGAGCTTTAGTATTTTAAATATTACTCTTAGGAGTGTTGGCTTTCCTAGAAGAAATATTTGTAGTAAGATTAAATTTTAAGTAATTCATAGAAATGTGTTTTCAAAAGATATTTCTAAGAGAAATATTAACACTTCTTCATTTAGTTGAGTGATTTGAAAATCAGTATAAATGGAAAGTAACTTAAAATCATTCATATGTATGAATATATCAAATCTAGTCATTCCCATGTGATTGTGGTGTGTATAGTTGTTTTTTAATCCAAGTTATAAACTGAAAAATTTCATGGAAACATTTTGATTTTCAGAGTGCATAAAATTACTGCTCTAATTAAAGCAAACTCTTTTGAGTGCTTTTAATATAAAAACTTGACCAAAGGCCCTCTGTCCTTTTTATCATAAAGAAATCTTTGATAGTTATTAAATTAAAAATCTTATTTTTTCTAGGTTTATAGATCAAATATGCATTATTATATTATTAGAACAGTTATTTGATAACTCTTCTCAAACATAAAACAATTGTAAAGCATTTTAGAAAAGAAGCCCCTGAGATCATATTTCCGAGAGGTATTTTAGCTCTTTTTCAAAATAGATCATTAACCTTCTCTAAAATAGTTCAGCTTCTTACCTGACATCTCAAAATTTCTTTTTAATGTCATTTTGATTTTGACAATGTAGCTAATAGCAATGTGAATTGAAAGGTTTTGGCACTGTAAGGCACATTTGGTAGTGAAGGTGTCAGCTCTTAAAAGAAGTGAACTATGTTTGATTTTCTGGTAAACATATTTACACAGACATACACATACATATATTTATTTAAAGCTTTCTACACCCTGTCCTGACTCTCAGAAAGAGAGTAGGCTGACTTTACTTAAGCCCCTGTCTATATGAACTTGGAGACTATAGATGCAACTGAAATTGCTGGTATTTCTAAGCAGTACCGTGTGGCCTGTGTCGTTCAATGTGAGCTCACTGCAGTGTGCTCTGGAGTTCACAACATGTTTATAGGGTAAACGTCCGCCACTCATGAAGGCACTCATGATTAATTGATGGGGTGTTCTCTTGCAGCCCATTACACATCACAATTAAAAATGTATTACACAAACTGGCGAGGTGGTATAATACTCACACAAGCCCCGGGACTTTGTTTTGTTATACTTGAAAAAGTAAATACCTTTAAATCAGTTTGGGGACAAATTGCCCTAGAATCATGATTGCATGATTGTGTTGTGCATTTAAATTTCTTGGTTCATGGGATTTTTTTTTTTGAGTTCAGAGCTTGTGTTTGGTCTTAGTAAACTGGCCTTGGGGCATTTGAAAACAAACTGTGCTTGTTAGGAAATTAGCAATGTGAAACTTGACAATGCATACAGAATGTTGCAAGACCAATTGGACAGCTAATAATTACTCTAATTTCAGGTAATGCACATAAAAAAGAATGTGCATATCATAGATATCTAACTTGTTATCAAATGCACGAAAAGGTAAGCCTGCATTTTATAGAAAAAAATCATTTCTCAATTGTTTAATTTTCACAAGCAGAATGAACACAACATGCAAGCAGACGGCAGGTGATAGACTCCTGTAAAATGACTGTAATCACCTCATGCTTGAGGTTTATTCTCCACAATTATGCTGTTACTGCAGACTGTGCCTTTGAACAAGTCATACTGTTATTCATTTAAAATATTTGTAAAAAATTAGCAAGAAAGTGAAGTTTTTCTTTTTTCCTAGGGACCAGCTTTAGTTGTGCAGAAAGCTGATAGCAGGGATGTTCCTTCCCAATTTCCTGGGGGGTTCTGTGGCTGAGTTTTATTTGTCAGGCTGAGCTGTGTTCCCAGCCCATCTCATTTCCCTTCAGCATTCAAGGTTTTTCTTTTTTTTTTTTTTTTTTTTTGTTTTTTTTTTTTTGTTTAGGACCTGTAGTTGTGTTTGATAAAAGTATCGTATAGGCATAACTGCTGTCCTGCTTGGAAGGAACACAATTACGAGGATTAAAAAAATGTATATAATTATTACATGTTTGTGTCATATAGAAAACGTTATGGGGATAGCCCTGCAGTATCCAACAGCACAAGCTCTTTAGTAATGTTCACTGGCAGTTAAAAAATTTTGAGTATTGTTGAATTTGTTGTTAAAGTAGTTATTTGTTTTTGAATTAAAGTGTATCCTGGTCTGGATAACTGGAAACTCTGAAAACTGGCACTTGTGGTACTATGTGTGTGGCTGCATCTACTACTGTTTCTACGTTACATGGCCAGAGGCTGTTACGTAGAAAGGCAGTGAGTTGAGCAGTCCAAAGGTAAAAAAAAGAGGAAAAAAAAAAAAAAAAGAGTGCACGTGATCAGCACTCTGCCCTACATTGGTTCCTGAAAATCTGTTTGGCTTCTCCATGCCTCATTCATTCTCACCAACACCAGTCATAACAGGCTTAAAGGGAAAACAGGATCAGTTTTAATAAACGTCGCAGTATGGTTGTTGTACCTAAAAACGAAGAGATCACACATTAGATGTTTTGAGCAAGGTGTGAGAAGCACAAGATTGGCTCCTGCTTAGAGACAGAGCAGGAAAAATAGAACATGGAAGGTGCATTTTTTTTTCATCTAGCCAATGTCCAGGTTTCTTCCAAGACTTTTTTTTGTAAACAAAATACCTTTATTTTTTTTAGGAGAGGGCCACCTCCCTATGTAGGTTCTTTTGACATGGTCTGACAGAAGTGATCTTTGCTCTGAGAACTTTTGGTTCCGTCACCTGACTTACATCTCTGACACATTTTTTCTGAGGTCCCCAGCAGATCACTTTGCAGAGTGGATCGAGTTCCCCAAATTTGGATTCTGTTGCATTTGCCATCCTCCTGGACAATAGACGGATGCCCAAAGAGCACTTTATAGCCATTCAATTATTCATACTTGTCTTGTCTGGTTAATTGCCTTCGGCAGTGCAGCTTCAGTGCCTGCTTGGGCATGGCACCTTTATGCAACAAGGAGGCAGAGATGATGGGCAGTCAGGTACTACGATTGCTGACAGCAGTTGTTTGGAAGCAGCATTTGATGGCCTGGTGGTACAGGACTTACTTAGTGAATTGCAAATCTGTCTGTTAACTCTCCTTGGTAAGCAATAGTCATCGTTCTCACCCGAGACAAAAATACCATTTTCTGTACAGATCGTGTGCTTAAAAGCAGCTACATCTAGTTTAATTCCTGAAATGTGACATAGTTCTATTCCTGAAATGTGACATAGCAAAAAGGATTCCTATTATTGTTCATAGGAAGTCTTAGAATTTTTCATGAAATACCATAAAACTGTGTTTGATCCAGCCCTCCTTTACATTTGGTCATTTTATGCAAACCTAGTCATTCAGAAGAAGATCATGCTGTACAGTGCAGCATCAACTGTTAAGAGGATCCTGAGCAAACACATCTCGCTTTCAAAAAGTGCCTTAGAGGATTAAGGCAGCAGCTTCCTTTTTGCCAAGACACTTGCAAGCTGCTGGGCGTAGGGTGCCTGAGAATACTTGCATCTTGCTGCCCAAATAAGATTTGTTCTAATCTCGGGGTAGCTTGGGGTTCTCTCCAGCTTCAGAGGCAGCACTCTGATTAAAGCAAAAAGCCAACAGACTAGCCTGTTTTCAGTGATGTAAATATCTGTTTAAGTGGAAAACCACTGCTTTGGGACTTATCCTTTCTTAGGAGTTGCATGAAAATTGCATGGAGAAACATTTAATTATTTGCCTGATGAACAATTAAAACATATCTTCCAGTATTTAATTCAAAAGGCAGTCCTATGCTTTTGGAGGAAATATGGCCTATGTTTGCAAAATGAAAAATAAAAGAAATCCAAATGAAAAGAGATGGAAATTTTTTTTTAAACTTCATGTCTTCATTATCACCGTTGGACTGCCACTACTCCTCCTCAGTTGCTCCCAAAGTGTTTTGTCTTTCTCTTCCCTTAGAATGGAGATAAAAATGTCCACTTTGGAGGTTCTTGTCATTTATTTTTTCTGCAGTTTAGTCTATGGAAGCCCTCCTATTTGCTTACAGAATCTCTCTATACCGAAACATAGTATGTGGCATGCCCTGCTGTTTGCTCAGCTCACCTCAGGGAAAGATTTGGTTTTGATAAGAACCGTGGAAATGTTTTTCTTCTAACATGAGGTGGAAATCATATACAGCAGGAATATAGTGCCTTTCAATCTGAAGGGTCCCCAAGCACTTGACAAACTGATACACAAACTATCCAGCAGGAACACTAGCTGCTTCTGACATGGCCCTTCCTCTGGGGCAAAGCGCAGCATTGCTAACGGCAAGCGGCCGTCCTGCGTGACAGTTTAGGACAGAAGGCAAAGATTAGTTAGTCAAAGAAATCTCCCATGTTCTTGTTCCCATCCAACTATATTATATAATGCAGTTAAAATTTGTGTCATGTTTTCAGGAACTTTCATTATGAGACCAGGTTAGTTTTAGTTTCCAATAAATTACGTTTTTTGTTTTTTCATAGACTGTAGGAAAAACGTCTTTCCATCAAATGTACTAAAATACAGAATAAGATGCCTGTGTTTGTGCTTCATGACATGCCAGCTGTTGATTTGTTAAGAACAATCTCAGCTAATACTTCCTTTGAAGATATGTGCCCTGTGTAGTTTCTG
The DNA here is from genome assembly GCF_059628265.1 of Tinamus guttatus. Lineage (NCBI taxonomy): Eukaryota > Metazoa > Chordata > Aves > Tinamiformes > Tinamidae > Tinamus > Tinamus guttatus. The sequence continues at coordinate 2,524,516 of NW_028288705.1, read as the reverse complement.
AAATAAGCATAAATGCAGGGACTACAGATTTTCAAAACTGAAACATATCCTTTCTCTGCATCCTTCAGGCTATATGGAAAAAAACACTTTAAAAGGAATCAAAACTCTGAAATAGACAGCTACAGCATATAGCAAATGGACTTTAACAAGTATTCTCATAAGAGGGTTTCGCCTTACATGTAACAGTGGTATAAACTATTAAGGAGCAGGTTTACCCTTTTAACAAGTCTGAGTGATAATTTTGCCCTTTAGGAGTGTGAATTTTGTTTTTTCACAGCTTTCTTCTTGATGAGATATTTATTTCAAAGTTATTTCACTGAACTTGTAGTGCAGTCTTTCTGTAGAGATTCATCCGCTACTTCCTCAGCTCAAGTTCTCTTTTAGAGGGATCCACTTTACACAGCATAGGGTTACAGTGTATGTTACAGAGGTTGACCAGCAAGTGATTGATTTAATGAGACAGTTGATTTCTAAGGGAAAATCAAATACACATACAGTTAGCTGGAAAGAAGCAAGTCATGGAAATGTGGAAATGCATTTACAGAATGTGTGCAGAAAGTTTTCGTTCTGTGGGACTTCGTATGCAGCACGAGTCCTGCTCTCACTTGAGCTGGTGGCAAAATTCTCGCCATCATCAATAGGGCAGGGTTATTGACCTGAGATTTATATGTAGGCATGTGCACAGGCAGGGCCTGTCTGGAGAAAATAACCTGCAATTTGCATTTAGAAGTCTGTCAGTGTTTTACTGTAGTGTGTAAGTAATATTTTTCACAGTGTCACAGAGTGAATTAATGGAATAGTCCTTAGCAAAACATGCATTTCCTTTAAGTTGAGCTTCAGGACCAACTGCTGTGCTTACATAAATAGAACTGTCACTTAGGGCACCTTCCATGCTGTTTCCTAAAGCCTGAAAACGGAAGGCATATTTTGGAACAGGCAAAGCTTCCCTTAGAGCTTAAGGATGTGCCTTTACCTGGAAAACGTCACATAAAGTAGAAAAGCACCTCCAAATATGAATAATCATGTGTTTATGGTGACAGCCATTCAAATCCATTGATACTTAAGCATCATGAGACTCCAGTCTGCCCTGGCAAGGTGTCCACACAAGCCTCTCCGCTCTGGCACATGGAACATAATCACATTCCCCACTACAAAAAAAGGAGATTCAAGCAAGTTGGAGGCTTGGTGCCACCTGAGAAATGTAATTATGGATAATGTTGCAGGAAAGGACTTCCTAGTTACCAAGGCTTTTAAATAATGTTGCAGTATAAAATATGATGTGTTTCTTTTCCCTTTACAGAAAGCAGAAGCAACTGGTGAAAAGCGACCCAGAGGCCGGCCCAGAAAATGGGTAGATATTCCACTTCCAATTGTTTGATTTTTTTTTAATGTGATAAAGCATGTTTTAGTCCATTCTTTAAGAGAACACTTATTTTGGCTTCATTTGTAAGAAAGAATACTCAATCTCTTCTGTCTGTTCTGGTAGCTTGACTAAAGGGTTAAGACAACAGAGAAGTTAGCTGCAGCTTCCTACCTTTAGACTCTGGCGGTTTGCTCAAGACATTTTACTATTAAATGTTTGCTGGGAGTGAGTATTTATGTGTCTCTTATCAGCATGAAAAGAGGCAGGACTCTTTCTTCAAAAAAAAGAGTACCAGTGAGATAACTTGCTCAGTAACTGAGTAACAGAGGTTAAAGGGGCACTATCAGACATCAGAGGGTGGTTAGGAGAGATGATAGCGTTCAAACGTAGTGTGTACCAGATAAAGTTTAAGAACCCAAATCTCTTTGTTTCACGTCCACTGGAAATGCAGTGTGTTTCTCCATAAAAACACTGAAAAAGAGCAAAAATGAACTGTTGGATATTTGCAGCTGGATTTTTTTTTTCCTTCTGGTTCATCTTCATCCCTCCTGTTGTTGCAATAACTGGCAATATGTTTCATTTGAAGTTTCCTCTTTCCTTGTCTGTTGACTCTGTAGATGTGGCTGTCACACAAATGTGTTTTTGCAATGTGATCTGGTTCTTTGTCCATGCAAAGATTTTGCTCTCAGACACGTGAATTTTAGTGGTCTCACTGATGATTACAGCTGCTGAGAGCCTGCCTTTCTCCCCTCTCCTTTGTATGTCCTGCCCTTAAGCATACACTTGCAAAAGAAACATGAGGGAATGCCCCTTGAAAAACCCAGTGGGGTGCTGGAAGATGTGGGAGCTGTGGCCATTTACTCCATCATAAGTTAACATATCTGCTTTTCCTTCTTTAGTTCCCTTTCCCATTTTCTGTGCAACATTTTTCTTTAAATTTCTTTTTTGAGTCAGTGCCTCCCCCATCTCATTTTCCCACCTTATTTTATTCTGCCTACTCTATCTGCTTTGGAGTCCTGCCATTTCCCCCGATTTTGCTCATTTTTTTTTGCCTAGATGCTAGCCCCGTTGTCAAACTAGCTGCTTCCCCGGGCTCCCCTGAGCCTCAGCAGCTAAGCCCAGGAGAGGAGGGATGGCTTCAGCAGTCACTTTAAGAACCGGTTTTGTAGTGTTGTCCAGGATATTTCTGTTAGGTCTGTGGAGCAAAGCACACTGTTCCGTACTAGAGGGAATGATGTTTATGGCTGTGTTTTTTAAATCAGACAGGTGAAGAAGCCCGTTGGTGTTAGGAAACTTGGTGGCTTATCCAGACGTGTCTATGCAGGCAAGGCAATGTCCTCAAGGCAGCCTGCAGAAGACGACTGTGGAGCATAGTAAAACACAGATCAATCGTTGTCTGCTTCCTCCTGTTAGGGTCTGAGCCTGCACGTGTGGATGCTAAGTGTTACTTGCTTGTTCCTCACCTTGGGTGCAATCCCAGAGGAAGCAGCAGAAATAGCTGTTTTATGAGAGTAATTTATAACAGCCAAGCCATCCCCACTGCATAAGGAATGCACGATAGCCATCCAGCCATGGATGCTGAATAGCTCTGTGCAAAGGGAATATGTAGCTGTTTGAAATGTTAAAAGATTTTCTCTTCCAAACACTCATAGTCAGAAATTAAAATGAGTTTTCAGTGAAAAGGACTAAATATAATAATTGTGGTGGTTTTAGGCCAGCATATTTCCCTTCTAGATTTATATCTTGTATGGGGAAGAAAGAACAGGCAGTCTCAGAGGAGCATTAAATTCAAAACAGTCTGTTGGGTGAAGAATCTGAATTGCAGAAATGGAAATTACTGATTAGCTAAGAGCATTGACATTGCTTCATCATGAGACATATTTTTAACAGGTTCACTTATTTCTTTGAAACTAAGGCTTACTTTCAAGCTTGGTAACACGTCCTGCTGTGCCTTTTGGTGGCCCAGTCTCTTTGCCTGCTCATTGCGATAGCGTGATGGCTTTGTGGATTACTCGCAGGTTATACTTGTGCCTGAAGCTTGCAGTTGAGATAATTCTGAGGACCATGATAATGATGCATACTGCTTTTTACATCCCTTCTGTTCTCTTTCCAATCCAAATTGGATTTGTGGATTCTTCCTGCATACATGATGAAATGGAGAGTGATATTAGATATTTCTCCAGAAAGAAATAATTTAAATTAGTATGAGCTATTATGGTGCCTACAGGTTATAAGCCAAGCTTATAGTTGAAGTCAAGGATTTTGCCCAAAAGCAGATGTCATGATACCATCCTTTTTGTTTTAACATCCAACGCTTTTTAGTATCTGAATCTCATTCACATTTTTAGTAATTACTTTCTTTCTTAATCCAATGTATTTATACATCAAGTGTTAATGATAACAGCTGTATATCAGCTAAGGTAAAGAGCATGTAGATTCTTGGAGAGGGCAGAATTTCATGCGACAGGTATTTTTCCAAGTTTGTAACCCTTTTGCGAGTCTAGAGGTTTTGTGTCATATGTTGTTCATCAAATTGTAAAGTATTATTTCTGCTGTTTCCTTCAATATGCACATGCCGAGACATACGAGCTAACAGACCACTGTAGAATTCCGGTAGCTGGTTTTTCTGCCGGTTCAAATTAAGCATTTAATGTTTGTGACTCGCAATGCATTTATTTATTTATATATGATATTTTAGAAGAGAACTAAATCTTTTTGACTAGTATAAAAGAGGGAAGGGGGAGGGAGAGGGCAAGCCACATGAAGAGGGCAAGGAACCCAATTTAACAGAAGTACAGGAGACAGCCGGTTATCTTTGCAGTGCAGTAGTGTGCACTTTGTAAAACTGTCAAGGGGAAGAAGGCCTTGGTGAGTAGAGAATACAGTAAAGGTTGATGAACTCTTCTGAAAATAAAATATTCAGCCACACAGAAAAACTTTCCAAATGTCGAGAACTAATGGAATAAAAATCCTGAAGGTAACAAGGGTTGCATAGCTGAGGAATGCAGGTCTTTGGAGCTGGGAACACACGTCTTCCCAGTAAGCTGCTGCACACGTGTGAAATGCATTTAAAGCTGTGAGTCCTTTTAATTGGAAGGGAAGGAAACCTTTTCACGACCTTGGTAATCCTTAATTTTAGAGGTTTTAATCCAAGAACATGTTCTAGGCTCTTTGGGTGCATCTACATTAATGTTTTAGCTGAGATGAGGGATGTGCTTTGGAAGCGAATCTCCCAGTTGTCCCCATTTACTGCTGACTGTTCAGCTGCCCTTTCAGTCAGCAGAAACTGACTGGAAGTATGGGGGTAGGAGTAGAGCAGGAGACTGAGAAATCAGCTGTGGTACTGCTTGTTCCAAAGCACTGCACCCAAAACCTCAGGAAATTTCAGAAGCTTCTGGTGCTCTCGTGTGTTAGTTTAAGGGAGAAATCTGAAACGTGATCCTGAGCTTGGTGCTTTGCAAGAATATTTGGATTTTATTTCCATGCTTTTTGATATTTCCCTGAGTAAGATGGGGGGATAAGAGGGATGGTTGGTGGGGTCTTTGTTGCTTTGTTTGTTTGTTTGTTTTTTTGGGGCATTTTCAGATTTATCCTCCACATTGTTTAACATGAAATACAGATTCTGTATATGGCATGGCAGGATCACAAATAAAAGCAAGGAACAGTCCAGAGCTTCTTATAGCTTTGAATGGACTTAAGTGGGGAGGAAAGGTGGCTGCTTCCATGCTGTGAAAATGTTTTAAAGGAGAAAAATGCAGTTCTAGCAGCCATATGACTAACTGTGGAACAGAAAGAATTTATTTCCAAACACAGGATGCCTGTAAAGCATACACATACACATCCATTTAGTGCTCGCTGAAATCCAAATAACAATGATGTGATTTGTTCAGAAAAAAAAAGATTTTTGCTCTTCCGAACCTTTTGTATCTGGATAATCTAGATAGCAGATTTCAGATTGGTGGAAGATCAAATAATTATAATGAGAAATGAGCTTCATTTCTTTAAGCGGGATTTTCAATGATTAGCTAGACATCTTAGTATTTTTGAAGCTCAAGTTTTCCTATTTTCAGTGAGGGAAGTCAGTTTTAAAGGTGCCAAACTGCATTTAAAAATCATAAAGAAAAATACTTCTTTCTAATAATGTTTTTCCCGGATTATTTCCCACTGCAATTTTGACATAGCTGACATATCGAACCTTAAATCTGGTATTTATTAGATGTTTCTCTTCCAGTTGTAACGGAAGGTCTGTGACATACAGTCACAGAATGATTGAAGTTGGAAGGGACCTTTCAAGATCATCTAGTTCAACCGTTCTTGCACAAAGACAGTCAAGAACTATTAATCTCTATTTATTGGTTAGATTTGGAAAGTCAAGTTCTAAATTTTGATGAAATTTAGAAAATTTTCTTTCAAAAGAAGCCACTTGGTTCTGATCATTTACAATCTAATAGAAATACCTGAAGGCCCATCAATATTTTGAGGCTATTACCTGCCTGTAACGAGTCTTTCGTTATGTCTAAGTAACAGTTTCTGTTTGACAGGTACATGCCTTGTGATGTGAAGCTTTTAAATCGATTTTCCTTATTTCTCATGCAGTTCAGTCATTTTTCTCTCATAGAATGTGGTAGTTCAGGAGGTGCTCTGAAAAAGTCACATAAAGGCTTCTCCACCAAGTGGTGGAGAGAGAAAGACACTTGGAGATCATAGTCCATCCTGCCCTGAAATGGGTTTTCCCGGTATAGGGATGGTGAATTCCCTTTTGAGATGGCAATCTTTTATTGCAGGGAGAGACAATCTAGGTGACAAAATAAGACTAGAGTCTGACTCTTAGAAAGCTAAAGCTATGTGAGATAAACCTACCCTTTGGTAATAAGGTGCTTATCAGTGTATAGCCAAGCTAGATTCCATTTTTATGAGAAAATATTTTCCTTTGAATGAATTACCTCATAGTCTGTCTGAGGCAAACTAATTGAGGTAAAACTTCAATCACATGAATGTGATGGTCAATGAAAAAGAAGGTTGATGTTTATGTAATTAGAGCTAGAGACAAAAATGTGGTTACTCATACTTGGGAGAATAATATCATTTGAAACATGTTACTTTATGTCTTTCCAACTTTTGATTGCAATATATGTGGTGTCACTGCCTTGTGCGAACAAGTCATGATATCTGGCACATGGTGATGTTATTTTAATCATCCAAACTACCTTACCTTCGTTGTTAAGGTCACTGAGCTTATTTTCTGAAATATCTTCTGTCATGAAGGTGTTTTACATCTTAGTGGTCAAGACTGTCATGTGCGAAGGGTCATTATTTTTAGTGATATAAAGAACCCGAAGGGACTTCTATATTTATCAAAAAGGAGGTCTCTTTTTTCAAAATTCCTAAATTTAAAGCGTAGACAAAGAACACAAAATAAGTGTTCTAAAAGCTTTATAAGCTTTATACTTTATGTCTAACTTCCAAGATGATACGTAAAAGAAATTATCCCTCAAAATCTGAACATTTTGAGACAAGCAGCACACACAGCATTTTTAAGCTTTTCTCCTATGGCTAGTACATATGTGATGCTGTTTTTTGGGCAATTTTTGACTTTTTAAATTTGCATTCAACTTACTGGGGCACTTATTTTCCATACTGGTCCCAAAAGAATAAAAATATTTATCAAAATTATGTTATTTCTGCCTTCCTTCTGTTTAGAGAGATACATGCCTTCGTTTCCCTAGAAGCTTGTCCAAGCACATTCTGGGCGCTGTTGTTGTCCTTATTAGAATCTCAGAGTCATGTTCCTTGTTGCTGTAAGTAGATGTGGTACCATTTATTTCAAGGGCAGGTCTCCTTGTATACCACAACAGAACATGCAGCGATGACCTATAATAAAAATATGATGATCTATAAATGTAAATTTATATAACCAAAAGGATATTTCACGCATTCTTTAATTCTCTTCCACTTCAAGTGGGGATGCCTGGCTTTGCCAAAAAGTATTTTGCCTTTAACTGTCATTTCCGAGTTAGTAAAGGAAAATCTTATATTCCGTTTGAGGCTCGAACAGGAATTTTTAACCGGCAAAAAATCAGCAATTTAAATCACAAGAATCAGTAGTGAAAGGTAACCTGAAATTCTGAGCCGTTTATTTTTTATGATCTCAGATATTATTAATGCCTACTCTGAACTTAATTTCTAAAAATCAATTTTCTGTTTGGCAGTGTATCTTGATTTCCATACGACTCAATGCCCATTTTACATAAGAGGAAACTGAGCATGGAGGCTGGTAAAGCCGGCAGCAGGAAGTGTTCTTGCATTTTCGGTCTTTGAATGCTCCGCTTTGTTGCTGCACAGTTATCTGCAGCTGCACATGTGGCTACCTGACAGAGAAAACATATCAGCTAGTGAGAGGTACATGTGCTCATTGCTGCTCCTGCAATTCTGTTTTCACTCTTGAAAATGTTACGAATGCAGAAAGAGAAGCTGGGCCTCACCTCCATTGAAAATGTACTCCCCAAGGTTAATTGCCTTGCCCAAGGAAATCTGTAGAAGAGCCAGGAATAGAACTCAAATTTCCTGGCAGCCTGCCCTGTGCCTTCGGTTCAAGGCCATCCTTCTTCAGCAAAGCTTGCTTGTGAACAGGTTGGATGAGGGAGGGAAAACATACTTTTGAATTCTGCATCTTACACCAATATAGAGCTTTTCCTAGTTTTTGTAAAGTCGGACGTATGCATCTGCCATATGTCTAGCTGGTGGGACAGTGAGGGTTAGGAGCAAGGTATGTAATAATTACCTGCATATTCTCTATGTACATAGTATATTCTCTAGATCAGAGAGGCTAGGGGCCAGGAGGGTCTTGCTGCTTGAACTCAGTCCAACTAGCAGGCTAAAATATACTCAAGAAAAGCATGCGTGTTGGTGGCATCCTCTCTTTAACCTAATTATATATGGAAGTCCAGCATTGGTCCAGTAAATGACAGAGGTAGTCACCAAACTAAGGTGCCTAGTTCCTTGAATGTGTTCCATTTATATAATCCATTTTTCAGGATTAGCTCACCTCAGCCATAGCTATGGGACAGGGCCATTCCACGTTATCACATCCAGAGGTGTTATTTCCATTCTCCATCCTTCTGAAAGGTAGTGGTAGAGAGGGAATTCAAAACAAAACAAAAAAAAAGGAAACAAAAAACAAACCTGTTAAAGTATGAACCAGGACAGAAGATTAGGATTCAACACTTCTAAGATTTCTTATAATTTCTGGCTAACTATGCAGTATATTTAATGCATCTGTGCCAATTTCTGTTTTATATTGCAAGCTCCAATAGTACTACTATACTTACAGTAAAATATCATATTTACACTCCCCCAGTGACAGAAAAAGTCCATCTTTTAAATGGCAGTCAGCCCTTCTGTGGATGAATCTACTGCTCTCCATTAAGAGTAATGACAGTAATTAAAGAGGAGTAAGAATTTCGGCTTCACCTGCATTCTCTGTAGCCCCCAGCAGATGTGGGTGCTGGAGGAACGCGGTGTTTGTCCTGTGCTTGAAGGGTGGGGAAGGAGGGTAGTACTGCCATCATGCATGTTTAGAAAGCACTCTAGGTATTTGAATGAAAACCATTATGTGCTATAAAAGCAAGTACGATTATTTGCTCTCCCTTAATCCCGGGACTAAGCCTCGCTTTCAGCTGCAGTTCAGTATTATATTTTAATTACAAGGCTGGATTTTCAACAAGAAAGGGGACTTCTTTCAGAAAGCTGCAGAATGTCCTCACCAGAAGGTGGCTACTAATTTTACTGCACAGCACTCTGAATGTAGGACATATTTTGTATGAACTGGCATGTTTTGTATATCTGATTTAGTTGGCATGATTCATTCTTACTCTCTAGTCTTATTTTGTACTAAATAATTTTTTTAAATTTGCCAATTTAAAAAACAAAGAGCACGATTTACAACTGAGTTTAGAATGACATTCACAGTGAATGCATCTGTTTTTTTTAATCCCCAAATCCAACCAAATTGTTCATCAGACCACAAAGGAAAAGCAAAATAAAAAGTAAAGGGACAAGAACTTGACCATCAACTCTGAAAATAGCTGCTTTATAAGGAGCAACGTAGGCATTTATTAATGAAATAGTCACAACTAGTGGTTTAAAGATGTGACACCACAGTGGAAGGCAAGATCTGTTGAGGTCCTAGAGAATCCAGATATTTTTAGTCTTCAGGGAGAACCCTAAAACAGGAGATTCCAAGGTTTGGGGAAATAGAAGACTGGATGAAAAAGCCATCTGTTGAGGAACATATAATCATAATGCTCATACAACACTGTTTGATTTGCAGTGTTTTGCCATTCACTGTTCAGAGTGATTCTGGTTTCACAGAACGTTCTTATCAACTTTGCTGTTATTGGAGGCTGTTGATGGAGTATGATTTCCTTGTTTGCGATAGAGAGAAACAGCCAGGGTGGTTTCTTTGGTAGTTTATTCTTTGTTGGTTTGTCTAGTCTTTTTTTTTTTTTTGTGATTTCTTGCTAGGAAGGTAACTTTTTTTTGCTGTGCAAGGACATGCTCTGGCCGCTCTGAGCTGGTAGGCATTAAAAGGAATGGTTTTTGTTTTGTTCTATTTTCTTAACATGAATATCTTTGAATTTCATCCCATTTCTTTTGTAGGCTGATGGAGTGGGAAATCTGTTCCACCTAAAGCTACTCAAGCACAGGTCTGGGTGGGAACTTCGCAAATCCAGCCTGTTGAAATAAGGCTGCTGTGCAGTGGGATATTTAGAAGTCAGAGGGCCACATGGGAGAAGATGAGAATCCTGGCCTAGCCTAGTGCTTAAGAGTTCATGCAAACATTTAGGATGATGTTTCCAAGGGTGATTTTTGTCTCTTCCAAAAGGCACGTGGTAGATAACATAGCCATAGAAAACAAACCCCACTTCTGCCTCCATTAGGGAATGGGCCTTAACTCGTACTCAGATGTCAGCCTTTTCCTTCCTTTCCTTCCATGGCCTTGTCTCTGCAGGGTACTGCAGCTTCAAGGGAAAGGTTGGAGAATATTTCTCATGCAGTAAAGGAATGAAGCTGGTGATGAGGATGCTTCTGTAGAGGGCGTGGGGGTTAGATGTTCCTGCTGTGTGTTGAAGGATAAATAACCTCTGCCGATTCTCTTACCTCAAAATGCTAACCTACGAGTTGGGTGTGAGTGCTCAGAAGGGGTTTGGTCCTGAGTCCTGAATGTTTCTTCAGAGGAAGCAGGTGGATTTTAGGTGTCTTATCAGTGGAAATTGTAAATGCAGCAAAGTGTTAGTTGGGATGTAAGGCTTACTGCCGTAGAACGAACAATTTTGAGCATATGTGCAGAGGCTTTAAAGCTAAGTGGGAAAATACTGCAGAATTTGGTAACTTACAGAATTAGGCAGTTGTGGAAACAAGATGGATTGCATCCAACCCTAGAGAAGTCTCCACACACATAAGACGTTACTTGCATGTTTTAAAATGTGGCTGCAATAATTTTACAGGCAACAGCTTGCTGTAATCTATTTGCACGTGATTTTAAGTTTTTTTCTTACTGGTTCAAATAGTATTACATGTTATTATGGCAAGTATTGCAGTCTTTCAGGGCTTTGGTAATTCAGTTGTACATATGCGTGTGTGTGGTTTCCATTGTTGTTTTAGGATGCTAGTAATACATAATGTATGCCTTTATCCTCCATTTAATTTATACCTTTTTAAATTATTTTTTATAAACTTGCTATTTTCAGTTTGTTCCATTTCACTCTGTCAGTCCTGGTAGCTGTGGAATTGTAGGGCCAGACTTTGGTGCCAATTATGATGATTTAAATAGTAGTGTGGATAAACTACATTTCAAGTAATGTCTGACTTGTGTATCTGTATCAGTGTCAATGAGAACAGCGTCTGGTCTACAGAGATTGGTTTGCTTTGATTAACGGTGATTTACCAGTAGTAGCAGTCTCCGTTTTGGAGCCATTAAGATTATCAGCGAATTGCCAAGATTTAGAGTCTTTACATCCTGTCTCTTTAGAATAATTGCTGGGAACTTAGAATACATTTGGCCTGGTAGTTCCTGTATACAGTAACAATCATTACTTTACCCAATATATTATCTTAATCCATTTTGACTGTTATATCAATTATCCTAATAGAGAGCAATTGGGGCCCGTTACAAGTTGTAATACAAACACATATGTGAGCTTCACTATTATGATCTTATCAAAGTTGCATTGTGCTAACATGTTCTTGGGGTTTCCTTAGTATTCACACAGAACTCATTCATCCCCTGGCTGCTCGCACTCCATTGTTTCCTGTTAACGATGCTAAATGCCTCCAGGAATCTGCTTGGGGACCCTTATTCCACAAACAACAGTCTGTTTGTGCCTTAAAAAAAAAAGCAATTGACACAACACTGACAAAATATATATATACAGTACTTGGGATTGTAACTTTAAAAAATGCAGAGGCAAAAAAGCTCTCTCTGCTGACATGCACTCTTGGATTTGTTACTATTCCTTAACTATTTGGAGGAAGCGAAGTTAGACACAATTTTAATGATGCTTCATTACAAATCTCCCACTGAAATCAGAGATGGCTCTATGCTTGAAGCAGCTGTTTTATCAAGACTTATACATACATCTGATTGAGACAGATGGATTGAGATAGATGGAAGCAGTCTGCCGGTGCCTGATGGACCTCCTGAAGTCAGTGGTCAAGCTAATGAAGTCAGTTATCCCCAGATTTCCCTCCTTCCCTGCCTGCCTCTAATGCGGTATATAACGATGTGTATAATCTGTGCTAATAGCCATGTTTGTACAAAACTCAGATGGCCTGAGGAAGATCTGCACATGTTCAAGTTCTGCACTAAATGAACAGAAACTGTGTGCTGACTATAGCATGGCCAAGATGGTACTTGAATTGCTCTGTGACTAGGATAAATTTATTACTTGTGTCAAGGAGTTTAGGAGTCACTGGATGAATAATGGCTTGATTAGGTGGGTACAGAGGATCAGACAGCAGGGGTTTTATTGATACTGTTTTGTTCTTACAAAGCAAGCTGGTGTGCCTTGAAAACCGTATTCCATTTTTTTAAAAGTAGAACTTAATTATTGTTTAATCACTTCAGTGCATTATTTGAAAACAGGAATATGTACATCTCTGCACTTGACCATTCAGCAATTATTTCTAGAATATAGGAAGACATAGTTTTGAAATGGCTGAATGATTCTGCTATTTCCGCTTGTATAACCTTCATTAAGGACATGCTCAGCTGTGGTCGTATGTAGATACTTACTGAGTGAACCAGATATTACTCAGTGAACCAGAGTCTTTATAAGACAAGACTGTGTAAAATATTGTTTTGACTGAAGTGGATTTAACAGCAAGACTCTCACTGACTTCATTGGAGTTGGTTTGTGTGTGATACTTATTGTTTAAACTCAAAACTTGTCAAAACTCTGTAAGGTAAAGGCACAGAGGGCAGTAAAGAGAAGTTCACACATGCACACTAAAATATTTCAAAATTAAATACTTAATAATAATTTTGCTCCAATCAGAAACTATTTAATCTCTTCTGTTTTTCATTTCAGGGAGTAGGAGGTCTCAGAGCCAGTGCGGGCAAAACAGTTGCCATGTTTATCCAAAGTACAGATTAATAATTCTGTGTTCATGAATCACCAAGAAAGCTATGTAAGGGAGAGGTTAGATCCATCATGATCTTTTTTTTAAACATAATTATAAAACATTGTGATTTATTTTGAATGATTAAAATTTCAACCAGTTAATTGTATAATGTACCAGAGCAATCTTTGTCATTTACAAGTCAGTAACAGCCCTTTTTACACCTTAAAATCCATTTTCTTGAGTATGTAATGTTGGGATAGAAAACTCTATTGATTTATTCAGTTCCCTCATCGTTGGTTGACATGTTTATTTTCATAAAAGCTAATAGTGGTCATACCATAAGGAGTTAGAGGAGAGAATCTGTTGATCCTTTGCGCTTACACGATGTGAGTGTTCTTGCCACTTTGCTTATGCAAAGAGACAGGAGTGTGAGCAAGCCATAACCACATCCTTTCTTGGTTTCTCTTTCTTCTCCTCGATGTCTACTTTTGAATATTTAGTTTGCCTGCTATCCTTGCTCAGGGTTACATAAATGTCATGGATAGGAGCTTTGAAAAATGTTTAGTTTGGAGCAATTTGAACATGATAAAGCAGCCGAAAAAATGAAAAGGACCTTTATTTAATTTTTTTAAAAAAAGGGTCTGAATGGATTTATTTGGAGGCTCTTTGACAAAATATGATCCATGTTTAAATATGAGAAATTTCAGGTAACCTTTGGGAAAATCTAACAGCAAAGAGTGAAAAACAGGTAGAATAAGTGAGAGCAGAGTCAAAGTCAAGAGCCACAGAGCTAGTTCCGTAGCTCTTTTGTGTGGTGCCTGTGCACGGGACATGCTGGAAGCACTGTGGGAACAGGCAGCTGGAAAGTCTTGCTCCCGTATTCGGGATCTGACCTAACCAGCTCTCAGTTAAAACGTGTCCCATGCACTGATATTTAAAGTTTTCATTATAGGGTAAAAGAATGCATATAGGTGCATCCATCACCTTCACATGGCTGTATGGGGCCAACCGTAGTCCTTCTACACTCTGTAGTCTAGGAAATTGAAAAGAAAAAAACATTTTTTCTTTTTTAGAAACAAAAGTGACTCTGAAAGCTGTTTTTCTTTCTGCAGTGATTCCGAGCTGTATCTCAAGGCTTGGGGTGGTTGTCTTATGTACCAAGGTTAGCTGTGGAAAGATACAGCTCAGAAGACTGTGTCCTTCCACTTTTCACTGTCATGTTTCCTATTTCGATCACTCAGCCTGATACCCAGGCATCTTTTGGTAACTGTTTATTGTTATAATAGCGTATCATTATTGTAGCATTGCTGTAGACTTACTTTATTGGGAAAGACTGAGCTGGACTCCAGATCTGTTGGCCAAAAGCATGTCAGCTTGAAGACAAGGGCAGAATTATGGAAGGTCTGTAGTCAGCTTAAAATCACTTCATTCCCTACATGTCCTATCCTACCCCATACATTTGATTTGGAACTTCCAGAAAAGTACAGCAAAGAATTGGGCTGACAGCATATGATTTAAAATACCCCTGACATCAATTTTGACCCAGACAACACAAGCACCAGGGCTGATTTTGAGTGGCAATGTATCAGCATGATGAGTGACTTAATAACAAAACAGAAATTTTTAAAATGCATTTTCATACTTCATACAAAAGGAAGCAGCAGATGTCAGTGTCCAGTGAGCTGCAGTCTTATTTTTGCTAATTTCAAATATATTTGTATCTGAGAGCAAATTTTCTTCTTCACACTGAGATCTTCCTCTTAGTTATTCATCAGTGAAATCATAACCCCATGATTGACATCATAGTTTTCAATTGTGGAAACTATTGCAGTCTCATAAATTTAGCTTTACAGCAGTGCTGGAACAATGGAGAAAATGAACTGAAAGAGAGGAAGTTGCTGTTTAAATTCAAATATCTTTAGTAATTTTCAGAAATGGTTAGGTACATTTTTAGAACATAGTTCTGTAGGGCCAGATTAATTCTTGGTGTAGTGCTGCTGAAGGCAGGAGTTACCCCAGGGAGGAACTTACCCCCTGTGTCTGGAATGACTTGATGGCAAACATGTGAAGAGGAAGTGCATTTATGCTCCAGTTTAATATATTGGAAAGCTTTCCCTCGTCTGAAAGTCTTTCTTTATCTCTGAATTTCCTGGCTTTTGTGGATTTATATTAGATCATTAATGTTATTTCAATGTATTTTTTTTGGTGTTTGATGTCTTTTAGGTTGTTTTTATTGGGGATATAGTATATATATATTTAATGAAAGTAAAAGCACGGAGGTCACAAAGCTTTCATGAATGCTGTGGAGCCTACCAAGTGCAAGGCCTCTTTCATTTGAGAACTGTGTTATTGTCTGTGTAGCTAGAGTACTTTTTTTTTTTTTTGAAGAGAAGAAAGATGTGAATATCCTTTAATGAACATTTTAGGCATCTGTTTTCCAAAGTTAAATGTTAGTCCCATTTTTAGTATTTTACAGAAGAATAAACTCTCCAACTCTACATGCATGTGCTTGTAATCCCTTAAATTAATCATCCACAGAATAAAGAGACTATGAATACAATATGCCTGTCAAAAACATCCGGGAGAATTCCTTATTTTCAAGGCACATGGAAAGATGGGATAAACAGCTACATGCTATACTGAAGTGCCACCCTTATGTTGCATCTGAATTACCCATCCTGTGCCTGCTGGGAGGCACCAGCCCCGACTAGGGAAGGGTTTGTACAAAGTTAGGCCGTGGAGAATGGAGGCTTTGGGGCATGAAGGTACGTGGTGAGTGTCGCTTAGGTGCCGCTTGAGTCCTTTCTTTCTCTTTTTTTGCTCTCTTCTGCATAGGAGGGAAAGGACAGAAAGGACTTGACATTGGGCAGAATGTGCCAAGCAGCTGTGTAGGGTAATTTGCTGTGGAGCTGGCCATCTTTCCTGGTGTTCTTCCTGATTTACAGTGGCGAAATGAGAGGTATTTGAATCTTGAGTAGTTACAGTTTTCTTCTGTGGCAGATCAAAGCCCGGAGTGAATAGCCGAGTTGTGGAATTGCCCCAGCTTTACTTTAGCTGTCCATCATGTGCAGGATGAAGTGAAGGGGGGAGGACAGAGACCTCTGGTTCTGGAAAACCTTGATGACAGCCAGACGGTGTTCCCACACTGTCTGTGCTGCCTGTTTCTAGCAGGAATAGATTTTTTTCCCCTGCTATTGAGTGGATTTTTACCCCTGGTGCCCCAGATCTGCTGCATTTTCTCCTAAGTCGGAAAACAAAGGTGAAAGGCATTTTCATCTGTGTTTTCGTATATGTCACTGACAAGAGCAGACCCAGGGGACTAAAATCTTTCTAAGTGCCCCCTGCCTGTTGTGCAAGGGAGGGCAGATGTCAGACAGCCGTGTGCCTGGCAGCACCAGTGAATTGGTGGCTTGGGAAAAGGAGCAGAACAGAGAGCAAGGATCTGTGCCTGCAACAGAATCACCTGTAAAGTTACTAGATACCGCATGCTATTTGTGTTCCTCTGATGCACTTGATATTCAGCTATCACATGTGCATGCAGGGACAAGCTGCACAACTATGTCCATTACATGAGGGAAGAGAAACTGGTTTCTTTTTTGTAGGGGGAGGGGGAATCAGCAGAGTTGGCCATGGCACTCTGTCCCGGAGCCTATTGAGGGACAATCAAGACCCAACTGGCTCTGGGTTTTTGTGTCAAAATGCATGCAGTATGGCTGCAATGAGATCTAGACTGGTTATTCAAAGTAGCATTAAAATATATCAACTAGACTCTTGCTCATTGAAGAGTAACTGAAGCTTTTCAGAACACTGCCTTCCTTTCTACTTGAGAAGTCTGTGCTGCATTTTGGGCTCCTGTACAACCTAAATAACATAAAAACAAATGTGTAGGGAAGTTTGTGCTTGTGAAAAGCTTAGATATAGTATTGAAGGCTAGCTTTTCTGAAGAGTGGGAAGGTATTGGGGGATAAATAATATATATATTACTAGATGAGCTGGTGTTGTTGGAATATATTCATATTTTTAGGGACTTAAGTCCCTTAGGCCTGCGGTGTTATGTTATGAGGATGGTTAGATTTTCAGTTGTATAAATCCTGATCCTCTTCATTTCTTGCAAGTGATTTGAATTGCTTTCTTTATCTATGATATTGTTTTACACTTTTATTGATCTGCATTTGTGACAGGGAATTTTTCCTACATTTGAGGAAAGCCTGTTGCGGCTATGCTTGGCCAATATCGCAGGGAAAACTACTACAGTTGATTCCTCAAGGACTTGGTTGCAAGTGTGATCCAAGTGCAGCCAACAAGAGCAAGGAATTTCCTGCAAGATATCTCTCGGTTTGTCAGCAGCAAACATTCCAGCTGAGCTTCAGTGGCATCATGTTCCTTCCTGGTGTCACACAGAGAATTGCACCAGGATTACTCTTACCTTTGATGCCAGCAGGTCCCAAAACATTTTGTTGATGTTTCCTATTTGCTGCTTCACTTGGTTCTCAGTGCTCATCTTTCAATTCTCTTGCTGAGTCGCTACCACATTCATAGCTCTTCTTGGAGGAGTTATTATTAAGGGTAATGGCGAGTAGACTGTTAATTATTCCCCAATATATTGGAGTCGTTAGCTCAAACAAGCCTATGGATGTGCGGCTGAGTCTGTAACAACCAGATAGTTTCTGTGTTTGGTGTTCTGTATGCCACAGAGCCCTTAGTCCTCTTCCAGAGAAGGGCTACAGGTCACAGCAGCTGTGAGACCGTGGTTGCTATTCCATGCTCTGCCAGTGGAGATGGAAGTCTGTCCTTGCCCATGCCTTGGGCCTCACTTCCAGACTCTGTATGGGCTTCACAGCCTTGGTTTGCCTCAGGCTAGAAATCTGCCACTGTGACATGAGTTTTCTTCCCTGTGGCAGATAACCTTCCCCATGGCAGGTATCTTCCCCCTCTGCCCTCAGAAACTCTACAAAAAAAAAAAAAAAAAAAAAAAAAAAAAAGGAAAGAGGTAGTAAGGTTATGAGGACTTCATTTAAAGACCCAACATATCCCACTGGAGCTTATTTCTCTGTATTTCTCCTTCTGCTTCTTCCCATGTTAGGCCTCAAGACAGACTTCAGTAACGATGGACAGATCAGTTAACAAAGTTGATTACTGTGGTCATTTTTAGCTTATTTAATTGCATTTGTGTTTTTGAGACACCTTTGTCTTACACTCATTTCCCTCTTCTGACAAAGACAGGAGGGGTTTCTGTGTGGGCCAGTAGTTCTAAGCCTAAACGATATCCAAATTTTCTTTTTCCTTTAGTTTCCCACAGGCACTGCTTCTTAGTTTCTCAGGAAAATTTCCCCTAGGATTTGTCTCATTTTTTCTAGCATTTCAAAGTTTGGACAGGGACTCTCTGCTTCCTGCAGTTTTTGTAATTACATCCTCTGAGCCTAGTCATGGCCTATTAATTGAGTCATACACAGGAGGATGCATAAAGGGATTTTCTGCCTGCTGCTCCTGGGACAGAAGGAAGACTTCTCACCCCTGGTCCTGGAGGGATACCAGTCAAGGAGCAGGTTTTGCCTGGGCAGTCCGACTGTCTGGCAAAAGTTGTCAACTCTCTGTTTATCGTGTAACTTTTCTAATTATTTATCAAAACAGTGCCTTTTCCCCTTTCAAAGATAGGCATTCTTGTGATTCTGGCTCCAACATACTTTTCGTAAGGTGCTTAAAGCTGTGTGTGTGAGGGCAAATGCCCTTGGCAGAAGGAGTTTGTAGGGTTGCTACAGTGATACTGGTGTCTTCTCAGGGTCTGTGAACTACTACTACACTAAATGTCTGGGTAAGGTGACTGACCACTTTTCCCCATTGACAGACTGCTTGGTGAGGCACAGTCAGAGTTGACTGTCATTCTCTTGACATGTGAGTATGGTGATGTGCCCTGAAGAGATGACAGTGCTTGTTGTAGAGTTCCTGTTGGTTTGCATTCGCACGGTTGCCTCTCATGTTTCTCCTTTTCTACTTTGTGCCAGGTCTTCCAGTCTGCCTTAAGCACCTCTTTCCAGTTCCCTTTCACCTAACTAGTCCTAACCTACAGGAATAGCGTTCTTAGAAATACTTCCCCTAGTAGTAATCACTGCTTTCTTTGGACCTTTCATGTAAAAAAGCAAACAGTTGAGCTGTGGGAAAACTTGCAGATACTGACAAGTAGTGTCTGCTGCTGAGAGAACTCGCTGCATTCAGCTGGGAGCTAGAAAACCTGTGGCTGTCAATGAAGAAATGCAAAGACATATGCTGCTCACATTCCTGGTACGTGCACACATATGCAGCACTCTGAAATCCTGTTTGCGGTTACTGCAGAGTCAGTCACCTTAATACATTTTTATATCATATTTTAGCTGTGATGTGGGTGGTTATTTTAGTCTCAGTTTCACAGTGACTGTACCTGGAATGATTACATGAGATACAATACAAAACATTTTAATGCCAAACGAAAGTGATGAGTGGTGCTGGCTGGAATTCTCCGTCCTGCACCGCTGAGCAGCCGCAGTGGAAGTAGAGGCTTCCTGCAGCTGCAAGTGCTTAACTGGGAGACTCATGTAAGTGGCTTCTATTTAATTGTGAGGACCACAACATCTCTGCAAAAAAACGAACCTGACTTATTTGCAGCTTGTGCTGCTAGCTGTAGAGACAAACACGTGCACATTTAGGAGCTGGAAAATTTGGATTAGCCACACATTTTGGTTTTGAATTTCTCAACCTTCCTGTAGCTTCTTCTCTTTCTAAAATGAGTATTTTATTTCAATAGTCATGGTGAAGAGTATAATTCCAGGGGCTTGTGAGAATATATTTAAGTGTTCATGGGTTAAATGTTCCTCAGATAAGTGTGCATTGTATGTAAAGACATGTGACACACACATTTACCTTTGTGCTTTTACATACATACATTTATATACATGCATAAATATGTTAAGTTCATGGATGGTGAGTGCATTACTGTATTTTTATATAAGTTGCAAAACTGCTTACAGGCTTGTGGCATTCTGTAGTATAGATAAGACCTGAATAATGTTTTCCCAAAATCCCAGAATGGTTGAGGTTGGAAGGGACCTCTAGAGATTATCTAGTCCAACTCCCTGCTTTGTCTGAAGAAGACTTCAGCGTGCTGTGAATGACTGTGGCAAGAAGTCTTAAACTGTTGAGTCAGATCTGATCTGATCAAAATGAGGTGATGAACGAGAACTGAGCAAGAGAATGATTTGGTATAAATTAAATGCCTGAGAAGGAACAGTTAAATCTGTATGAGGCTTATGAGGTCCTCAGAGTATCTGTTTTTGAGCAATTCTTCTACATATGTACAGACACACAAAGGTATTTGTAAACTGAGGAAATTCCAAGGCAAAAATCTTTTATTATGATTTAGAACATAAAAGCCTATCACAATTAAAACTTAAACTGACCCCAAACCCACAAACCAAACCTTGGAAGTATGTAAATGCTTATTTAAGGTCATTCAAACACTTTTATCTCATCCGATGTTCCTGTCCTCACAACCTAGGATTTTAATGACAACCTTTTACATAGTGACATGGCAGTAGTGACCTCTGATGCTAAAAACATGTTTTAGTAAGCTACCTGTCAATCCAGCCCTTCAGCAAATGCCAATGAAGACATTTTTTTAAACTCTGTGCTCACTGCAATCACTTGGTGTGTGTTCTCCTTTTAACTGTGATTTTTGTCTCCCGTATCTTCCTTTTCAAACTTAAATGTGCATCATGCTATCATTTTCAAAGAGGTGGCCAACCTTCTCAATTCGATTTTTCCTGATGGTTCAGGTCATTGTGGAGCTTTCATGGCTCCTGCTTCTGCCCAGATGTACTAAAGTTGGGAGACTCAGTTGTCCTGTGGGTCATGTTCAACCCACAGGTAGTCAGCTGGACATCCCTGATTTATCCGCACTAGTAGAAAAGTAATATAATTAATTTCGTATTTTTCTGCAAAAAGGAGACCATCTTGCTTCTAAAGCCATACACAACGTACATGGCCTACAACATTTATCGACAATTATTTCCATGTCTTTAGTGACAAAGATACAGTATCTATTAATAGAAAATTATCTGATGCATATTTTTAAATTATGGAATACAAACTGTGGAATAATATGGAATAGTACACATGGAATACATAAAATGTATGGAGTATCCTAAGAGCGATGTTCAGTGATTTGGCAAACAATCGCACTGCCCGTGCATGAAACTAGGGCTATATTTAATGTGACATGTGCTACATGAGGCATTCAAATCCCTGTGACTTTTCCATTAAGTTTGCTAACATATGTGCTGGTTTTATTAAAGTGCTTACGAAAAGGAAGCTTCCCACCAACTAATCTCTTTCAGGAAAATAATGCTAATGCAGCACTTTACAAAAGAAATATGAAAGATAAATGCTTGTTTGGGGTAGTATGGAGAGTTAAGGTTAGCAGATATTGTGACTGAACAATCCTGTTCTTTACTAAGTTTGCCTGTTTATGGTGGGTATGTGCCAATTGCTTATTCAGCAATAATTGCTAATTGCTGCCTAAGTTTTTATTTTAAAAGCTGGAAATTGATACACAGCTTTAAAAGGCATCAATTTATCTTACTAAGTAAATGAGCAAGGACACACTTTCTGAATACCTGTTAAAGAGTTATAGTACCACAGACTGAGGAAGTACTTTTAAATGAGTAACTAGTCGATTTAATAAGTCAGCTAGTGTACTCTTTAAAGGAGCGGAAATAATTTAATATCAAACTAAAATATTTGATAGAGAGCCTATTGTACCTTCATTGCTCAGGCCTGACTCAAGTATTTTAAATCTGTGGAAGAATTTTCTTTGATTTTATTACAGGTTAATCAGATTTTTGCCGATGAATTAAAAAATTAAACTAGTTAATCCTTTATAGCATGGTTCTTATGGGAGATTATGCAGATAAGTGGTAATGTTGACCTTTATTAACATGCCTTCTGTGGTGATCAGTGGAGATTTGTGAATAGTAATGAGATGCAATGTAAAGTATTCAGTTTGCCATTACTACAGAACTGATTCTTTAATACTGGAGTGCACTTTCAGTGCTAAGCAGTAAAGCTGTTTGTTGAGTAAAAGTCCATTTTTTTATTTTAATATGTTCATCTCTTTAGACAGGGTTGGAAAATATGTTTGTGGTTAAAGTGAGGCTAACAAGCTCTCTTGCATGAAAAATACTTCCCTTCATTTTAATTTCAAAGCACTTCCTTTGTCTATTTGTAAATTGTATTTGTATGTAAGATGTGAAAAATATTTATCAATTATCTCAGTCCTTTGAGATAAAACACTTTCTTCACATAGCAGTAGCAGATTTTTACTATTTCTAAAAAATACCTTTTAACATATTAAAAGCCACCATAGCAAAAATAATAGTTGCAGAGTAGCAATGAATCATGAAATGAATCAAGAAAAACACAGTGGATATATGGCTGATTTTCAGCGCGTCTTTCAGTGACTTTTGGTATTCTGTTCTCCAGCTAGGAATTTTGCACAAGTCAAATGAGCAGGACTGAAGATTCAGTTTCATAAGGAAGTCCTTAATGTTTGATTAAATTATAAAATGATGTAGTTATAAAGTTAGATTTGTTTCTTTGGCAATTTTTTGGAAGAAACAGAAAATAATAGAAAAACACCTTATTAAAGTATCCTGTACAATGTGAGAGCAAAGGTATAAGGATTTTTTTTGTTGTTGTTGCTATTGCTAGTTCTTTTTAATAGTACTGAAATTCAAGACTTTAAAGTGCTTTCATTTTTTTTTTTTTCACTAGGGACAGTGAGTGTCAATATGCAGAACGGTATGTGAAATACTTGTATACTTGTAGTTTTATCCTATAAAAGTTTTTAGCAGAAGTTCAGCACTTCAGGCACATTTAATATAAAACCACACAAGGACCCGGTTAAAAAATAATAAGATAAAGTAGATGTAGGAGGGAAAAATTGAACAAAGGAAAATACAGATGGAATATCAGGAATATTTCCAGAGAGTGAGATATATTAGGCTATGGACTAGACTCCTAAGGGATGTACTGGAAACCCTATTGTTTGTGGCACTTAAAGGAGAACTGCTAAACTGAAAAGAAATTGGAGTTAAGCTCAGCTGTGCTTGCTGATGCCCCGCCAGGAGCTGTGCTCAGTGCTAAGCTCAGCACACTTAACAGCTCAGGTAGCCGCTGCCTCTGCTGCTCTGGTAGAGTTTCACTTGCGGAGACGCGTTGGGTTGCTCTGTGGGCCAGCCAGCGTAGGCGCTCCCATGCTTTCTTGCTCGGAATAGGTTTCCCCAGGATCATGTCTTGAGGTGTCTCCATTCTCTCCCCACGCACATGCTCGTCATTTCTTTTTCACAGATGTGAGGCCACATGGCCTCTGGAATCACTGATCACCCTTCGTCTTTATCAAGTTCATTTTATCCCGGACGTCCAAACTTGAAAGCAGTATGACATTGTCATGCTCTCCTGAGAGACATATGCTTGAGGAAAGAAAATTGACATATAAGGGTTTCTAAACATAAGTTGTTTTAAGAAGTCTGAGATTACAGAGATCTAGACAAAAGAATAAATGACCATATGCGTATCACTGCCTCATTTTGTTTCAGGGTTTTGGGGAAAGAGCAACGACATGTGAGAGCTTTGTGATGTACTTTCTAATGCTTGTGTTCTCTTATGATCCATGGAGTCGCTTCCTCTTGGCAGTGAATTTCCATCTTCTTCAGCTACTTAAGCAGTTAGGCAGATTTCCCTTCTATGAAATCATGTCCCTCTTCCCTTCAAAAGCCTCCCATTCATCTGAGTCCTATCCTGACTGCTTTAGCTTGATATTTTCAAATCATTGTACCAACACATAGTTCCTTTGTTCTCTTTTTTTTTTCCTTTAGTTCCTGAGTTTTCACTGAGAAATTAGAAAAATCTGGTTGAGAAGAGGTAGTGTAAGAAAGACCATTTCACAGTGAATGTGGACTGAGTATGTCCAAAAAGAGAATGAGCAGAAAAGAACATCCCCTTTCTTGCCTTTGGAGCAAGATCGGCTAAAAACAGTGCGGATTAATAATCTTTGGATTGTCTAAAGCCTGAGACTAACATGTAAAGTATAAAGCAGTCAAGGAAAAAATGGAATTACAATTCTGGTAAGAATGTTATCAACCCCCCACTTCTTTTTCCAGTGGCTAGGAGAATTACCTGGGTGCTGTACTTAGGGGTGCAGGGACACAAAGGAGTCTTTCTTCTAAGACTTTGTTCAGAAGACTTAGTCCTCCCATGTGGAGAAGGTGGGATGGTAAAACAGATTTGGGTGGCAGAGATTTAGCTGGAGAAAGAGGAAAAGAGGAAGTGCAGGGATAGGTAGAAGAGGTGTAACAGAGAAAAGAATGGATGGATGAAAAAGAAAGAGGAAGAAAACACTAAGGACAAAACGGACAGAAAGATATGTCACAATCTATTATACAACATAGAAGAAAGGGAAAATGGAGTGAAAACGGGAAGGTCAAGAAGAAGCAAGAGATTAAGCTGCATTATAAAGAAGAAATGTATTAGAAAGTCACTTGGCTTTCTTGTGGTTAACAGACTAGATGATGTGAAAGGTCTTTCACCATTTGGACTTTTGTGGTTCTATAACAACATTGACATTAAAGAAACAATGAGGGACAGGAAATCAGAGAAGAGATGGATAGAGGAAAAAAAGAATTTCAGTGGAATAAAAAAGACAAAACTCCAGAGGAAACCTCAGAATACCTAAAATATATGAGTTTATACTTACATATTTATAAAGTGAGAGCCAGTGAAATTATTTGCCTTTTAAGACATTATTCACTTGGAAAGCTGTGTTTAACAGTGCTGAATACAGTGTACATAGTCTGATGCAGAGTTCTGTGTGGTCACAAGAGCAGTCCCACTTTGCGGGTCTTTGGGTCATTTCCAGAGTCTCCAAACCACTCAACCCAAAAGGCAAATGCAAAACTTTTGGCCATCCTGATCTGGCAAATGTTTCTGTAGTAAAGGAAATAATAATGAGTGTATTTTGCCCACTGACCTGCCCTGTGACTAAAACGTCGGTGTAGGAGGAGAACTCTTATATAAGAGTAACCAAACAGAATATTTCTGCTATTAGTGTCCATGGCTAAGAGGAAAAGGAAATAACACAGAACTGGTTCAGTTATCATCACCAGCAAGCTCTATACCCCAGAATCACTCAAGGAATATTTAGATAGCATTCCAATCTTAGTTACTCAATACTGTGACATACTTCTGTTCCTTAATAATGCCAACTAGAAAGGCAACTACTACTAAAAGTCCAGATATTATTTTCCCCTTTCTTTGTTTCCTTGCCTTTTCAGTAGAGATGAGTTGATTCCTTACAACGTTTAACCCTGATGGGTACCATATAACCAACAACTGTAAGCAAGTTTAGGTCTCTGTATCTAATCATCATTTCCTAAAACTCTGACATTCCTTGACCATATCTGGTGTTGTGTGAGTTTCTAACTTCATTTGATCAGTTAGTAACTCTTTGTAGTCTTCCTGGAAAGAGCACTATATCTGTGTTTTCAAATCCAGGCTCTCCACCCACTTGTGACATATGTTCCATTTAGAGTTCCAGGACAGGAGGTACAGTAGAGATACCTTTACTTTTACATCTAGAGACAATTAAGTGCTTTACATTAAGTCAGTGTTTAAATTTCCCAGTTCCAGCATTCCACAGATGGGACTTAGAGATGAAGAAACGGGAGTTAAAGAAGACTTTACCTCTGTATTCAAGGATGTTTTCTTAAATATTCTTCTAGTTTTCCTTACTATCCAAGGCAAAAGCAGGTGAAATATCTGTTGTTTGTTGTGGATCTATATTCCCATGAAAGAATTTTACAGGTGCAGTCCAAAGTTCTTCTGAAAATCTAGTAGTCTGCATTACTGTGGCTTCTCTCAAACTGGCCTGCTAACAACCACATGCAGTGGGCAGGTTGTCAATAGCCGGTGAGAGAAGTTACGGAAGGGTTTGCATAAGGTTTCCCAGCTGTTGCAAATTGCAGCAGTTCTACTGAGTTACAACGTTGAGAATTTCAGTGTGCTGCACTCACTATGTAAAACCATTTTTGAAAGTTGGAATATGCCATCAGAAAACTGAAGGGCAGCAATACTAAGAACTAGCAGAGCTCTAGTAAGTGATGCCACCAGGATCGCTAGTCAGTTCTCACAATGAAATCTCTCATTTTAAGGAGTCTTGATAGCAATGCAAAGCATCAGACTGTCTCTTTTATATATTTGTGCATTATTTGACTTTTATTCCTTTAATCTACAGAAGATTAAGACCTGAGGACAGTAGGCCAGTTGCCAGGAAGTTGCCAAAGAGGCCAGGAAATTGCCAAAAACTGAGAAGGAACCACTTAGAGACTGTTTCTCTGACTTTATGCCTTGTGCAGTTAGAAGAAGGAAAGACCTCATTTTTATTATCCGTGTACACAGGCATAAGCGCAAAATACAGCATGCAACAAAGTAAAACCAGATCCTAGATTTGCCCAACTGTCTGCCAGGTTTGATAATCAGTTCATAGTAAGTAAGGAAATCTTTGAAAAGACCAAACCTAATGCAGTATTTGTCACCAGGCAACATTTACAGCTTTAATAAATGTAGCCAATATCCAAAAATTACGAGCCTAGTCTTTGCCATTTTGGGCGTGATACCTCTAGCTATATTTTAATGTGGCTGGGGATGCTTTTATCTACAATTGAAAACATATTTCTAGTCTGTTTTTGAAAAATGGCCTTCATTTTTGTGCCTGCAAATTTGCTTCAGGAAATAATTGTGGTTGCCATTTATAGTACTTAGAACATTAACTACCTGATCACATCTACAAATTAGGCAATTAGACATCTAAGAACTAGAAAATGAACCTGTGAAATAATCCTCACAGGTATTTCTGGAAGCAAAATTCCAGCCAAAGAATTAATGAGGTCAAGCCCTGTCAGTAACAGAAAACAAAACAAAACAGAGCCTCTAAATTAGTTTTCTCACAAAATTGTTAGCCACAATTTTTCTGAAAAGGAATGATCTAAAGTAGTTTCTAAAAGTACTGACAAAAGCAGCACATACTTGGAATATAAATTTCTTAATGAAACTAAAAGTATTAATTAAAGGTGCTGGATAAATGATCTCTGAAAATAGTGTCTGCATGCATATAAAGATCTGATCACAGCCAGAAGAGCTGTGGGGCACAGCCTGTACTGTTCCACCAGCCTGCCTCGAGCTGTTGAAGTAGTTTTAAATACAGACTTGAGAGGTTTTTCCTCTGAAATCCTTGAAGGCAGATATTTGAATAGAGGAATATTCATGAAGAGCTGAACTTGAGATCACAAACTCATTTTACGTCGGTCAGTGAAGCAGGAGTTAAAGTGCAGCAATATTCAATCACCAGTCATTTGGTCTGCACTTGAACATGTGATTCCAAAGAGGATTTTATCACTCCTTGGGAAAAGCAACCTTGAATTATGTCATGTAAAAGTACTTAGTGCTTACTTGTGAAATCCATACAGTAAGAATCATGCTTGACAAAGATACCTGATTGCATCATTCTTGTTGTTCTACTCCATTGGAAATTCACTACCCTATTTGATTTCATAAGGAGAAACAACGTAAAATTGAGAATGTTGGCTAAAAGAGGATTAAAAGGAACAAAGGGTGAAAGGACTTTCGTGTGGCAGGAAGACTGCTTATTAGGTGTTCAAAGTAGATGCATACTAGCTATCAAACAGACTTTACTGAGATTACAGAAAGGCTGTAATTTTTAAGCAGCAGAGTAGAGAAAAAACATATAATAAAAGTCTTAAAAAAGTGGAAGTGATGTCCATATGAAGGTAGTAGAAAGGAATAACCTACATCATATTAAATGTAAAACATTGATGAAACAGGTCTAAAAAGGGTTCTGAGGAGCAGCTTGTTAAAGGTATGAAACTGCTAATAGAAAAACTGTTTAACATCTTGGAAACAGCAAGGAATAATTAACGTGTGAAAGGAGACCTCAAGTAGCTTAAAACCTCAGCAATAGATGTATTCTGGGTTGCTGTTGTTACATTTGAAGAATTTAAGGAGATTCCAAAACTAGAACCTTACTCTATAGGGAGTGATTTTGAGGAACTGTCTAGCGTTGAAATAAAAGTGACATATTTTCAAATGTAGTGACAAATTGCCAGGACAAAATACTGCTCACTTAAGAAATCTGGTCAAACTGAAATATGGGATTTCCTAACTTTTAATGCTAGGAGATAAAGTAGGTGGTCTGACATGGGAGAAGTAGAAAGTAGTCATTCTGACACCCAGAGGGATCCTTGTTGTCCCAGCTAAATTGATAGAAACTATGAAAAATAATTTGAGACTTGGGTAAATATGGTACTGATAAGGAAAGATAAGTAAAAATAACACATTAAGCCTTTGTAGAAAGGAGTTGTGTATAACCAATCTGTTCAAATTCTCTGAAGAAAAAATAGGAAGTTTGTGGATAGTGGCAGTTCAATCACTATGATGTATTTGGTTTTTAAAAAACGTGGCTTTTTCAGCATTTTTCATCAATGCTCGCAAAGGAATTACACTGTCAGGGATTGAGAGAGTTCTGGGCTGATTTGGCAATAGCAGGAAGGTATCTGTGTGCTTCCACCAGGAACTGTTCTGGCACCTGTGCTGTTCAAAACTCACAGTTATGGAACTATAGTTGAGTAAAGTAACAATTTGGTATGGTACCAAATTATTTAAGTAGTTAATACTAAAGTTGTGAGTGGTTGAAAGTTATAATACTGAATGGCTCAGTGGTGCAATGGCAGGAGACACTTTGTGTTGCTGTGTTCAGGGAGAAACCTTTAGCTTTTCAAGGGTGAGCTCCAAGTTAATTATTTCCAAGCAGGAAAGAGAGCTTGGAATCATTACGGATAGTCCTTGAAAAATGTCAGACCTGTGATGGTGTCAAAAGAGGCTAATAAGATTTTAGAAATTGTTAGGAAAAGAATAGACAACAAAACATAAAATGTACCTATGTCATATATAACTTAGTGCGCTTGTATTTTGGACACATTTGGACTTTAGAAATAATAATGGACCAGAAGAAGTACAGATGAATGTTAGGTTATTCAGATGTACAGTTATTTCCTCACTGGAGAGAATAAACAGACTTAAACTCCTCAAATAAAACTAAGAGAAGACTGAAGAGGAAATATGAAAGAGGTCTGTAGGCATAATTGCTTTTGTGAAGGAGATGAATGGAAACTGATTGTTTTTCCTTCTCAAAATATCAGAACTGAGACACATCAGTAGAAATGGTTAGGATAAAAATGAAAGGATTTTTTTTCATAAACATGGAGTTAAATTATTGGGCTCGTTAGCTTAAAATTTTTATATGTAAATTAGTTGGCAGAGTTGTTAGACAAATTAATAGAAAATGAGTCTATTTAAATTAGAGAAGACTTTTTAAATAGACTTTTTATGGAAAGTTCTTGTTTGTTTGTGTTTATAAAGAGCTATGAACTTACTTAGTGCCTTATTCGGCTCCAGAGATGCAGAAAGTGTCATTCCGTATTAGCCCCATTACTTTCTTCAGCATCCGTACTAGCTATTGTCTGAAGTGGTACTGCTCTAGAGGGATTTTGATTCTGACTTACTGCAACTGCTCTTACGGTCTTACTGTATAGAAGCTTCTATATGATAGTTAATATTTCAATAATAAGAATTTTCAGCTGAAGTACCTGTTCCAACATATAATACCGTAAGGAATAAATATTTTGATGAATTGCAAATATCTGGGTTTCATGGACTGGAAGTATCTCTCCACCTTTCATTAGCATGTTTTTGCAGTGACATAAATCAAAATTACAATTTCTTTTGTATGCAAAGAAACTGCAGTTGCTTTTGTGTGCTTTCTGTCAGATCTTTGACAGCAGAATATGGTAATATGCCTTACTAGAATTTCCTGTAGAATGAAAGCAATTATTAGCATTTTTTATAAGTAAATTGTCACATACTGTCAGTCTTGCAATTCCATACCAGCTATATCTATGTTTACGTTTCAGTTAGTGTACATGTATATACCTGTCTGAGAGAGAGAATAACTCTTAGCAAGTTACAAATAAGTTCTGGAGGTGGAAAACTCTCCATATTATTACCCAAGCTTTTCCAGATGTTCAGAATTAGTGATATATAATGAAGTATATTTGTTAAATAGATAGGAAGGACTGTAAACATGTTGAATTTCAGAGATATTGCAGCACAAGTTACATTTGGATTAACTGAAATACACACAATATCATAAGTTGAAACATATAATGAATGCTAGCATAGCAAGAAAGTAATGCTCTTTCTGCACTGCTCTTCTCCTTCTCCTTCAAAAAAGAAAATATATGCATTAAAAACATCCTTTCAAAACAGAGAGATCAATATACCTGTGATAAAGAGTCTTTGGAGTCAATAGACCTGCTTCCCAGTTGACTTAGCACTGAAGGTCCTTAGGACAGCCAGGAACAGCATTGAGATCTGTCAGTGCTCTTCTCTACGGGATTGTTCTTCCTCTTGCATCAATTGCTGCACCATAGACAACAGCAGCAACCTGTGTTTTTGTGCATGTGTTGGAAGGGAGGTGATTCCATATAATACCTTATGGAGGTCCCTATCAAGGATGTGGAACCCAGTAACACATTTTTAAAATAAGTATATGTATTATATGTATTATATCTATATATCTATGTATATCTATGTTAATGTGGAAACATTGCCACATAATGTTACACCTGCCTCCATCATATTAATGCAGATTAAAGATGGTTTAATTTCCCCATTTTTTTAACTCTACAGGGAGCAAGAAATGTTAAAGTGGGCATAAAAATTTAGCAAGTGTACAAATAGATTCAAGAAACAATGTGACAGGAGCGCTTCTATTTTCGCCAAGCCAATGAATTAAGTGGAAAACTGAAATTTCACTTTCATTTTGGGTTCAGTTACTGAAGTTGTCAGAAAAGAAACTAGATCCTTCGAACTCCTGTCTTCTTGGCTGAAGGGGACAGTTTAGCACTAGGAAGACCGTGTTTACCATTTGACAGATCCTGAGTTTCCCAGAACAACTGGAATGTTTTTGGGAGCAATTCAGAGCAGCTTAGGGCAAAGACAGGTTGCAGCAAAACTATTTTAGCAGTGTCTGCATATGCAATGCATGATTCCTTAATGGGATTTTAAGAAGCTTAGTTTAAAAAGCAAGCAAACCGTAAACAAAAATAAATCTCCACGAATATGTACTTTTCACGTTTAGCATGAGTCTTGGAAACACTGGTAACTCGGTGAAATAGCCACAGGCTGTATTTTTGTTTCTGGTTAATCTCTGTAGATCTATAAAGAGAACAAGGTAAAACATGCATTACTGTCCCCAGTTTACTTTTATCTTTTCTGCATTCTGCAGAATGAATCTTGTGGAAAGCCAGAAGTCCTGAAGAGAAACTGCAGCTGAGTCTTTCTTTCTCTTTCTCTTTCTCTTTCTCTTTCTCTTTCTCTTTCTCTTTCTCTTTCTCTCTTTTTTTTAATTTGCTAGGTAGAACATAGGTAAAGGTTCCTGATCATCATTACTTATAGTTCAGCAGTGCGCAAAATGAGCTATGTCCTGCTAGGTCACAGAAGGGCTCACAGTCAAAAAGTCAGAGTGAGGAAGGGACAAAACAACTGAGTTAGTTAGCACCAAATTTCATGCCACCCTCACACAGTTCATCCTGCATTTGGGGAACAGCTAATATGACTGGCACTGGGTAGATGAGATGGCAAAAGGCGTCTTCCTAGAAGTGTATGCTGCAAGGCCTTGCAGGGATTTTAAGACTCCTGAGTTCATCCTATCATCAGAAACATGTAGTCATTCTACAAAGACTGATAGAGGACAAAGTTGGGATGACTTTGCATGTGTTGCTTGACCCTCAGAGCAACAGGAGTTGTAATTTACCCAAGCAACTCGGCCAGTCATTAGCAACTTTGCAAGAGCAAAAAGGTTACATATAAATTAGTGGATTTGGGAGTGTTTCCAAGCCCCCAACTCTAGACGTGTATGCTAGGCATGTCCTGAATCCATATGCAGGCAAGACTCAGGAGCACCCCAGGGTCCTTCTCCTGTCTCCCCTGACACACACAAGCTTTTTGGAGTGCAGAGGCGAGAAGGGAGCCATGATGCACTCGAGCTTCATCTCTGAGCTGGGCGATTGGCACAGCAGAGCATTCAGCCGCCGCTTAGTCTAGACAGAGCCAAAGGAAACTGCAGGTCTCCTCCCGCCTCCGGTGAACATTCCTGAGCCATACTGGAGGCTCCCGTCTGCTAGCCAAAAATGCCAGTGTGGAGGGCAT
Organism: Tinamus guttatus; assembly: GCF_059628265.1. Taxonomy (NCBI): domain Eukaryota; kingdom Metazoa; phylum Chordata; class Aves; order Tinamiformes; family Tinamidae; genus Tinamus; species Tinamus guttatus. The sequence continues at coordinate 2,492,163 of NW_028288705.1, read as the reverse complement.
GAGGAGGCAAGAAGAGAGGAGACCTGAAAACGACACACAGAAGAGTAAAGTGGATAATTACAGATGAATAACAGACTCCAAGTGAAGAATTAAACAGAACAGGAGGGAAAATGAATGTGGATAGGATGAGACTTGGGGTCTCAAAAACCAGGTGCAGCACACAGAAGGGGAAGTGTGCACTCCCTGTCTTCTTTTTGATAACAGAGCTGGACAGATTTAATGCAGCTAGTAGCTGGTAGATCCAGAGAAAACAAAGGAAGATGTTTTTCCACGCAATACGTATAGAAGATCCTTTTAATAGGATTATAGGATGCTGCAGAAACTGAAAGTTTTTACACAGATTGAAAGGTTGATTGGACAGATTCAAATAAGGTGATTTTATTTTGGCTTATTCAACACCAAAGGTTGGATTCAGGAGGTGCCAGAGCCATTAAACACTAAAAATGGAGACAGCGTTATGGAAAGTATCATTATGTGCTTATTTCTTAAACTCTTCCAAAAGTGTTCATCATTGGCCAGTGTTAGTTTTGTAGTTTTGATAGTCTAACTGGAATGCATATTCTGATGTTTTTTGGACTGAGGTAATGAGAAAAGAAAGCGTTTGAGCTCTCAATAGTGATGCACAGATGCTACTAAAAACATAGTATTTGTAACCAAATAAACAAACAAGGCACTATTGTGGTTTATAATATTACATAGAGCATACTGTATTACCAGTCCCTCATTTTCATTATGAAAGACCTGTGTAATTCTGCTCCAGCTGTTTGGAAATTCTGTGAGGTCTCAGTGCTCCAAGGTGTTGAGTAGTGTCAGTTGTTAGTGAAGTCCTTCCGAGACCAAAGTGAATTCAAGTTGGCAACAAGCAGAATTAGATCATTTACCCCTCCTTCCCCCAGATGAAAGTGCTTATTTAGGTCCCATGGAAAATTGAGTTTCTCCCTTTACAGACATCACAAAAGTTTTACATGATAAACTGCATACTGGATTTTGTTAAACACTACATTTGAGTTGCAATTTTGTTAGGCAGCTGATTGACTCTTGACACTGTTTATTTCAGAGATGGAAATCGGTGATTCATTCTATTACATCATTTGTTTATATTAAAAGTGTGTATTTGATATGTAGGTGGGTAAGATCCTGCAGCAGAATATACCTTTGTCAGACACAGGACAGGGTGATCACATTGAGGGGTGGTTTTCTGTGTTTTAGTTCCGACCTATGACATCTGCTTTCATGGGGGTTTCTTGAGTTGGGGTGTTTGTGCCAAACTGTATGTTCACTCGTTTGTTTCATGAGGTAGGAATAAGAGGACGCAAAAGATGATTTTTGCTTGTAATGCAGTGCTGAGACCCTCTGCTTAGGAGGTGAAAGGAATAGCGTGCTGTCTGCATTAGCTGGAGTTCCTGTGGTGTTCTCCAAGTTCAATATTTAAAAAAAAAGGTGATCTGATAGAAGAGTGGAGCTAATATAGATTTTTTATCCTTTTTTATCTTTGTGTTGTGTGGATTCTACATGTATAGAATTTAGTATGGTCTGAATTACAGTTAAAAGGCAAAGGTGAATTAAGAGTAGAATAAAATATATAATTAAAATATTTTTGATAATTTATATTCAGCTAGGTAAGCAGATTTTATATTTGTAAGTAACATAAAAGGTAGATGTATAGTGATAATGTAAAATTAGTTTCTTCTCTGTTCTTCTCTGCCCTTTAGTTGTCATTTGTCTCATAACATCAAAAGCTGGCAAATGAAAACTGTGTATGTTACTTTGGTGCTTCAGTGCCTTCTGCATGTGATTTCTGTTGTTGTACAGAGTTTTTCTAAAGAATATATATACCAGGCTTCATGGGATTGGCTGAGAATCATGAGAGATTTAAAAGAAAAGCCCCCTTTACATTCAGGTTTTTGAACTTTTCCCTTAAAAATAGTTTAATGATGATGTATTTTAATGTTTTTATATATGCATTTGACCCTAGCATCTGAAATTTTAAGAAACTCACCAAGTCTTACAGGACGTGCCATGGAACTTATCTGGAGAGTCTCTCCAGGCAGTGATTCCCAGCCTCTTTTCTGCCCGTGTTCTGTGTCATCCTCCCTTCTCAGCTTCCCCTCCGCTCCCAGCCTGGCCTGCTGTTTCCTTACCTATTTTACTGGCTCCAGCAGCCCAGCTTTGTTTTCTTTTTTTTTTTTCTCTCTCTTTCCCTGCCTACCCCATGGTCTCAGGGACCAGACCCAGAGCCCAGGCTAATTGTAGTGCCTGAGCTGATGGGTTTGGGCTCTGTGCCATTTCTCACCTCCGCTGTTGTCACACCTCACCCACCAGGAATGCTGCATTTCAGTGTCGTAACAACAGAAAAAGAGAGCCAGTTCTAGATGCAGACACAGCCTGAAGCATTCCCTGTTATCTATGTGTGTTTTATGCAGCCTTCAGCATAGGAAGGCTCTGATCCAGGCTACTTGAGAAACCAAAAAGCATTTGCTCACTGGCAGGAGTGATCATTTTGGCTGGTGTAAATCAGAGATGCTTATATACATAAATATTTCCAGGCCTAGATCCATGCCCACAAGTACCTCCCTAGTGAGTAAAGTGGCAAGGTGGATATCAGGAGAGAATCTTTCCAGTTCCACCAAAATAACCTTTACATAGCAGTCTCTCAGGAGGATTTTTTTTTTCAGACCATTCTACATGCTCCGCAGGCTGTACTTTCGGCTGCAGCAGTTCCAAATAAGCCATTTCAACCCAGCATATGAATTACTTACTTGACTGCTTTGGTATGTTGTATAAAATATGTATTTAGGGCAGGGCTTTTTTGGGGGGAGGCGGGGAATGTATCTGCGAGTAGTTAAACAAAACTCCTTCTTCAAAGCTGTGCGAACCTGTCCATGAAAGATGGAGAACCAAATCCTACCATCTTCACTGGGGAAAACCTCAACTGAAGGCGTCTTAAGATGCCCTGTAGGCTGGAGCCTTGCTCAGCACCTGTCTCGGGTGCTCAGGAATTGTCTCTTCTCACTTCTTAGGAAAATTTAGTGACTTAGTGCCACAGTAAGATGTGACATTGCTGAGGTAGCGTAGTTTTTAGTGTACTCTGCAACACATATTCTGGTATACTATCAATAATTAACAAAAGCATTAAAAATTGAATTGGAAAACACCAAGCTCCATGAGTCAGGTATGTTATTTCTTCCGCCTTACTGTGTTTCTTTTCTCTCTACTTTGCAAACATGACCAGCTTGGACGAGGCAAATCCAGAAAAACCTGGTTGCTGCAGGCTACTGGTGGGAGGTCTAGTGGTGCTTTCTTTCCTTAGGCTAGGCAAGCGGGATGGGGATGCTCAGGTTTAGCATACCCTTGGCATAGGACATCCCCGTTTGTGTGGGAGGCAGGTTGTGTGGACATCCCAGTTGAGTGGTGAGGCAGGAGGTAAATGAGGTAGATGATGGAGCAGGAACAGGGCTGGGGTGTCTGTTTGCTGTTCTGGAGCTGAGCTGAAGTGCTGTAAAATGGGAAAGATAGAGCTGTGGTGAGGAGGTTCTCTGCACCAAGTAGGAACAGATGAGGATTATGTTGGGGAGCCTCAGGCAAGGATCCACAGTATGTAGAATCAGCAGTGTGAAGCTGTAAATCATTATTTCCTACCCTGACCCCATCACCACCTGGTGAGTAGAGCTACCTTGGCTGCAGCACCGTGGTTGCCTTCCATAGCTCTTCTGCACTTGCTCCACAAAGAGGCTACCTGGTGAAGTCCATGAAGGTCTCTGGCCAAGAAACGATGTCCATTGGGTGGACCATGCTAAACAGCAGTGTCACTTGTTTCAAATCACAAGTTCAGTGTGGCTATCCTGCTACTGTATGAGGAGGTTTGCCGATGTGTGGTGTGCTGTTAGTTCAGGGAGTTGCTCCCTCGAGCTGGCACAGTGCTACATGTTCTGCTGAGCACATGCAGGCTCTTTCAGGGTGTTGCAGATCTGCTGCCTGCACTGCCAAGCATCTCCTATGCAAGCCCATGCCTGCAAAGGGCTGCGTGCTGCTGCTGCAGCCTATAGTGATGCACTGGCAAAAACGAATGTGGGAACCTTCTTTCACTTAGAGCTAGGCTAGATGCTTTGCTTTACTCACTGCCCCATAAAGAATCCATGCACAGACTGAGCATCTTAGGCATCTGCTTGCTGTTGTCTCTGTGTACTGTGGATTTTCATCATAATAAATGTAGTTTAATGCCTTCTTCAGTATCAAGCATTATATGAGTTCTGTTTAGAGTACGTATCATGCAAGCAAAGAATGAGGCATAAGAATCCCCACACAATCAGGCTACATACCTGGTAAGCAGCCTTTTAATGATTGAATATGTTGGCCATTTTTCTTTCATTTTCCCAATCTGACTGCCTGACTAGGAGATTAATTGCCTGCTGGTGTTTCTTTGTAGAAGTGGAATATATATATATTAAAAAGCATCCAAACGGGGTAGCCTCATTTTTTAAAAAAACATTAGTATGATTTTGAAAGAGCCAAACCAATTATTTTTGAAATATGGTAAAAATCATTTACTCCCTGTCTGACAGCTGTGTGCGCCAAGTTTTGCTCAGTGAGCCAGTTTTACAGGCAGTTGTAAACTCTTGAATATAAAGGTTTATAATGGAAACTGCAACTCTGCCTTCACAAAAGCTGTGCAGACACACCGCTGTAATATCATTTTAATTACATGCTACACAGTTATTCCTGCTAGCAAAAGCAAAGGGCATGCAGCGTTTTAGCATCACACATACTGCTTTTGTTTGGGTTACTTGGCAGGTGGAAATCTGAAGGGGAGAACTAGAACTCAAGGCTCTAAGCTGTTTGAATTCACTCCTTGCAGCGCTGGTTTGTGAAGTGATTTATTTGAGCTGCAGCCTATAGACCATACATCACCTTCCTGGTTGGCTTTGTTGGCACCTTGTCACATTCTTGCGGGCTTGAGGAATTCATTGTTCTTGTTTGAACTGATAAGAACAAAAAAGGATTTTCTGCCTGAGACCTTGGGAAAGGCAGAGGGGGTGGAATGTTGCCATGAGCCAGCCAGGCTGCACTTTCCCAAGCTTTTCAGCCCTCGTCGCAGCAGCTACATTCTCCTGCGGCCTGGCAGCCCGGGCATGAGGTGCGCTGCATGCTGCTGTATTTGCTCTTGGCCACAAGCAGGGCCCGTCGTAGTGATGGAGCGGGAAGGAAGTAGGGATCAGGGCAGAGCCTCGGGTAGGATCGCTTAGAAGGGAACCTCACGTAGTGCCAGAAGATGCCGATCGCCAGGAGGAATGTTAAGCGTGGAGTGTCACTTGATTTGAGCCAGCCCTCTGCATTTCACCTCGCTGCATATGTGCCTTTTAGGAAAGGGCCTGCCCTGAGCTCTCTGCCTCCACTGTATTCTCGAATGCTCCGTCTAGCATGGTGGTGTAAATCTCCTTTGAAGGTGGAACCTGTAATGGATATCAAGAGCATCACGTTGCCTATTGCAGGCTTAGAAGCAAGTGCTGTTACAGGCAGAGGATCTCATCACTTTCCCGGAGGTTACATGAATAAGAACTCTAGCACTCTTTTTTTTTTTTTTTTCCCCACACCTCAACGTTATGGAAGGAGGCTTTTTTGTTGCTGCTGTTGTTCCTCCAAAAAGCACAAAAGGTCATTGCAAATGCTTGAGGCTTACAAGGATGTGCCAGAATGAGCCAAACCTGTAGTGATGAACAGTGACCTACAAAAAATACCAATTAAATGCAGGTTTTTGCTCAAAGACAGTGCTTAAGATAGCCATCTGTTCTGAAGCTTCGCACCTGCTCTGTGCAAAGCCATGTTTTGCTCTTCTTATGCCTTCCAGGTATCTGGGGAAAGGAGATCACTGCTTCCTCAGTGTCCCTTTTGAAAGAAGCATGTCAAAAGGCCACTAATAGAGGCTGTCTTTAAATAATAATAGTAATAATAATAGTAAGAACAGTAGGTTCTACCACTGCAAGGCTGTTTCTCCTAGGCCAGGCCAGTGGGTCGTGTAGCAGGGATCACAGGCTTTTCTCTCACAGGGGTAAAAACACCAACTGGGTAGCCAGGTTAAGATAAAAGCATTTATTTTATCAGCCTATGGGGTACAGGAAAACTTTACGATTGCAGCTTTTTTTTTTTTTACAAAGGGGCCAAATCAGTTGTTTGGGCCATAATCTACCTGTTTTTTACATTTAGACGATAGCAATGAAATCTATAATTTAACAATCAATACCTCTTATTGCTGAAGGGGTAGTTCAGAGTTTGACTTTGTCACTGCTGATAATGGTTGTTGAGAGGATACACAAGGATGAAAGATCAGTGTGAAGGGTGAAGTGGGCTTGTGTGTGCATATGCATGGATATGTGTATAAGCCTATCCCTATAATATGTACAGAAGTTTACAAGTTTGTTACAAGCTTGTCATTATTTCCAATCATTATTGCTTCATTTGATAGAAGAATTTCCTTCTGCCTGTAAAACTTGCCTTGTTCATAACCTGAGTTAGCTAAATTTATAGTGACCGTACAACTGCAGACACAGAAAATTGATGGTGTTTTTTGGTGGCATGGTGCCTTCTCCTGTCCAGCAGAGAGAAACTTTGGTACTGTTTGAGCAGGTGTAAGCATCCTGGCTGCCAGAGACTTTTGGATACTAATCTGGAGGCAGATGGAGTTTATGTTACAAATGCCCCCTGCATTTCTTGGCCTATAGTGCAAAACACAGGAGAGAGCACACATCTGATTGCAGAGCTCATATTCACACGAGTAATCTTTCTCAAGTGAGGGCTGCTGGCTCAGCCTCTGCATTTGCAGGTACTTTTAACGGTTTTCTTTTCAGGTGACCCCATGTTATTACATGTTTCTCCGAGTCCAGCTCCTCTGACATGCACTCTGGTGAGCTTGCCAGCTTTGAGCGTTGCCTTTGCTTGTGCTGGGAAGCTGCCCTGCTTTCCAGGAGCGAGCTCACTGACAGTGTATCACTGCTCTCTGCTGGAGAAGCACTGAGCTGGGCCAGGCCCCTCCGGGTCTCCAGCCGTTCGTCAGGAATGCAGGTGTGATGGCCTAACCGATAACCTCTGAGCCTTCGAGAGCAAACTTAACACACAGCCTGCTCGTGTTTGTCACACAGCACGATCTAGGGTCTTCGTCGCGCAGGCTGGAGACAGAGTTTTCAGAGGGAAGATGAGAGACGGAAATATAGTGAACATAAACATCTGCGGTCACATGAAATCACTCCCTGGTAGTGCAGGGTAACAGTCACTGGAATAGTTTTCACAAGTTTCTGCACTAGTCGGGAGTATGACTTGCTGTTTGCTTTTGCAGTCATATAATATTCCATCTGTAAAGTGTTTCTTTTGGTCAGATGCAATGTCCAGTTTATGAGCGTGTTGTTTTTCTACTCAAGGGCGTAGTAAGCATGAGATCCTCACAGTTCATATTGTGGAGATTCATTCCAGTCATCTTGATTAGATTTTAGTAGTTGCAAAAGTTAATCCGCCTGCTGCATTGAGTCATTTTTCAAAGACACAGGCAAACGATCAGATCTTCTCTGAAAAATGAAAATTATTTAAAATAGTCTTTCCTGCATGAGCCCACACACACATGCGCATACACACACACACACGCATCGTGTGCAAGCACATATGATACATCTTCCAGTTCCATATACTTTTGTAGGTCTGGCATCTTTTTTAGTTAAAAAGCAACTCAAACATAAATCATAAAAAGGCAGCTTTACAACAGCTTTAAAGTGCTATTATATTCTGCAGCATTCCAAGTGAATTATTGCTGTGCTGTCAAAGAAAACAAAAACATTTGGGAAGGACTGTTTATTTTACAGTGGTTGACCAAAAGTATGCAAGTGGTTATAAAAAATGTAGACAGCTAACGATGGGAGGTGCCATTGCTCATTCTGTAACCCATTCACAAACCTTTGACACTGATTTTAGATCACTAGAGATAGATTTAGGCACTTCCCATAGGAAAATGCACACACTTCCAAATCACACAAGTTATAATCAAACAAAACACAGGATTCTCCCCTCCCTTACTCCACCCTGATCCTTCTTCCCGCCCCCTACCCACATAGCCAGAGAAGAGACATGGGATTTTTATATATGTCATAAGGCCTATTCAACCAACCATTTTCCACTGCGGTAAGGTGTAACTTGCAGAGCAGTGTGTTTAAATTTTGTCCAGAGAAACTTTTCAGGTGAGCTTTTTTATTAAGGCTGTACCATTTCTGGTGCCACAGGAGACTGTTTTCAGACATTGGACACTCTGTATCCAACACTTTCTCAAAACTATTGCATGCAAGTTGAAGGTAAGTCCTAACTCAGTGGTTGTCCACATCTTCAATGCTGCATGCAGTTCTGGTCTTCTGCTCTCAGAAAGAAGGTAGTAGGACAGAAAAAGGTTCAAGGGTGAGCTACCATATGAATGATAACCCTACGAAGTCAGTAAGCTACCCTACGAAGTCAGTAAGCTGGAATCTTCAGCTTTGAAAAGAGATAACTTGGAACAAGTTGGTAGGAATTGACCGCTGACTAGTTTTTGCAAGACAAGAGTAAGGAGTCCCAACTAAAATCAATAGGAAACTATTTCAAAACAGACAAAAGAAGACAGATCTTCACAATACAAGTTGTAGGCCAGTGGAACTCCTTGCCTCAGGGTGCCGTGAATGCTAAAATTTTCTGTGTATTCAAGGGAAGACTGGATGAGTTCATGAAGCCTCAATCCTTTGAGGCTTACTAAACACATAGAGATCGCATTGGGCTTAGGAGCTTCCAAAACTTAAAACAGCTAAATGCCTGGGAAATATCAGGGGATTATATATCATTGTATGCTTTCCCTGCATGTCCTTTCCTAGGCATTTGCCTATACGAAAACATTACTTGGACAGATCAACATTTGCACTGACCTACCAGGGCTGTGCTCGCGTCATAGCATGCAAAGCATAAGTCTGTTGTGAAGGGATGATACCTCATATGTGCAATCATTTTTTTCTTCCTTCATCCTTAGTTACACAAGCAGGGCTTAATGCTTGATGCTGGGCACCATACTCTGAGCATCCTTATGTTGATATATATTCTTCTTAGACAAAAGGATGAGCACCGATCACAATATGCCTTCAAGGACAGAACACTGAGGGCTCAGTCTTAAGCTTCCTGTAGACTTCATTGGAAATTGCTTGTGCAAGGAAACAATTGCATGACTGTTTTAAATCCTGTGGTCGGGATGCTTGTGAGAAAGGTGCTACCCTTAGCATCCTCAAATACACCTCAGAGCTGCCCGCTTTTAATAACATCAGAGGCAGAATAAAGAAAGGCACATACACATCTTCAGTGAATCTAAGCATTGAGATGTCTGTGTTTGTCAAAATAGGTGTTGCACAAGCCTGTACTGTCCTTGAGCAGTCAGTGGAAAATTGTCTTTACTGAGTTTGGATCAGTCTCACCTGTAACAAAAAAACTGCCTGAAGGAGAAGTGCTTCTTGAAGAGGGAAATGGGAATTGTGCTTGTTATCATGTGAGCCCATTTCTTGCAGGAAAAGCCACCTCTGAATTTCCTTGCTCTGTGGAGTCCTTGAATTTAACCACCTTGCTTTGGTTGATCACAGTGTAAATGTTGGTTGGAAGGAGGAGGAATCCTTAAAAGGATAAGCATAAGCAATCTTTCAATTGAGAAGCATAATAATATATGAAAAAGCCCCCTCAAAAGTCTTCATATGCATTGTGAAGTGGTGGAAAGATCAGCTTCATTCTGGATTGGTTTTGATCTGCCAATATCTAGCAGGAAAGAAAGGAGGAGAAAGAAAGCAAACTGCGAAAGAAGTTGGTCCACCCCCTGCCATACCCTGTATATGCTGAAAGGCTTGCACGCTCCATGCAGTTGCTAATGAAGATCTGTTTGTGAAGGAAGCATGTTAATCCCAGTGAACCTGCCTTTCATAAATGTACCAGGATTACTGAGTCACTGCTGTTTACGCATTTTTCCCTCCCCTGTAGGTGCACACCCTTTCCCATGTGTTCCCACAGTGTATGTGCTTTGCTCGGAGGAGCCCCCAGCTAAGCCCCTTTATGCAGAATTTCCTTAGAAAATCAAGGTGAGAGAGTATCCGTGAGCTGCTTAACAGCTGATTGGTGTTTTTGCCCTCTATTTACTCTGTTAGTATATCAGCGGTACCTGAGATTATACAGTATTACCTTGCATGACTACATAATCAAAGCTATCTGCCCTGAGCAGAGGGAAATCAGCCTGGAAAAGCCTGCAGCTGTGTGCCAAAAGCAACCATAGTCAATGGGAGAGCGAGAGCGCGATGTTGTGTGCTTGGTCTTTTTGCTGCTTGTATTAGAATCATGCACTGCTATTTCTGCTGTTTTTGCCAGTTGGCACTAGGCCACCTTTTCTGTTCATGCTCAAGCAGCCAGGAACACTACAGCGGGAGAGGAAGCCCCTTCTCATATGTTGCTCGCTGAGCTGCCAATAGTTGTGTTTGTAGTGGATCCAGCAACAAAACAGAACAAAACAACCCCTCGAATCATCTGTGTTTGCTAACAAATAGATTCACTGAATAATGTTGGAGCAGTGTCCTGGAGCTCCCCTTCTCTTCTGGCACAATAATGGCATTAAATTTATTTATAGGCAAAAGCCAAACTGGGCATTATGTTTCCCTAGGCTTGAATAGCTCCTTTGTTGGATAAAAGACACCAGAAGGAAAACCCCAAGTCATTTTCTACTCAGATCTAGATGGAGGTGAATGAACCTCTGAGCAGTTCCAGTTGATTAGATGATTTCACTGAACTCTGGTAGAAACCTCTCCTGACCAGGAAATGATAAATGCTGCGTATAAACAGCATGTACTGAGAGCATCTGAGTCATCAACTTACATGTGCAGGCTGAGTACACACTGACGTATCTCCTGTCTAAGTTACAGCCACAGCAGAAATACCTTTTGGAAGACTGAATAGTAGTTGGGAGGGACAGAGTGGGACAGGCAAGAAATAAAAAGGAAGCAACTGAAGAGACCCTCTGGAGAAGTAGCCCACAGATGGCACTTGGGATGCTAAGCATGAATTTGCAGTATGAATACAATCTGAGTGAAAAAGACATTTGTCTAGGTGGTTGTCATTGGGGACTGCTGAATTAAAAGGATAAGCTTGCTGATAGAAACAGCCCTCTCCCACCTTTCCTCAGTGCAAACAGCACTTGCTGCTTCTGGGGCAGATTTCTTCTCATGGTATCTTGTTGAAAAAGCACCTTCCTGTTTTCTTTCCATCGACATGCTCTGAAACACTTAACTTATATGATCGCCACAGGAGTAAAGCTGTACCAAAGGTGTCATGTCCTATGTTAACTTTAATGGAACTATTTGCCAGGTTTAGTTCAAAGACTAAAGTCAGTCTGTTATGTGTCCCTAAAGCAACTTGCTATCAAGAATGATGTAAGGAAGGGAATATTTCTAACATTAATAGTACAGTCTTGTTGTACTCAGACACTTTTATTTCCAGAATTTATTGGTGCCTGCAAATGTTTCTTTCTCCCATTAAGATAGAGCTAAGAATGATTTATTCAACTTTCTGAAAATTTTAGGCTAAGAGACTGTAATGTATTTAGAGAAAGCTAATGATCACTTATTTAAAATGGACTGTGCTACGTTTTAAATAGTCTCTTTTCCTCCTGAATTGGCTGGCATTTTTGTTCGTAGTGCTCTGGAACTCTGATTAGGGAAGTAGTTTTTACAAGAGTGAAACACTGCAAATGGAGTCCTTCATATGTACACCACATTTCTGCTCTTCATATCTCTTTGCACTTTGTATGAAAGCAAATGCCACTGTCCCATTCAGGAAATCATGGAGCAAAATGGGAATTAGTGGCATATTCCAACTCTTCATTCCTCGTCCGACAGACTGTGATTCTTTTTTTATTGGCAGGTTTGTTTCAGGAATTTAAATTGTATTATAAATTACATAATGCTTTTCTCTACTGGTTACAAGAGAAATAATGATACTTTGAAAGGCTGTGTCCTTCAGCAGTGAGAAAAGGGTCCTATAAATATGTTTCAGAAACTGACAATTTTTCTCAAAGAATATCCTTTCTCTTAAGTGGAAACGCACCAGCAGTTTTTGCCTCTTGAAACTGAAAATAAAAAACCTAGTCAATCAACTGCTCACATTTCAGGAAAAAAAAAAAAAGAGTAGAGTTTGACCCTGTTAGTTTTGCATGCACCTATTCATTCTCTTTCCTATAAAGCAAGTCAGAGCTGTAGTAGCCATGGCATGTTATGTTGTAGAGACAGCTCGTAAAAAGAGCAGGGCCTGTGAGCAGGTTTGCTTGTCAGCTGAGCTGCAGTAGCCAGCCATGTGTGTGTTGTTAGCGCGTGGTAAAGGAAAGGTAAAAGGCATCACTGAAACTGTTCCCACTGGGTGAGCCTGTGGCTAAGAATTTGATTGTGTACCTGGAATTCCTATTCTGAGGTGACCCTGAGGAAGCTGGTTGGTAATAAAATCTACCTGAGAGAAATTTGGCAGAGAAAATCTAAGATATGACTGCTATGGAAGCATGCCTAGTAAAAAGGGTATTCATTCAATGTAAATTGGGAGAAATCACTCTATCCTCACTTTATCAGAGTTCTTAACTTGGCCTTCATGTCTTGGGAACGTGGGCATTTACTTCTGGGAAGTCTATAAGCTCTGGCTTCTTTGGACATGGGAACATTACATAAATAGAACAGAGCACAGAGATTCCAGAATTTAATATCCTTTGGGGTACTTTTCCTTTCTTGCTTTTATGGACAGTGAATAAACCTGTGAGAATAATGCAAGACTAGATTTACTGTATACATTTTAAGTCTCAGATTCTTTATGGCACAAGGTAAGCTGTAAAAGTTCCAGGTTTCAGCTTGATGTGTAAATCAGTGCAGATCCATCAGAGTGCTTGTGTGTAAGAGTCAGAGTATAATTTAGGGAAAATATATATATATATATAGCCCAGCATCATCCAGCTGGAACCCTTTCTCTTCCCTACCTTAAAGCAAGTAAAAACATCCAAGATTAGTAAAACTTTTCCAGTGGCAATGCGTTTATCTTGATCATTTTTCAGTTGTTCAGGATGAGGCCAAAAATCTGTAACAGCAATTGAAATGCGTATAGCTGTGTCTTAAAGCATGATTCTTTTAATTCTTCATTCTAAAGGCAAGTGGAATGAATGGCCCTAGCAAAAGCTTGCTTTGGGTTTGTCCCTGATCTCAGGCACTTCAGAGAACAACTGTTTCTTTTCCAAAGTCAAAGACTCTTCCCCATCTTCACATTTCTAGGAAGCACCTGGTAGTCAATTACCCATCCTAGGACATTGCAGTCAAAAGAAAGGGTGATATTTCACAACGGGAAAAGATGCTGTGAGCAGGGAATGAGTTCTCTCTATGAGAACTTAGAAATGATTACTGGATTACTCTAATCATTCTTATCATGGGTACGTACAGGGTGTTCATTATTGCCTCGGCCGCCAGCATGAATTTGGCACACAAACCAGTGTCAGACGTGCTGTCATCTTATCTCCCCTTCTGCAAAACGAAGTGGTGTGACCTACGTGCTCATCCTCTTCAAGCTCCTCTGAGCCAGTGCCCTTCTTCCCCGCTTCCCCACCACCGCAGCCTGGGGCCCTGGCAGACAACACATCCTGAGAAAGCAGCCTCCATGAAGATATGTATCCTCATAGCTCTGCTGTGCAGGGATTTCTGTTGCTGGAGAAACGTGCCTGATGGCAAGCAGCGTCGTGCGGATCAGACGCTGCAGGAGAGGTGGATTAGGAGCGTGTCTGCGGGTTCGGAGCTGGGAGGAAGGAGGGCTGCCTCGCAGCGCGAGGGTGGCTGCGGCCCTCCCGCGCTCCTTCCCCTGCTGTGGCTCTCCCCATTTCCACCTCCCACTTGCAGATTTTCTGTTGCTCGGCCTGCCCCACCACCTACTCGGCAAGCACCGGGGCCGACGGTTTCCGACAAGCTGCCTCCTCGTTTCCTCGGCGGGGAATACGGATAGTGTGAGCCCGGCCTCTCCCGCTGATCCTCCTGCTGATGCTCTTGGCTGGGGGACAGGTCCTGCTGGCAGCCGGCTGAGAGGAACTCGCCGTGGTAGCAGAAGAAAAGAATTTGGCAGGGAGGGGAGCCACATGACTATGATTCATACTGTACTCTTGAAATGTGGCAGGAGGGCTAGGAACGGCTCTCAGTGCCAGCGCAGAGAGCAGAGACACTCACGTTCAAATATCACATTCTTTTTATAGTAAGGCATGCTTCATAGGAAAAATATTGAACTTGGCCTTCCAGGATGAAGAAAATAGGCCCAACTGTGATTTTACTGCTTGAGTCACTCACTTAATCAGTTACTGGTTGCATGTAGGAAGCCTTCTATTAGGTGGACTTGGAAAAAATGTTTTTAATTAATTAATAGTGACACTGAGCTGTTTGTTAATTTGCTCAAAACTGCTTTCATTTGTAGTTCCCTTTATGTAAAAATACTCAAGATATCGTAATTCAGAAGAGTAATCGCTTTAATTCAGTCACTTGACTTAGCTGCCTCCTAGACAGGGCTTTTTTCTTTCTTTTTTTTTTTTTTATAAAAAGACTAAAGTTTTGCTAGAAGGATGAACAAAATGGTACTGGAATTGTGTTGGCTTTGTGGTCCTGATTCTCCTACCTTTCCTATCCCTGAACAGTCCCTTAGCCCTGACGTGCGTGCACATCCCCCTCATGCTTCTTCCCAGAGGGAATGCAGGCAACCGAATTTGGTCATTTAATCTGCCTGGAAGTGCAGAATGGCAATTGGAAGAATATACAGCAAATCACTTTCCATCCAGCTAAAACAGCCTGGTTCTCTTTTTGTAGACCATCTTATTGTAAAAATCAGGAGTCCTTAGCTGTGTTTGGCCCAGCTCAGGGTCAAACTTGCAAGCTCATACTTGTGCATTGGCAAAGCCCACGCTGGCTTCCAGGCTTATTGCTTCCCATTCATGATAAATCTGCATCTGCATCAGAAAACATAGAGGCTGCAGCGTGTGGAAATTCCTCTTCCTCATGGAATGTGGTTATGACGGATTTATGTTAATGGCAGTTCTGCCTCACTGTCACAGGCTTCTGTTATACTCAGGCTCTGCTAACTCAGCCCCTATTTCCTGTTTAAGGTGAGACAAGGTCCTATATGAATGAGAGGCGAAACTTTCTAATTGCTGTCCGTACTGTCAGCACTGTAGTGCTGTGCTAATGAGAGGCTGAACTTTCTAACAGCTGTCTGTACAGGAGAACCTTTAAGAAATATAGCAAGACCTTTTTTGCTCAGGGCTACCTCTGCCCTCTCTTCTCCACTTTGTTTTCTACTAAGTTTACTTTTGTTCCTGTGAAAAAGCACTAAACGTGCCTATATTTCATTATTTTTACAGAGGCTAGTTGGAAAAAGGTCAGGCGTGCTTTAAGTCTTGAAAAGCAAACCCAAAACCAGTTCGTTTTGGTTACCAAGAACTTTCAAAGAGTGCACAAAAACACAAATGTTGGGAACTGTAATTTTAGGCCTCAGACTTAGGCATGATAAGTTAACACTGTCCAGATTTCATTTGGGAAGCAGCACCTACTCCTGCATAGCCAGATACCTTTATATCCTGATAAACTCTGGGAGAGTTCCGGGATAATCCCAGGACTCTCTAGAGTTTCACCTGGACAGGGGCTGCTTCCTCATGCTGGTGATGAGCAGCTGAATCTGTTCACCAGCTACAGCTCCAAAAGCAAAAATCTACTTTTTAATTTTCTTGATGTAACTTTGTCAGAGTATTTTAGGAGCAGACGCTCCCTCTTCATGTCCTCTTTTCCTTCTGCCCTCTTCCACTTTCATGGTGATGCCAGAAGAGAAGAAATCTAGCATTTACAGGAAGGGCTTTGAAAGTTCCCAAAGCATTTTCAGAGGAGTGCTTGTATCTTTGATGCTTGGAGGAATCCCATCATGAAGCTGCTTTGATAAACCACAGTTCTCTGTCTGGTTTCATACTGATTTAGCGCCACTATTTTAATGGAGATAATTCCTTCTCAATTCTAAATCTAAATCAGAAACTAAGGAGGGATACTCACAGTAGTTGATACTGCGGTGAAGTTGGTACTGCAGAGAAGTGGGACAGTGAAGAGTACCAAATTGTAACAGGAAAGAGCCAGTTACGCATTGACCTTTTCTCTCCTCTGTAAAGGTTTTTACAACCTGCATTTGCTGGAGGAATAACCCTTTTATTTAACTTGATGTTGTGGGTTCTGGTCATTTCACTAAGAGACAGGCAGGGAGCGGGGTGTCTCAGCTACGTGAGCAGCAAGTTGCTACTTGGAAGAGATGGTTGTGGGGCCACGCACAGCTAGCGCAAGCTGAAGGAAGCAGAACCAGCCTGAGAAAGCCGGGTAAGGGATAAAGACCCTCCGCGCTGCCTTTCTGCTTCTCTTTTTGTCGGTACTGAACTCTGAATCTAGGCCAGTCAGTTATTTCTTGCTTCAATCCCTGTTTCACTACAGGATTTAATGGCTTAGGGCTTAATGGCTGTTTGCAGTAGTAAATAATTCTGGCTTTGATTGAAAGGAGAGTTCAAAATCCTGAACCAAATTCCCTCTTAAACAGTCATTCTTTTTCTGCCTTTTTTTTTTTATTATTTTTTTCCCTCTTTAAAGAAGAAATGAGCAGGGAGTTTCTGTCTCGGTTTGCTGTGATTCACCCATCTGCCAACTCATGCAGGGTGGTTTCGTGCTGTTAATTCCCTGAGTGTCTGTGTCACTCTTCATACCGGAGGTTACGCTATTGCGTGAGCAGGGCAAGGTGTTTGTTTCTGGATTAACACAGTTTTCAGTCTGGCATATTATTGCAAACATCTGTCTGTGCCCTTAGGTTCCTAAATTGCCTGTAAATGCCTGGGTCTAAGTGTCTTCCCAAAGACCCAAAGGAAGTCTGTGGTAGAGCAGGAATTGTCCCGGGGCTCCAGATCCCAGGATAACATTCTGGCAGTGCGTAACGGTGAGCAAATCGGTACGTAAGTGCTGGCCATTTCTGAAGGGAGCCCAGTACATGGGCTAGCATGAGCAGCATGTGCTGGCTGATGTAACCTCTGCTTGGGAGGAACAGCTCAGAGTTTCGTGCTGCTCCATGACAGTCCCCACAAACAAGGATTCCTGTAACATTTATTTACCCTAGTATTCTGTTTTGCAATTAGTTATGTCTAGAGTTACTGCAGTCTTTGATGAAAACAAACAAACAAATAGATCCTATAGTTTTAGCAGCGTATTTTAAAATCTCAGCCATCTGCCAAGCAGAGGCTCAATAAATCAAAGTTGTATGAGAGTGTTAGTGCACACACGTGTGCACTGTGTCTTGCAGGCTTTGCATATTTCTCTGATGACCAGTTTTCTAAATTGATACTTGCTTTGCAGAAGATGCTCCTAGGATTTACGCAGCTGATGGCGATTAAAAGAACTGTTCCGTGGAGACATATGCCCCTTTTGGAGGGAATTTAATTACTGTCTCTCAGCATATTTCCCTTTTTCTCTTTTCAAACTGTGCATTGAATGTCTAATTTTGTAAGGTGCTCACTATCCTCATTTTTCCATTGTGTTTAAGTGGAACTGTAAGTGTTGGATACCTTTGCTGGAGGAGCAATGCACCATGAAATCCCTTGTTTTGCTGAGTATCTATGAAAGTGTAGACCCAATAGGTGCATGAGTGGTGGGTGCACAACCTTTCTTGACTGGTTTAATGCCCTTTTTTCTTTTTCTTGAGGCCCTATTCTCAGGGCTTGTCACCTGTGAGAGAAGTTTGATATCTTATCCTCAAAAGAGTCTCATTGAAGAAAATGAGGCAACATGAATGAGGGCATGGAATCTGGCTCTCCATTTCCTATGGAATAAAGAGAGAAGGGCTCGGTTTTGCATTTGATTACAGAGGCCATTGATTGTGAGGGAAGCCAGGACATCCCCCTAATAACCTGGTTGAGTGATATGCAGAAGGAAGCAGAACCTAGTTGTTAACATAAAACTTGAGCTGTTTTCCTTCTTTAAAAAAATAGAGGAAAAGATGTGTTTTTAACATAGGTGTTTTTTTTACGCATAACTGCGTGTTGCAGTGGTGCTCTGCACAGTGCACAGTTTTGTTTGTGCACACCGCTCTTTATCCCTCCACTTCCATTGCACTGCTTTATGAATGTAAATCCACTTGGACCAGTAAAAGATCATTTAAAACAAGTAATAAAATGAACAGCATTTGCAGAGTAATAAAGGAAACACCTTTGTAAACAATTCATCCCCATTTCAAAAAATGTTAAGGGTATCAGTCTCCAAAATTACAAATGACTAGTATTTTATTACGTTTCAGATGCACACGCATAAACGCACATACACAACCACGTACAAGTTCACAGAGCCTAATTGGAACAACAGGATTATTACTTCACTCCATCATCGCAGCAAATTTGCAATGATGAACATGAAATAAAAACCTGCAACTATGTTTATGAGGAAACATATTGTATTTAAGGCACATTGTGAAGAATAAGGCATTAAGATTGTTCAGAGTTTAGGAAATGAGGAGGGGAGGAGGAAACCATGTTTGTTGAATGTGTTTATGTGAGGATTACATGCAGTTTATGCAGTTCAAGATTTCAGAAGCAGATAAGATCTTTTAATTCAGCCATAAAATCTGTATCTGATTTTTCACACCAGCAAAAGAACAAAAAATGGTTTTGTTTTCTCTGGAGAGAAACAGTGAAGGAGGCATAGGGCCAAATTCTGATCTCACTTATACTGGTGTTCAGTGAAATAGTTGAAAATATTCTGGATTTGCGCTGATGTAAGTGAGATTAGAGTCTTGCCTGTGGCAGACAGAGCATTGCCTCTGTACATTTAGTATAGTTGTATGTGCTGAATAGTTGGTATGTGCTTTAAGTACCTCAGTGCTGCTGTAATTTAGTTGACAAGATCATGGTAGGCAAATATTTGAAGCTTTAATATATTTTTCCTGGTATTTGACTGAGTTATTTGTGTTTCCATGTAATTTTGCTAGTTTAAACATGTGAATGAGTTCTTAACCTAAAAGAAGTAAAAGAGCGTCTCCCATGTAAGTCAGAATGAATCAACACCTGCATGTTGTGTCCTTTTTAGTTGCTAAGTGACAACTTGTCTTGTCAATCTTGTTAACTTAATTTCTGGCTGGATGTATTTATGCTCTCAAGATGAATCTAGCCAATCTTATCCTTCATTTGACACTGCAGTCTCGGTTACTGGTGCATACCTTGTAGATGATACATACTCATTTTGCACATACATTAACAAACTGCGATAAATTGCAGAAGTGGTATACACCTCAGTTGCAGGTCCATCCCTGTTGCTCGTGTGTATTTTTCTTTCATTTTTTAAATCTGAGTTCAAATTCTATATTGATGTGAGTCAGCGGAACTCCATTTATTTCAGCAGGTCTGGAGCAATATGCTCTGGCTGAGAATCTGGTACCTGAAAGCTTATGTCAACAGAAGTTTTAATTAGGAAGAAGGAGTAGAAAAACTAAATAAGTAAAGTTGATGCTGTAGGGAGACATTTCCATTATGCAGCCCTGACTTCGTAGTGTTTTGAGTATAGCCTTTTCGTTCATCCTAAACAGAATTAGTACAGTTAAGAAGGAAGGGGGTGTGAATATTTCAAGGAGGTCTTTGAGCGTTTTCTTCAAATGTTCATTGCATCTAAGATCCCACTTTTTTTGTGTGCCTTTATTTGCTCCAGAATACCGCCAGCCTGCCAACAAAGGAGGGCCTGTCCTCCCAGGAATTTGCTGCATTCCTCACTGGAGTAGGCATTTTTCTCAGCTACAAAGGCCCTTTGGCAAATTCCCTCTAATCATTGGATTTACCCTGGGCTCTGATAGGTGCCATTCATGAACTTGGTCCCCTGTTTGATGGGGCTGAAGCATTAATGGGATCTTTTCATGGTAAGCAAAACAGAGTAACATTACTGGAGGAATCACAAAGCTGCTCTTGTAAGGCAATGTGGTTCTTTTTCTCTCCTCCTTTCTCTGTTTTCCTCCATTCTCCATTTTCCTTCAGCTTTTCCCTCATTCTTTAGTTGTTTTTTCTTATGAGCATACATTGCTTTTTTGTTAATTTTGTGGGTTTTTTTGTCTGTATGACTGTTTTAGGTGGCAGATCATGTAAACTCTGATCACTACAGTAAGGCAATGAGCTTGCTCGTTGCCTTTGTTGAATCTCAGGAGAACTATAAACTCATATAACCTGCACAACTTTAGCAGCTCTGTTTTCTCCAAGTGTTTTTATGCGCCCTCAGAGCAGAGATGTTGAAGGATCCTGATTCCTGTGTTCCCCTTATGTGGGTTCTAGGTTTCATTCCCAATAATAACTGGCATTCATGGGAGGACAGGAAGGAAAAGGATGTTAAGGAATGACTCACCTTGGTATCAAAATAAAAGTGAGCTTACTCTGCTTTTAAACTTTATCTCCCTAGAGGTAAGTTATATAGCTACTTGGTGGTGTTTCAAGTAACACATTTGCTTTTTTTTCCGTCTCCAGTAGCTTATTAAAAAGTACTATACCGCCCTAGTAATGGGTATGTTGTGAAAAGTAATAATCTGAGCTCAAGGGGTAATACGCCAGTTGTTTTATATATAAAAAATAATTTCAGCATTCAAAGATGAGGCACAACTTCATCTTTTCTTTAAAGTTCTTTTTGCTTGTCTTTCTGGGATGATGGAGCCCAATAAAATACAAACACTAGGATGCTCTAGGAGACCCTGTGTTTGCAGGGAGGCTGGACTAAATGACCTCTAGAGGTCCCTTCCAACCTTAATGATTTTATGATTCTGTGATTCTATGGTGCTCTTTCCAGTTGCATTTGACCTCAAGGTTGGTTAACATACAGAAGTATTAACATAACATGTTTTCTCATTCTGAGGGAAGTTTCAGCTGCTTTTATCAGAGCATGATGCTTGGTCTTTGTGTACTGTATGCCTCACCCCCAGGCTTGAGAGAACCCTGCGTGGATTGAACTCCTCAGTGAGCTTGCAGTTGCACAGGATCCCATGGGAGCAAACTGTTCTCTGCAGAAACCTCCATATATTTAAATGTCTCGGGATTTTCCTGAGGAAAATATATCACACCAATGACTTCAGAGCAGTACACTCCTCTTCAAAAACAAAAAGATTTTAAGATTTTTTTTAAAGAAAATCTTTAATTTGAAAAAAACCCTAGATTTTCAACTAGCAGTTGAAACCAGTTCATTTTCACTTTGACCACTGCAAGTGTTAGTTCATCTGTTTTTTAAGCTGATGATAATCAATTAAGACAAACTAAACTACGTGTTTTTGTTTCAGAATTTCTTAAAGCCTAGCGATCTCTTTCCCTAACAACTTTTTGTTCAAATTATCCACACCAAAATGGAAGAGTAGAAAACTCATAATTTCTTACACAACCTGATGAAGAACACATTGTGGTGACAGGGTTATCTGAAAGCATTGGGAAGAAGCTGGATGCACCACAAATTTGTTAGGGAGGCCTCCTTATGCTTGTAAGCAGTAGACCAGCAGACTGGACATGAAGGCTTCACAGCCCAGAGCTCCCTTCTTTTACGTCTGGGAAAACACTGTTAGCTATTTGGATGAGATTCTTGACCCTAAGCACCTGTTGGGTTTGTTTAGCTTAGAGAAATCATAACTGATAAATTGTAATTAGGCCTGCCTGTAGCTCTTTCAGGAGAAATTCCTGAGGGCTTGAAAATTCATAGGATTTAATGATTCCTCCCTCCCTCCCTTCCTCCCCTTCCTTCCTTCCTTCCTCCCCTTCCTTCCTTCCTTCCTTCCTTCCTTCCTTCCTTCCTTCCTTCCTTCCTTCCTTCCTTCCTTCCTTCCTTCCTTCCTTCCTTCCTTCCTTCCTTCCTTCCTTCCTTCCTTCCTTCCTTCCTTCCTTCCTTCCTTCCTTCCTTCCTTCCTTCCTTCCCTCCTTCCTTCCTTCCTTCCTTCCTTCCTCCCTCCCTCCCTCCCTCCCTCCCTCCCTCCCTCCCTCCCTTCCATCCTTCCTTCCTTCCCTCCCTCCCTCCCTTCCGTCCTTCCGTCCTTCCGTCCTTCCAACTGTTAGATTCAAAGTGATAGCTCTGTATGTCATCAGGAAAAAGACAGCAGGAAACATGTGCTGTCTGGTTAGTCAGTGTATTACTCTATCCCAGAGTGATCTGCAACTTAGCCTGGTTTCTGTTGTGTTAAGAACCATCTTAATGCCTTTTTCTTCACAATTGTGCCCTTAGATACAATATGTTTCCTCATAAACATTGTTGCAGACTTTTATTATTTTATGCTCTGCATTACAAATTTTCTGTGATGATAGAGTGAAGTAATAATCTTGTAGGTCCTGTTAGACTCTTGTCTAGGCTTGTACATGTTTGTATATGTGCATGTGTGTGTGTGTATCTGAAACCTAGTAAAATAATGTGATCCTTGGCCCATTCGGCTGAGGTTCTGACCTCATGTAATGTGCAGCTTACTTTGTGCATACTCTGATTTACAAAGAGGCAAAGGAGGTCAGAATCAGATATTATCGGATAATAAAGTACCTTTAAAAAAGATTTAGTCACTGTTCTGCAGCACATTGCAGGCCTGAACAACTTAAATGACTGCCCCATCTTCGGGAAAAAAAAAAAAAAAAAAAAAAAAGGCCCTTACCTAGAAAAGGATGGAGCTGATAAAATGGAACCTGAGGTACAAGCATCCAAAACTCCACATCTCAAATATACCTGGTGCTCAAGATCACATGCTCCTGAGTTGCGCTTCAGACTTGCCCAAAACTTTCATGTCCTGGCAGTATGGATCAGGCGTGAGCTGCTGGCCATGTCTCACTGGCTTGCGAGGCAGAGCTCTTTGGGAAGGACAGCTCATAGCATGAGTAGCTCATACCAGCTGGGCCACATCAGGTGCAGCTACAAAATTTCAGTCTCCTTAACTGTAAGGAGGCGCCAGATATGACCTCAAGGCCCCAGAGCTCTTCAGCTCTTCCACATCAGCTTCCAAAGCAGGGGTACACAATGTTTTATTAAGAGTTGCTATAACCATAAGCACTTACTTGGCACCCATTGCTGTGGTATCCAAGGACCTCCATGAGTTTTAGTAAGTTAATCAAACGTCTTACAGTGTTTAATGCCTACGGTGGGAGGTTCGACGCTGGGCCATACAGACTCAGGAGTGCACGGAGCTGGAGTGGAGCTCATGATTAAAGGATGTGTAGTCATAGCTCCAGTGGGTGTACTGGCAGGTTTATTTTATATTTGTTCTCTTCTTGAAGTGCACCTTCCAAAACACTGTGCCAAAAATACTACAGGCATAATGAAATAATGTGAAAGCAACATTATGCTTGAGATCATGTATTACATCTCCTGAGAATAGCTTGAATGATCTAGAAATTTAAGGTACCTTTAAATAGCAAAACCTCTTTTCCTGGAGAAAACTGGTAAAAATGAGCCTGGTTGTCCTCAAAGAACTAATTCTATAAAATGCAAATCATGGTTTAATTGTGACCTAGTATGTTAATTATGCATAACAGACCAAAGGTCTTTGAAGTCTGATTTTTGATGGTGAAAGTCTAATTTTGGTGGCTGTTTTATTTTCTTATTTTTTTTTTAACAGTGCTGAACTTTAAAATGTAGGCTTGCAGCTGAACTAATGTAGGGAAATATAGATGTGAGGTCATATTTAACAGTGGCTGAAGATGAAGTCTTTATAGTGTTCAGCTGGAGACTAGAGTCATGAAGGGGTCACCCCAGAGATCAGCAGGTCAGCATCTCCCTCAACAAGTTCAGGTTTTCTGCAGATCTATTTCCCATGTATTTGACTGAAAAATAGTAAGAATAACAGCTTGAAAACTGTGGTGACTCAAGTGAAATGTTACCTTTTCTGACAAACTTAGCAAATATTGGCATGAGGAGGGGGAAGGCAGCACCTCCATGTGCCATTTACCCTCCTCCAGCCCACTGAAAAAAGACATGGACCTCAGAGGGTCAAAGGCCTCTGCTGGATGAGGTAAACTAATAGGTGAGAATCTACTGAGGGTCTCGTCCATAGCCAAACCCTTCTGGGTCATCTGATTCCTTTAAGTGAAAAAACCCTTTAGCTAGAATATAAGCTCCGTGCAGCAGATAAAATTTTATTGGAGAACGCTTTCTAGCATTTTGGCTTATAGAAAGAGCACAATGACAAGTCTCCTTTTAATTCCCAGTGATGCTAATGGGATGAAATTGCTAGCTTCAAGGGAAGAACAGATGACAGCATACATATGTGCATATTTTGGACATTATTCCAAGTTAAGAAAACAAAAGGCATGTAACACATACTTCCTCAAAAAAAAAAAAAAAAGGGATGTCCCTTACTGCTCGTTGCTTTCCTCTTACCAGTGGCTCCTGCACAGATGGGCTGTGAGCAGCCACGTCCCCCTGTTACGGAGAGTTCACAGTGCTGGGCCCAGTTTTCCTCTAGGATGTGCAGGTGGAGTTCAAGAGCAATATGAATTGAGTGTGAGGAGATTGATCCTCTCTCTGCTAGGCGCAGGGCTGCGATTGTGACTACAGCAAAATTTGAGATGCTTTGGAGTGTGATTCAGCTTGAGTAAGAGGTCACAGGAACTGGTTTGGAATTTTTGGATGATTTCTTATTTCATCCAAAACACTAAATTCTTTTAATCAGAGATTCCTAAGAGGAAAGATCCACTTCAGTGCATTTCCCATTTCAGTTAAAATCAAAATGTTTAAATGTCCTGTTTCAACATTCTCTAAATGAAAAGGTCAGTTTTTCTGCTTAAAATATATTTTAAAAATCAATCTATAATTAAAATAAACTTTAAAAATCAGAACTGAATGTCAGTATCTGAAATGAGAAATTTCAGTTGTTTCATTTTGTTTATATTTTTTGATCATGAACTTTTTTTGCTGTTTTTATTTTTAAAGGACTCTCATCCACCATATTTCCTCAGTCCTTGAAACAGCACATTTTGGGTCATATAACTTCCAATTCTCTGTCCTATCATAGGATTTGTCAGCAGATCAGGGCAAGACATTCTACTTTGTCTATATGACAGAGCCATGTCCTCTGTCTTGGAAGAGCCAGATCGTAACTGGGAAGAAAAGTTTATTTTTTGTTGGTTAGCATTTGGGGCTCTTTTAGCCAACTTTTCAGCCAAAGCTGGTTGGTAGAGCAGCCAGTCTGGGAGCCAGAGAAATGCCATGGTGCCACTGCTCTTCTTGTTGTTGTTGTAGATCATTCATCTTGTGCATGAGTTACAGGACTTGTCATGTCTGTTTTCATCCCGAGATGGAAACTCAGTTTGAAAAGTTCTAACCAGGTGGCGAAAATACTGATCAGTGCTAACTTCTTCACAAGATATTTCAGAAAGACACTGTAGCCTCTTCTGTGGAATTAAAATAACCCCATTAAACTGATGTGAGGTTGATTCTGCACTAGCGAAAGAGCACTAGGACTTGGCTGAGTAACTCTTTGTATTTTCTCTTCCCACATGCACATAAGGTATAAATTTTTTAAAATGAAGGCAATGGATCAGGAGACGAGCTTGTTTAGGGGATGTGGTGAATTCTTCAAGACTTGTGGTCTTAAATCACAATTGGATGTTTTTCTGAAAGATATGCAGTACTTTAACCTGAAATTACAATGTTCATGCAAGGATTGCTGACCAACACTGTGACTTGTGCTGTGTAGGAGGTCAGGCTAAGTGTTAAAAATGGCACTTTCTGGTCTTACTGATGATGGTAGTGAGTGCTGGGAGATTTATTATCTTTTAATAAAACCTCTAGATTGAGTCTCAGTTCTGTAATTCTACTTAGTTTGCGGTTTCCTTGAAGACTTTTCTCATTGCTGTAGCAGTAAAAAAGACGTGAAACACAAAGCTCCCCGCTTTCCGAGCTGCGCGCTGGCAGGCAGGGAAGGGTTCCCAGGTGGTATGGAGCAGGGGAGCTCGATGGAGGCTGTGGGACAGAGTCCATTTCAGCTGTTTGCCAACTCTTCCTGTGGAGAACATGGCCTGGTTCAGCTGTAGGAAGATGTCCCAGAGCTGGGAGAGCGGCCGCCCACAGCCCAGGCCTCAGGGCTCTCCACCGGCAGAAGCAGCATCCCCAGCCTGGCCAAGGATACGTGTCCTCAAAGGTAAAGCACCGTCAGTGCTAACCAAGCGCTCCGTTCCCTTCCCCTCCGAGTTCCCACCTTTGAGACTGTCTCATCAGGAAGAGATCATCAGGCTCCTGCTGTCTTATGTCTAATTATGCTGTGGCACAGGGCCTTTCATGCACTCAAGCCCCACCTGAATTCCTCTGTAATTATTTTGCTGTATCATCTCTGCCATATGTCATCCAGGCTACAGGCACATTCTTCTGAAAAGGATTTTGTTTTATTTACTTGTCTAGGAAACAAAAGTTCACAACCTGTGGGTTGTACTGGCCTTGTTTCCTGATGCTAACCTGCTCCCTAGTGCAATAATTGCTGTATCAGCTCTATCAAGTTATCAGCGAGCCCGTAAATCGCCATCTTTTCAGGAATCCCCTACGCCTTTCAGCCTCCGTGCTTTCACAGCAGAGCACATGCACACGAGACTGTTGTGCATCAGCACAGACTTGTGCTGACACCAGCCTCATTAATGTAAGTTTGTTACCTGTGGAATTCAAGAACAATGCTCAGTGGGCAGGAAGCAAACTAAGGCTTGATTTTTAACTCTGGTTAATATCCAAATATTTTGTTGTAAGGGAACTGTTAATTTTTGTTTATCCTTTTCAATGGCTTCTGAGCCAAAGTCAGACGTAGTCATAACCATGTAATTTCAGTAAAGATGAAGGACTTGCATATCCAGCAGTGATATTCTAGATCTAAATGAGTGTGACTGAAATGGGAAACTTCTCCGACATTTATAATTTGTGTTGACTTTAAGAAGGTGCCTCAGTTTATAAAACCTGCTACTCAGTGAGTGGGATCTGAGGATAGCAGTCTTAAAGAACTGACCAAAGCCAGTCCATGTAGTTTTATTTTATTCAGAGCATAATGTTAGTTGACATGTGATGATATCAGAGTTCCTATTAGATGTTAATTGAATTTATTACAGCAGTCCTTGCTAGTATCACTTCAGTGGAGGTCCTGTCAATGTTTCCGTTATAAACTTTGTTTATTAATGTTGTTATAACACAACCATAAAAATTCTCTCGAGACTGAAATGTAGTGTACAAGCTCTCAGGCCAGATCCAAGAGCATTTCTCTTTTCCTTAAAATTTGAAGGAAATTGGTTTGGCCATGATTTAGTTAGAAGAAGACGAAAATAGGATTTTGGCTGCACTTTGACATATTTCACATTTCTTTTACTAAAAGAGAAACAAACATTTATAGGCAATAGTTTTCTTTACTGTTTTTATATGTAACAAAACTAAGGAAAGAGACAATAAAAAGATTTTGTGTATGATTTAACTGGCTATCCACATGTGAGAAATGTGTCGTAACACCCTATCTCTTGAGAAAATGGATTCTATTTCAAGGCTAATAGGGAGGGAGTAGGGGTTGTTATGCTGTGAAAGTATCGTGTAGGCATCTTCTTCAAACATAATTATATACAAAACAGGATTAGTTCATGAGTTCACTAATCAGGTGTCTTGTATGGAGAAATCAGCACAAGAAAATGGTACAAGCATTTTCCCAATGGACAATTACGACTAAGGAAGCCTATGAGGGAAGATTTTCTCTAGCTTGTTGGCCTTTAATGGTTGTCAAATGCCTGGAAACATGAAGATTTAGATGTAGAACTCATAGTGTCTAACCATGGCCAAGTGGCCTTAATCCAGCTTTTCATTTTTGTCAATTCTCCTTTAGTTCCTCTAGCTACCCTTACAGTTTGATGTAAATAAGCAAGCAGCAAGCCAGATTCTGTCCTTTCCAACACTTTTTGCACCCTTCCCAAGCCACCCAGTGAGTTTTTGTAGTTTGGGAACTGCAGAAGTGACACAGTTGTCACAACCAGAGAGTAGCTACATACTGGTGCTTTGACCTTTTTGTGTCTGCAGACTGGAGTGCTGGTAAAAGGTGAATCTTTCTCTCTGCCCTCTACCTCACATCAGCCTGTCTGAAGTGATCGGCAGGGCCACTGTATGATACCCTGGTGACCAAACTTGGTGTTACTGCTCTCACCTAGTGTGGTGGGGCTGGCCTCAACGTAAGTGGCCCCAGACTTGGAAGAATGTAACAAAAAGGGAAGAAAACGGGATCTTCCTGCAGTTGGACTCCATGTCTTTTCTTCTTGGCCAGCTGTTTGGGGAGATCTCTTTGGATGCAAGAGAGGAGGATTTGTGAGTAGAACTTCTGTAGGCATTGTTGGTCTGTAATATCTACTTGGTTCTTTGGGAAATTCCAGGATTTTTTTTAAGTTATAAAACAGCCTGTTTTGTCAAGGCTGGCATCTGTATGTTCTTCCTTTCAAAAACTGTTTCGTAAGGTGAATTTAATGCTTGTTAGCTTGACAGTCGTGGAAATCAAAGTCATCTGTTAATCTCTTGTCTGGATTACGTCATTATTATATTATCATTATTACCATAGCTGCCTGGAAAAGATGCCAGCCCCACAATTGCAGCAATCAAGTTATGGGTGGGAGGAAAAAAGGGATCTTAAGCTTCCTTGCTGGCTCATGATCTCTGCTTGCTAAAAGAGCTCTGAAGAGCAGTGATTGTAGCATACTTGGTTGTGTAGTGAAGTGGAGCTGCTGGTGAAGGCCTGGGACACCGCCAGGATGTTCTGTACCAAGGGAGTTGATGCGAGTTTGCACGACGTGTTGTATCTTTGTTAGGTTTTTAAACTTACACTAAAGACTCTGTAAGCACTAGTAACTGACCTGAAGGAGCCATTAAGACTGTGATGTTAATGATTAGCACCTTTATCATTTCCAGCAAAGCATAGGCTGGACTGCTTGGAGCATGTGGTCCCTCTCCTCTGCAGGGCCAGTCCTCCTGGGAGTGCGGGCAGCTCCGCGAACGCTGCTAATGGGAAGGGGCTAATGCCCCTGGCATCTACATTGACATGATGCACCGTAAATGACACTTTTCAGACAACTTTTTGTAAAAGTCTCCATGTCCAGCAAAGGTTGACGGTTTAACATTTCACTTCCCAGACCACTGTTTACATCAAGTTTGACAAAGGCTCGTGCAGATGTGATGGAAGAATTAAAGTAAAAATAATAAAGTAAAATAATAAAAAATAAAGTAAAAAAAAACCCGCTGCCTCAGAAACTTCAGAAATATGAAGAAACCAAAGGAGATCTTAAAATATTAAGAGGCATAGTTTCTTTTCTGCTGCGTAAGTATGGCTGCAGAAGTGTGCAAGAATATGATGCTTGTTCCTGAGAATATCTTTCATAGACACCTTCTGGCATTAGATGAACTCAGTGCAAAATTCGTTTCTTTAAAATAACAGGAAAGGGACAAAAAAAGGAGAGTCATTGCTAACGTACATTTTAAGCATATGGGGAATTCTCTGACACTGTAGCAATTGGAGCCTTATGCACGCTGAGTGACTTGGTTGCTTTAGGGTGTTCTACCCTGGAATTCCTCTTAGCTGTTCATGGAAGAGTGTGTGTCCTTACTTGAGGCAAGCTGTTCTCAGCAATGGTGCATCATTGGCATGAAATCTGCCTGAATAATAGCTGCCAGATTTTGATTTTGTCTGCACATCCCCAAATGGCTTATATTTGACTTTCAAACACATTGCTGGTTTGTTTTTTCCTGTGTAGATGGAGCAAGTAAATCCAATAGTTTAACATGTGCTGACCTCTAAGTTTAAATGACAAGAGGATATCAACAGGGGTCTGAGTCAAGGAATTCTCCATCCATGGATCTTCAGGACCTACTGAAAGCAGATATTTATGGAGCTTGAGAAGGATACAGGTTTCAAGAGTGGGAGCTCACCGAAGTGTACTATTATAGCAGTGTAATGCTTTGGTAGCCACTGTTGAGGCAAGAAGAAATACTTCTGTTGACATCCTTGCATCAGAAAATTGGCATTTCAGGGTTTTGAAATGTAGAACTGAAAGTTCTTACTCACTTGTTCACTCCAGAATATTTTGTCTTTGTGGAAAAAAGAAACAAATTTAACATTATACTCAAAGCCAAAAGGAGCATATCTCTAATCAGTTTTTTCTATGAAAACCTGACATTATCTCTCCATCAGTGTGTAAAATTGTGCACTCTGTGGGGGAAGGGGCAGAGGTGTGTGTGCATTTTCCAGCCTGTTCTCACGTGACCCAAACAGAATCCAAACAGTTGGCAGAGTTCAGAGGCCTGTGAGATAGAGATAACAGCATTAACCTATTCATGAGTTTCAGAATTAGGGGAAAGAGGAGGTACTTGCAGAGGTACCATGCTCATGTGAACCTTGTGGGCCAACCATTCAACTCGTGTAAATTGGTCTAGCTCCACTGACCTGGAGCTATGCTAAGTATGCTTTAGGAGGCCTGATGTGTTCGAGCAGTTCTGGCTTTGTTTGCATTCATTCAAAAATTCTGCCTGTGCCCAAAGCGCTACACAAGTACATATTTTAGAATTTAAAAATACAAATCAGCCTAATTTTGTATGGGTTCTGTCTTTTTGCTTTGTGTTAGCTATATATGGAATTGGAAACTACAAATTAGCATGGATCCCAGAGAAGTGTTTGATCTAAAATAAGGAAAATTCCTTTAAAGGAGAAACATTTAAGAGGCTGATTGTTATTTATTTTATTAAGCGTATAAGGGTTGTTTGGATTTGTGTCCTGGCTGTAATTCCTGTGTTCAGAGCGATGCTGATGGGAAAATGGTATCCAGCAATTTATGAAAGGTGATACTGTGTCAACAGATACGCAGTGGGCTAGGACATGTGACAGTAATCTTCCACAGCATTCAGAGCATTCCAACCATATGCTTTAAAACATCAGTAGAATAAATGTCAGAGGCACTTCGCTGTGCCCCTCTCCCCAAGAACATGATGGAGAAAGAAGCGGGTTATTGGGAGAGAACCTCCCCTCCGCTGAAGGCAGGGTTTGCAGGGATAAACTCAAGTCACATAACTCTAGAGAGTAGTTTGGGAGCCCTTTGGAGCATTCATACCACCCAGGGCACACAGGCAAAACCCCTTTGAGCTGAAAGCATGCCCCTTTATTTGGATCAGCCTAGAAAGCTGAAGTTCAGACAGGAGGAAGCACCTCAAACCACAATAAAGCGTTCTGTTCATCTGGAGGTAGTAGGCCAAAACTCCATGTTTTCGCTCGGGCAGAGCTCTTGCTGAGGTCATTAGACAATGTGTCTGGAGAATGGCTGCAGGCCTCGCTCCGCAGTTGTTTATTAGGACTAGCATTTCTGAACCTCCTGCTGGTTCTGCTCATCTTCCTAAAAAATAGACTTGTTGGGAAAGGGAGCGACAGGGGAGTCCAGTGTGGAGGCTGTAAAATGGTTTACGTTCTGTATTAATATTGATTTAACAATCATAAAAGGAACATAAATGTTTAAAAATTAAACATTTTTCTGTTTAAATATTAAACATTGGCATTTTTCCTCCTCCTGATTTTTTTAAATCAGCCTTGAAGGAGTCTTGGGGCTGTTTTATAGTCATTTCTTGCCATCTCTAGGTAACTTTTTAGCACGAGAGCTTCCAGCCAGGAGCAGGTACCAAATTGTGACTCAGAGGGTTGTTTCCAAATGTGCGTCACTGTTTGCTCCTGGCAAGAGGAGTCCAAGGTGTCATGCAGATTGATGTTTCTGAGTTCAGCGCAGTGTAGAGGGGAATAACCCATCCAGGCCTCTCTGAAAGACCAGTGACAGCTTCCTTCATTGAGTAAGGGGTGGCTCGGGGTTTTAGGAGCATCTCTCAACACAGTCATTAGTTTCATCAGTCTGCAGGTTTAAAAGACGGCCTTGCCGGGAACACACTCTGAGCCCCTGCCAGCTCATGGCTCTGCTCTGCCAGCAAGATTTACCATTGACTCTTGCCTGCTAAACCGGAATACCCACACAGGCCTCCCCGCTTCGCAGCACCAGGTGTGAGGGGGCGAGAGGCTCGGCTCAGAAAGGACATGCTAGCGTTACATCTCTTTGTGTTTCCTCTTCAGGGGCAAAACCTGCTGGCGTAGTGAGCATTTGTGGCTCTGCACTGGGTCCCCAATGGATTCCTCCCAGCGTGAGGCCCCCCAGAGCAGGCTGGCGCGTGTAACTCGCGCAGGCTGCCTGAGAGCGCTCGCCTCAGCCCTCAGCTCCTTTGGGCCGCATCTTGGCACCTTGCAGAAAGCAGACCTCCTTTCATCCTACCCTCCCTCTGCAGCCTGCAGAACTGTGACATGAAATAGACATGTGTCTTGAAATATTCTCATCGTAAAAAAAAAACAGTCACTTTGAGCCATTCACTTCTAAAAGTGAAGTCTCAGGGATGTATTCTGTCTGCCAAGTAGAAACTGCAGGAAGGTTCCCACAGTCGTGCTTTCTCCTAAGCCCCTATTTGAATTCCGTGGGACTTCCATAAATAAAGCCGTTTCAAACACATTTCTACCTTCATTCAGGTCGTCTCATGTGAATCGTTACCTATATTGCTGGGCACAGGCCAGACTCACTGGGAGAATCCCTGAGCAGCTGTAAATACTTCTCTCCTGTGACATTTTGCCTTGTGCACATTTCCTGGCACGTGCAGCAGGACATGGTGCTTGCCTGTTGCTGTCTTCATGCCTTCGTCTGCTCTAGGTACATACCCAGTTCAGTTCTGCAACGCACGGCCCTTCCCCACCTGCATTGGCTCAGGAGGAGAAAATAGGATGGCCAAGGGAAAGGCTGAGCTTGAAGAACTAGGGGAAAAGCTCCTTTCCAGTTTAATATTCTTTATGTTGTGTGGAAAATGCATCACAAATGTATAGGGCTGCAGATTCCCTCCAACAGGTCTCCTCTTTCCTGCCTGATCCCTTATGGTCGTACTAAGAATGCCAAGGCAATAAAGTGGCTGGAGTCTCTATTGATGACGGCCTCAAAGGAACCCACAGAGGAAAATGTGCTGTAAGGGCTGAAGGTTGTTTTGGGATATTCACTCCAGCTGTTGTGGAAGTTTGCAAGGCTTGCAAGCACCTAACTACAGGCAGCTTTCCTTCTGTTCCCTCAAGGATGGTCCCGAAACAGTGTGTTTTCACACTCAATGAATAAAACTCTAGAAAGAAACTGTCTAAGTTCCTGCAGAAATGGCAGATCTCCTGTATTCCTGTAGCAGAGTAAATCCAAGGGCTGTATCTTCCACGTCATTCCTCAGGGATGCTCGTAGGAGATGGAGAGCAGCACTCCAGCCCTAATGTTGTTGGCTGGCCAGGCTCGAGGAGCTGAGGGCCACAGCTGAGCTGCTCCCATGCTCCTGCAGCAGTGACACTGAGGGCTGTGCACGTCCTTCAGCAACAAGTCATCTTCTCACTCCGGTCACTAATGACCATGAAAAGTGAGCGGGAGGCCAGCCAGGGCACTGATTTTGCTTTCTTTCACTCCTTTACAGCGTTCAGGGACCCTAACACTTTGGGATAATGAAATAATATAGGTTGTCAGTCCCAAATAATAACACTTTACAAAGTGGAAATGCAAATTTCCTGTGATATCCCTGAATAGCGGGTTGTATTTCCTGAGATATTGTTTCTGACCTTCAGGGAAATTGATATTATGAACTGACAGAGGAAAATTAGTGTGGTAGCAAGCTCGAATGGTTAAAGTAAAACAACAGAAGGAGAGTAAACTGAGTGAAGCCACAAGCAAGAAAAATCTTGGAGTTTATATGTTTTTGAGTTTTGGTTTTTGTTTTTTAATGCTGTCGGGCCTTCAGTGTGGTGAAGATGCAGCAACTATTTTCACAGAAAAGGCAGGAGCAAGTATGTTTGCATTTCCATTGATTAGATTTTGCTTTGAAAACAAGACAATCTATGGTTGGCTACAGTTAGGCAAAAAATCACAAAATTTTGGTTCTGATTTTATAAAAAAGAGGTGAGGAGCTATTAGGTTTCTAATACAGTGCTACCTTGTTTATATAATATTGTCTCCTCAGTTTTTTTCAAAACCAGTACTTGCCTGGAGCAGAGACTAATGACTCTATTTAAATTTCTTATGAGCAGACAGTGCAGCACTGTATATATTACATACAACTTCATGGCTAAAAAGCCTATACAGTATCTTGGCACATCTGTGGAACCTCTAGGATTCATCTTCTCTCAGTATAGCAGTCCTGTGCTCTCCCACATATCCTTACTCATGCTATCAACCCAGCTGATCTGTATTGCATTCACTTCCATAAAAATGTTCAAACAAATGTGGTGTTTCTAGTTATGTGCACCTGGTTTTAGTGGCTTTTTTTTTTTAGTGTCAGGTCCTTAACTTTCCTTGATCATAATTTATCATTTAATTTCTTTGTAGCACATGCATGTAAGTTCCTGTAATCTGAGGAACTGTTTATGAAAAAGAAACCCTCTTGGAGATAGTTCTACAAGATAGACTAGCTCTTGTTTGTTAGATTAGTGATATCAGTATCCTACCCTTGATTCGCAGATGCTAAATCCAGATGGGACCCTGTGATAATCTAATGTGACCAGTGCAGGACATCAGAGCCCATCACAAGTGAAGGTCTGCCAGAAATTGCTTAGAAATTTGCCCAGAGAGGGATGCCGTTCTGTAGGTATCATGTGAGTGCAGGTGGCAAACTCTTTAGAGTCTTTTGAGTCAAATTTAGAAAAGGACTATGGAATTTCACTGTGCAGGGTACCAGCTTTTTGTACAGCAGTTGTATAGCGTCTAATGCAGGGACAGCAAACTCCTCTGTTTCTAGAGGTGCTATATCAAAATCTTGTTGCCCAACAGGCTTTCAGCCTTTCTTGCTGGGCTTGTTGCCCTAGAACTCTGTGATGGGGTGAGGGGACAGATCTGGGTGACCATTTGCTGGGCAACCTGGAAACATCAGCTTTAGCCAATCTTTCTGTCTCCCGTAGCACAGGATTTGCTTTACTCCCAGCCCCACTGCTGGTCACAGTACATGGTCCAGCATGAGACTGCTCCTGAGCTGCTGGAGAGCGTGGGACATTGGGGCTTGCTCTCACTTGTAATGATCCAAGAAATACCCTAGAAGGAACTGTAGTTTATTGGAAAATGCATGATGTGTTGTGCCAGAGAGAGTCTGTATAAGGCAGGTAGACTTTTTTTTTTTTTAAGAATAAAGACTGTTTAAAAATAACTTTTGTAAGCCTTCTATGAAAATCTAGCATGTGTTGGCACCAAATTCGTCTCTCCAAATCTGTAAGATTTTGCAATAATTTTTAGTCTGTGAGATTTTAGTTTACGAGATATTTAACACAACTGAATTGCAGCATCTTAACTGATCCTTGGTAAGTATTAGTAACTATATAATTAGCAGCTAAATAATTAGTAAATTGTGCAGAATGCATCAGGACTAATACCACAATGGAAAGTTGTGTTGGCTACTGGCTATTCATAGATTTAAAAGTCCGTATTCAAGACAGCAGAAGCCAAGTCACGAGATGATCATGGGATGAATACTGCTCTTTTGAAAAGAGTTGGGGGTGATCTCAGGTTTTGATAAATGCATCCAATGCAAGCAGAGTTCCGTCTTGTGCCAGTGTCCCGTTCTGTTTTCACATTGGCGCTGTAAAAGGGGTGTGTGTATATCCCTGAGCTGTCAGATGTAGACTCTCTGGGAAGCAAAACTGTGTATCTCCAAGAACACCTGCTACGGTTCTTTCCGATCCACTTACAATGAATGCCGCTGCATTGTACTCAGGAAAACTGTGTGGTTGGAGGTGTTGCTTTTCAGATGAGATGTAAAATGAAGTCCCTGACCATTTGTGGTCATTAGAGCTCCCGTGGCACTTTTGAAAAGAGAAGGAGTATTGACCCCTGTGTCTTGGCCAGATTCCAATTTGGATAATTACATCTTTCCTTCCTTGCCACTTACTGGATACGGTATTCTTCACCTCATACCCTAACTGCAGGCAACATTGTCTTGTGCTGTTAAAAGAACTGCCAGATTTAATCCCAGAAATGGTTGAATTTCAATACGGAGTGAAACAGATCCTTTTATAAGGTCTCCATATCACTTTCAGTTTGTAAATGACTTTGGGATCTGCAGAGATGAAAAGAATATGCAGATTATGTATTTCAAAGTAGTGATCATTTTTTGTAATCTCATGATTAATTCATATTCTTAAGCTTTTTGTAAGAATACTCTTGTTGAACCAAGGAATAATACCTATATGACCCCTTACACAATGTTACAGGTCCCACAGGTTCTCTCGCAATGTGTTAGATTTCCATTTCAAAAGAGTCAGTGTGAGTTAAGAAAAGTATATTTGGAAAAAGAAAATCCCTATGAGAGATACTAGTGAGGAGATTTGCTTAATGTTTTTCACTGAGGAGCTCCAAGCACTTCTTTTGCTTGGAGTAAGCCCTTGTCCACTATATATCAACAGGTTATTGATATACAATTAGTTCTGTAGTTTAGGAACGAGACATACTTGTCTCTATCTGTGTTGTTACAGAATGTGGATCAGTGTATGCATTTTTGTTTGCATTTATTATGCATTTTGCCCCCAAAGTCTCTGAGATTCACTGGTAAGGTCTTCATAACTCCTGCACCCCTAAGACTTCTCCAGGATGCTGGCAGTCCCGTACGTGGAGCTTAACGTGGCTTGAGATAAGAAACTCTGGCCCAAAAGAAAAGTGTGCTCCCAGATATTGAAGGCCAGTGCTGTAGGTGAAGAAGGTCCAAAACTACCTGCAGAGCAAAACTACCCTGCAGCCTCTTTCCTGAAGGCCCTTATTTCTGGACAGAGAGCAGCTTCTTTTTGCTGTGTTCTCTCTTCAAAGCCACATGGAACCTCCTCCTCACCCATCTGATCTCATCTCCGTTAGTTGTTACAGACATAACCTTGTCATGGAATGGGCACAGATGTGAAGGAAGTGTGTTTCTGCCTTAAACCATAGCTTGAGTGGAGCATAGAGATCTTGAGTGCCTCCATAAGAGTCCGTTCGACCAACCCCAAACCAAAAGTTGAGACTTGGGACACTTAAGAGTCATGAGAAGGAGGGGACCAACATGATGCTAAACAGGGAAATGTCTGGAGCTTACGTGACATTGAAGGGTTGACTCTGAGGTACAGAACATTCATTAATAATATCCTAATGTGGAGCTTTTACCGAAGGCACAGATTTCTCATCAGTTAGGAAGCTTTCTGAAACTGTGATGGTGCATCTGGAAGATTCATGAAATTATCAGTTTGTGGATAGGAAAACACTATCTTTTTGTCCGAGGAAAACAAGGACTTACTTACAAAAAAAAAGTATATGCTAACCAAAATGAAGCTAGACTGTATCACTTTCATGAGCTCTGTGTTTGTTTAACCATAAGAAAACATCTAGATGCAGTAATAAAGGATAATTATATGATGCCGAACAAGCAAAACAACCACAAATTGCCAAGGGCATGTGCCAGCAAGGGCAGACAGGAATTAAAGTTAAAAAACATGGCTGTAAAGGCCACACATTTATTAATGTAAACCCATCTAAATTATCCCTGAGGGCAGACATTCCTGGGAGGTGATGAAAGGCGAAGAGGCATGGGCAGCTCCTTATCCCATCACTGTCCCCCACCCTTGCAGTGCTTGTATAACAGGGAATGTTCTGGCTGTCCTGCTCTCAGGGCAGTCCATTTGAGGAAGACCTGATCGTGCACAGATTGCGGTGCTGAGAGATTTATAGAGCTCTTCTTTGGGAAGGGCATGAGCCGCTGTGGATCCTGCTCGTCTTGAGCAGCAGAGTGTTGCTGTGCTTGCGGGAAGGGGCGTAATCTGCCGCTCCCTGCGGCAGTGCAGTCAAGAGGTTCTGCTTGTGGCTTCTTCTACAGGATGTGAGAAGGACAAGCACTCCTGTAATGCCTGTGAGATGCATCCCACCCTAATAACTGAAAAACCCACAGTACACAAGGGCAGTCCTTCTAACCAGGCTCCTTGATCTCTCTCTTTTGAAAGGCTACAGTGCCCTTGACATAAATGCAAAAACCCCAAATATGTCAATAAAGCGCATGGTTTGAGAACATGATAAAAGCCAAATACACAACAGCAATAAGGCAGTCTTGTAAGGGTTAGGGTCCTTTGCCTTATGGCTGCCAGTTCCTGCTCTCACGGAGGCAGATTGCGCTCTGCTCCAAATCAAGCTTCTCTCCGCCCCACGTGGTAGGTTGGTGCCTCATTCCCAGAAAGGAAGGATACGTCTTTCTGTGCCAGCCACAGCAGCATTTGGAGGCCCGCCATCCTCCACATAGCGAGCTGCTCTCTCCTCTGCTGCCAGGACCACCTAGCCACAGATGCTACCAACTTGTAGCATTTTGGCACCCCTCAAACCACATAGGGTCCAAGCAAAATTAGAATCTGACTAAGACGGGAAGAATTTACTTCTTCGAGTAGACTCTGCAACTAGGTTTTAACCAAGGGCAGAATTTAGCCAAGGACAGGATTTAGCTCTTGTTTTCTTTTTTTTTTTTCTTTTCCCGAAATGAACAATTAGTTTGCGTTGTCACTTAGAAACAAATAAGAGAAACAACAGAAAATAGAAGGACTTACCAGGCCTTAAGAGTAAATAATCAAGCAGTCTGATTATCTGGATTGCGCTACGTTTGGTCAAACGCTCACGAGAACTCCCTAGCAACAGTTACAATTTAAAACCAGGCTCCTTTCCAAGTGGCGTATGGTGCTTTGTGAACAAGGAAACTGCTTTAAGCTGTACCAGCAAGGCGGGTTGGAGTAGGGTGCTCTAGGCACTGCATTCTTGATGTGGTATCAAGTTACTGCAATATTATGAAAAAAGCTCCAGGGGATTTGCATGCATACCTAACATACATACCTTTGATGTTCATGTTGTTAGATCCAAGCAACAAATAGGATCTTCAGGTCAGATGTAGCTTCCAAAAGGCTATTAAATAACCATAGCTCGACAGCAGGTAATTTTCCTTTAAAAATTATGGTTGAGTTCTCTCTAGACTAGGCTTCATTCATTGTCTATCCAGAGACATAAACAGAACAAGCCCAAAATTACACCAGGTTTATCAAGAGCAGAATCGCTTTCTCTCTCCCTCTTCCTCCTTCCTTTTCTCCCAGGCAGAGCAGCATGTGCACACAGACACCATTCGTGCTTGTGCAGCCATCAATGGGCTGGCGACACGCTCTGACTTTACAATCCTTTAGCAAATGGGTTCTTATTGAATAAATGAGAAGATCGCTTTGCTATCATTTTTAAAAAAACATTACTGTGTCCTGTGGACTTCACGATGATGTCTATATGTATATGATAAAATTACCATTACAGAATGAATGGTAAAAGCACACTGGAAATATAGTCTAAGTGTTTTCTTTTTTTTTCTTTTTTTTCCTTTTTTGTTCACAAGGAGTGCCTACAAATTACTCACTTGGACATACTGAATGTAATGCCCATTGCCCATTAAAAAATAGCAGTATGAGCTGAGTTCAGTATTTAACGTACCATGCACCATGGTACCATGGTGCACCATGCACCAAAATAGATCAAGTGAGCAAATGAATGAATTACAACCGTTTGCCACCAAGCCCCTGATATATTTTAAGTACATGAAAAATGTACTTCTATTTTGGACACTGGCTTCTTTATGAAACTGTGCCAGATGTCAGCAGACTCCGTCCAGCCTCTCTGACAGATGCTCTCAGCAGCATCAGTTTCCTGGCGGCAGCAATAATTACCAAATCTGTACAATGGACAGACAGCTATCAGACATCTGTATATCCCAGACGTACAAAAACATCCCCAGCCAACCATGTGGCTACTGACGTATCTGCCCAGACAAAGACGTTGCAGAGAAGTGCCTGAGGCCAGATCTCAGCTGCAGAGAATCCGCAAGGCCCTGTCGGGTGGCCTTCCCTGTGCTCTGTGCCTTGGCTTCGGAGCAGAGCCCTGCCCTGCCATTCCAGGGCAAGGGGAGGTCATGGAAGGAATGGGCTGGATGGGAGAGGGAGGTCCTGCAGAATTGCAGCACTGGGCCTGGGAATGGCCGTAAGCTCTGTGCCAGCTTCGTTATGGCTCTAAGAGGGCAGAAACAGCAAGGCAGCAGAGGCTGCCTAGGTTGCTGTGTCCATGCATCAGTCTGGGGAGATGAGGGGGCTGTAGCTCTTCCATATGGAAGACACTGGGAGGAGCCTCACAGACCCAAAAAGGGTGTTACAGAGCAAAAGAAGAGAAAAAAGCATATCCCCTTCCAGTGGCGTGAACCAGAGTGAAATCAAACCGTCTCTGTTCCCGGAGAGTCTTTAAGACATTAAGCGCCCAGTGAACTTACAACCAGGCCCTGGTCTTGAGTTCAGTGGGTGCCCTAGTTGCTCATACAGTGCAACTTGTCCTACAGGAGCTCATCCGAAGCAACCTCAGTACTGCGTGGACATGTCGCAGCTGCTTCTGTCACATATCACTGCAAAATGGGCTGTGTGCCGCAGCACCCCAAAAGCTGATGTTGTCCTGGGCCTATGTTTGTCTTCGGGGCTATTCCTGGCACTTTGAAGCCCACCTGCCCTGCGTGAGAAGTTCCTTGCTAAAACATGGCACTCAAAGCTGTGGAGGCAGCAGCGCGGCATGCAGCTAAATTGAAGAAGAGTGGCATTGGCTGCCTCTGAGAAGTGCTGGAGTGATGATGCTGAGGCTTCTTGGTCTGCACTGTGAAAAGGAGGAGGGAAAAGCTAAGACTCCTGTCATGTTGCACAACTGTCTGTATTTGCAGGGGCTGGCTTTGTATCACTTGCCCACAGTAGAGATTTCAGGAGAGAGAAGATGCCCCAAGCACATGCTTATGTCGAATACTGAATACATTGAATCACTGAACGATTTAAGGTCTTTGTGACCTTAAAATTAGCAGAGAATAAAGGTACAGGGCCAGAGTGAGATAAGGTACCTGAACAATCATTATATTTTCAGCTATAAAGCCTTGGGGTTCAAAGTTCCCTTTCCAATCACTGCCAGATTTTGCAGAAGGTCTGGGCTGATACTTCACTGGCCAGTTGACCATGTTATTTCACTTCAGGCCAATGGAAAGGCTGGAAGATTCAGGAGCTCCCAAGCAGTCAGTCCAGAGAAGAGATCCACCAATCCCTTCCTTGCAACTTGGATCGGTTGCAGGCAGCCACCAGCAGTGGGACTGCTGCAAATGGTCTCTGAAGTGGGAGCTGTCTGTTTTTTTCTATACAATTGACAGGAGGAGACAGAGTAAAAAGAGAGGGAATACTCTAAAACAAAAGTTGGAACAGATGGTAATGCAATACAGAGCTTCTCACCTCTAGGTCATCAAATCAGATCTAGCCCGTTTAGTAGTGACCAAAAATTATTTCCATATGGGTCATGAGAAATGCACGGTGATTGCAGGGATTTCTGTATCAAAACAGACAAGATAGTGCAGAGATAACCATTTGCACAATACTTACTTGTGTGGAGAAGTCTGCAAGGTTTTAAAACTAAGTCATTCTTGATCAGTTTATATCCCTGTCTCATGAGGGTATAGTTTCTTTGTAAAACAGTTACCATTTATTTTAGTCCAATAAAATATAGTCCTTTTCCTTACACTATTGCTGAGACTAACTCAAACCTCCCATTATCTGTCTGTATAGAAGGCTATTAATAGATGGAGAGATACAAAGTTAGCTAAGCAAAGGAACCCAGCCCGTGTTTCCTTAGGAGCATATCAGTAAGACATGAATGATGAACTGTTTACCAGAACTATTCTGAAAGGCAAAAAAGTGCTTATTAATATTTTAACAGAAAAAAAAAAAAACTGCAGAGTGCTGTCTTAAACCTGAATAAAATGCATTAGGAAAGTTCCTCAGGAAAGCAAGGTACCTGATAATGCAGGGGAGCCTAGCAGAACACAGATGCCTCTGAAGAGGAGCAGTCAGCAGCAACAGATCCTTCTGCAACTGAAACTTAAGAGTACTGAAATTTCATTGATGTTGGCTGGGTACACCAGTGCAGCCTTTGCTTTAGCCTTTGACCATAGATACAAGGCCCATTAAAAGGGTATTTCATAAGCTGTACTACTCTAAATATTTTATGTAAACGTAACTGACACCAACTGAAAGATTATAAAAATTAATAGCATCTATCAAGAACACTGAACTAGCAGCTACTGTGCTTTGAATTTTGATTACGCTGTTGACAAGCTCAGATGGGTATTGTTGTGCTTGAATTAACAGCTGAAGAAAAACTGCATTTTCCCCTTCCCATTCTAACCTTTGATTTCTTACCGAAGATTTGCAGTTGTGAGAAATCTACCACTATGAGGAAGGTTGGATCAAAGCAACTGAAAAAATAATGAATGATACTGCTATAAAAGAAAAGCGGATTTGATTTTTAACACATTTCTTGCCATCCTCTTCATCCTCTGAGAACAGAAAAAGCATCACAAATGTAGCAAGTTCTAAACTTTTTATAGTGAAGGTAGCCTCTATGAACAAAAAGGATGAAATTCTAGCCCCAGTGAAATCAGTTGATTTCCACTGGATATATATACTTACCGAATTGGATATGCATGCCAGTGCCTGAATTTTCACACTACCAAAAGAGTAATTTGAAGCACTCTGCTTTGGATTTGCCAATCAAAATATAAAATCTCATTGCTGGTCGCTTAACTATTAAAATTCACTTTGTGTCCTTTGAGCGCTAAGGTGATTGCTGCTCTCATCAACAAGGGGAGTAAAGTGCTATTTACTTTGTCATCAGCCGAAGTTACTTGTGCAGTTCACAAGATGTTGCAGGGTTTTCCAGCAGCAGTCAGGGGAGGTCAGTTTAATAAGCTAATAAATATTTTTTGAATGACCTGACTTTGTATTTGGTATTAAAACCCCAGAGTAGTGCCAAGTAGGATAGAAAATAAAGAATAAAAGTTCCACAGATTTTGCCAGAAATTCTCCACAGATTACTATTAGTCTCATTTATGAGACGGCACAGAGGACTGTGAAATCTCATTTGAATTCTAAGGGCCAGATGGTTTTGCTGTTAGGTTGTAATGACCCACAGCAGTGTGCGTACACAGACACCGCGGTTGCCAGTTGACTGCAAACAGGCGGTGCGGGCGAGAGGATTCATGGCCTGTGTTTCCAAAACATGGGCAATTGCTGCTTGGCCTCTGGGAGAATCCCCATTGCCATTGATGGTGTCGAAGCACTTCTGCAAACCTCTTTCTAAATAAAGCCATGGGTGTATCTGGAATAGAGCAGCAGATGACAGGTGTGCTATCCCCCCCCCAGTCTGTGATGGTTCCTTCTGCAGGTCATGAATCAAAAAGTAGCTTTATTCAAGGGGGGAGCACTTTCTCCCAGACTTCTGGCCTCCCAAGCCCAGCACTGCATCAATGTATCCTCGGAGAAGGAGGAAAAGGTTGGACTCTGACCAATTAAAGCTATAGGGCACAACAGT
Source organism: Tinamus guttatus (assembly GCF_059628265.1). Classification (NCBI taxonomy): domain Eukaryota; kingdom Metazoa; phylum Chordata; class Aves; order Tinamiformes; family Tinamidae; genus Tinamus; species Tinamus guttatus. The sequence goes on along the minus strand of NW_028288705.1, from coordinate 2,448,620 downwards.
AGTTATTATGCTGTCATATGGAACTGCTTGGAAGACATGATTTATTTTGGATTATATTGGTTTCAACTGGTATAATATGAACTTCCTGATTTTTCTAGGATATGTAGACAAAAAGTCTAAATATGGTTTTACTCATCTTTTAATTTAGAACTACAAGTGTTTGGGTGACCTATGAAATTATTGTAATGATCTCCACACAACACTGAGCTGTCAGCACTATAAATGTCATCCTAACTGGATATTAGTTTCCATCATGGTCATTTAGTCTCACCAGCAGAGCTACCCCCATACGAACGTCTTGTCAGTGTCAAGCTCTGGCAATGAAGGGAAGAGTTGCTGTTGCCAAGAGCTGTCAGTCAAACATCTTCATAACGCTGCATTTAAAGAGGAAACTACAACTGCACAATGTAGGGGCCCTGTGATGTGCAGCGTGCTCACGGAGCTCCGGGCGCAGCCTTTGCTGAATGACTTGCATTGAAAACTGATGCTTTTATCTTTGATCGTGAAAAATGTGGTCCAGCGTTGGTCTTGCTACTTAACATAGACTTTGCCTTATCCTTACATATTTTCTGTAACATTCTGAAAAGTCATAGGTAAGAAGTACTCCAGGGAGTCAGAAGTGTGATGGGTGGATTTTGGTGCAGTTTTGGATTCCTGGTACAAGATAAATGTCACAGGAAGCTATTCTTTCGTTCTCATATAAAAGGCAGAGAAATTGTTTGACCAATATCTGTATTTATTGGCATAGGGAGAAGTTATTTCGTGTTATAGGTGTTGTCAGTGACAAAGAAATGCCTGAGCAAGATTTTGGCTGTGAAGATGCATCTAAGACATTGAAAAAAAGTCAAGTGACAGAATTTGAAACTGAAATAAATGAAGGGTGAGGTGTCAGAAAAAGTGATGTAGATGATAAACAGTTGGGCTTTGAAAATGCAAAGCTTAAAATTAAAGATAAAACCACAAAAAGATTTGCCTACATTGTTCTGTGGACATTTTTTTTCCTCTTTAAAATGAGGAATCTTGTCATTAAATTTTAAATTGCTATATTTTATCTTAGCTAACATACGTAATAGTTTAAATCTGTCAAAACAGATTCTGCTGTATTCATGTTTCTTTTTGTATGACAGACACTTAAATGACATTGTCATGGGATTTTTCCAACATTTGAGCTCTCTTATCATACCGATTCGAGGAAGTTATGTAAGATCTACTTGTATTTGACCTACAAAGGCGAACCTTGCTTTCAGGTCAACTGATACACATTCAATTAAAAATAATCAATTTTTAAACTTGTGATAAAAATAAAATATGAAAGTTCAGTGTTCCACAAAGCTTTGCTTACGTGTGAATCACTGCGTTAAGGAGACAACATCTGCCAAAGCAGGTCATCTTCCATCCTACTCTGTAGGTTTCTGGAGGGATCCATAATAATTCCACGCTCTCATGGCTTGTGTACAGCCTTATTGTGGTACAAAGCTCCTCTAAGTCTCTTGTCCTTGGCTTTTGTGTGCTTCCAATGTTTTTCATAACCAAGACAGATTCTCTTTCTTTCCAGCTAGTTGAACATGCGGTTGCAAGTCTTTTCAGTTAGAGGTGTCTTCTTTGAAGTTCTGAAAAGGTCCCTTAAGGTCTCGGTGAACACAAAGCTTAGCAGGTAGAGGCATTTCTTTCCCTGGTGTGTCAAGAGGTTTCCACATCCACAACAGTTAGCTAAAGACATAGGAGGAGGCACTTTTAGGATTTTTTGTCATTCCTGTATGCCTTAGTTCTTTAGGTTTGGGATGACCTGAGTGCTGTGGTCTTGGAGTGGGGAGTCACTGGAGTCCTTGCAGGAACAGGCCTTGCTTGATATATCTGGCTGGCATTTAACTGCAGGTGAATCAGCCGGTCAGCAGGAGTCCAGCGGGAAGAGCAGTGCCCCCGAGCCCCAGTGCTTGGCCTCCGCGCTGACTCAAGCTGGAGCACTTGGTGCAGCCGGGGGCGCTTCCCACGGGATGTGTCCGGGGCCTGCACCCTGCTCTTGATCTTTGGTTGCTGTGCATTTAAGTGCAAAAGCCTGATGTGCGCCACGCTGCAGCTCGCAAAGCCACTAGAAATGTAGCTGGCAGGGAGCAAGCGCTGCCAGGGAACTCCTGATGTTAAGTGCTAAGATAGCAAAGGTCTTGAATGAGTCAGGCTCTTGCAAGACTTGGTCCGTATCAGCAACCATTTCCAATTGGGTAAAGTACAACATTTTCCTTCTGCTTTTTATGAATGGCTGTATAGTATTGTGCCTGAGTCAGAGTCCCCTGCTAGAGCCATTCATAAAAATAAAAACAAAACAAAACAAACACACACAGAAACTTTCTAGGTCCAGTCTGGAGCCAGTGGGTGCCAGAGGCTGGGAAAACATGCTGGCAGCTCAAGCCCCAGCTATCACTGGAAGTATTCAAGGGGCTTTTTGGTGGTCTGAAAAGTATGAAGTGCTGTGTAGAAGGGCAGCTGGTAGAATTACTGTGACACATACTAGGCAGAAAGCCAGAGCTGGCCTTGTTTCAGACATTGTCTTTCCTCTCATTGAAGTGTCAGGACTTAATTCATGGAAAATTTGGTGAGTTGGCAGCTCTTTCAGAAGATTTCATTGAGCTACAGTGTGTGAGAGTCACATGAATGCAGAGTGAGCTGCCAAAAACATATGGGGATTTCTGAGCAGGAAAAAGCAGTCAGCCTCTAAGAATGGCAGTGAATTTGATGTGGTTTGCAAGCAAAGGTGTGCAGGTGTAATAAGCAGGCAAAAAAAAAAAAAAAGGAAAATAAGGCAGAAAAGCACTAATGGCAGACTGTTGAAGAGCTTAATGAATTCTGTAATTATAAGGGATTGCTCTAAAACAAATAATTTTTCTGTCCAAGGGCAGCAAATGTCCATAATCCTTGCAGGGCTTGCAGTCCGCCTGGAGAACACATCAATAAGTGTGTGCCTTGGTAATAGCTTCTCCACTGCAAGGGAATTTAATGGAAAAGAAGAGGATCCACCCTGATGTTTAAAAATGGACCCAGTTATCATACATTCTTTTCTCCTATTTATCTGAGAGCAGAACTTTGAGCCTGAGGCATAAATAGAAAAATATAACAGCAACAGGACTCTACTAAACTAGAAAAGGACTGAAAATAAACAAAGCATCTCTTGTTAAAATGGGAGGTTTGTGGTAGGCAGCCTGAATTGAATCAGTTACATTTAATTTACATTTTCATTGATCCTACCCACTGAAATACTGCTCTGAAAGGCCATTTACACTAAACTGTTTATTCAGAAATATTCCAGTTATTTCCTACAACAATGTCATGAGAATTAGGTTTTTGGCCATCCAGAAGGACAGCCTGTTGGCTTCTGCTCAAGGAAGGCACTAAAGTCATGGCCAGAATTAAGACAAGCAGGAAGGAAGGGCAGGAAGAAAATCACTGGGTGCAATTAATGCATTTTGAAAACAGAAAATCCCGTGAGGGGTGAGGGGAAAGAGATTTTTGTCCCACTGAAGGAAGAAAAGCCCCTTTGTGCTCACGGTGTCAGGATTTCATCCTTTATCTGTGCTTTTACTGTTTTGTGCTGTTCCTAGGTTGTGTAAGCAGAGTATCAGTGGTATATTTTAAGTGCATGGATGATAGTTAATTAATCGTTACTCCTCCTCCTCTGCTCTGATGCGATGAAGGGTACAGGAGGCTCAGTGGGTTTCCAGACTTCCCCAGGAACCGTATTTCCCATTTCCGAAGGGACCGACCAGACCAGAGACTTGCTGAGGTGCAGCTTTCAGAGCGCAGCGCCTGCCTGTGTCCCCCCAGCGGCTACGGCTACGCTCTCCTGGCCTGCACGCCAAACCACCTGGATGGTGGGTGGCCCTGAAATCGCATCCACAGGCACGATGTCAGAGCATAAATAGTGTCAATGGAGATAACAAAATCTGGTTACAGGATTAGGCCACTCTCTCAGTCTGACAAGTAACAGAGCAAAGCATGTAGCATGTAGCATGCCAGAAAGGTCTACGTTAGATCTTGATTTGTTTATATGTAATTATATATTCCTGTGGATCCACCATATTTTGAATTACTTCAGAGTAAGGTTCACAGTTAAGTGTAAGCTGGGTGATAGCAGGGTATGTTCAGCATTGCATTTCTGGATGTGGACTTTGCCTATATTTTACTTCATATGATGCAAATATTTTTCTAGCATTCCTGAAGCCACTGTGAAGTGACCTGAATGAATTTTGTTTCTCACTGTGCTTTCCTTTTTCTTTTCAGCCTCAGCAAGTGGTTCAAAAGAAGCCTGCTCAGGTAAGAAAAGCTAACATACATTCTTTAGACTGTGATAAACACTTCCTCAGTGTTTCAGCTGCTCTTGTTTATTGTAAAGAATGAAGGAAAATGCATGAAGAATGTGAGCTGGGGGGTAGCAGTTCGCTTGTTAGGCACGACCACCAAGCCAATTTCCAGCCCAGAGGTGTGTGGGAAGGAGCAAAGGATTTGGTGAAGCCACAGCCCAGCTGAATGGTTCTTGCTCACAAATGTCCATTTTCTATAGTGGCCACCACGTGACAATAATGCAAGTGTGTACACAAACACACACACACATCAGGTATGCGCTAAACTTGGGTAACACTTCTGCTGTCTCTTCTATTTTCTTTCCCTGACCCACTCTGTGTAAAAAGACAGCCCGAGCTCTGCTACTTCAGTACAGAAAACTGCACGGGTATGGGAACAGGTCCATCCTGCCTCAGTCCCTGGGTCTGTGCTACCATACTTCAGTGAACATGACTGATTGCTGAGTCAAGAGCATAAAGGGCCCATTGCTTTTCTGGAAAGACGTCTGCTTTCGCAAGGGAATATTACTTTTGTTATTCCACCTTATGGTTTTAATACATTACTGTACAGTGTACATTATTGTAATGTCTACTGTAATCTGAATTAAGAGCTGTTACATAAGGAACAGAAAACATTCTAGCTGTGAGTTAAAGGGGTAAAATGATGTAACGCTCAAAAGTATGCGCAGGAATCAGGTTTCCACAAAAGAAATCAATACGGTCGCAGCAGTGATGAATCAGTGGCACTGACAATAATATTAATGTCTCCTAATGGGAGAGATAACATTGAGGGTAAATGTAGTAGTATTTTCAAGTGAGGTAAGTTTTGCAAGGAAAGGTAATGTCTTTTATTAGGCCAACTTACACAAGAAACATAACATCGGCCCCGGAGGACTTACCATCTATAACCTTCAACTGCAGCTCACAATTCAAAACACACCAAGTTGTTCTAATAAAAGATATTCCCTCTGCCTGTCTTACTTATATCCTTTGACTGCTACAGCCACAATCATGCTGTTCCTAGCCCAGTGTGGCAGTAAATCTGCATGTGGGTGCAAAACCCATGTCCCTTCTGTGGCACCTGCATGGTCGGGCGGCCTAGGCCGGTGCTGGGTGAGGGGGCCAGACGCATGAGGCAGGAGGGAGGCTGCTCGCCTTGCAGTTTCCTCCAGTGTCATGGGGTCTCAGGCTTGTTGCTCTCCCATGGCCCAGCCTGGCAGAAATCCTTGCTGCCGAGGATCTTTTTCCTGCAAAGGTTTTGTCTGAGCGTTGATCGGATGCTTGCCCTCGCATAAGGGAGGGAGCAGGAAGGGCCTCAGGCTGGGTCTGGGGCCAGGGTTAGGAAAGAGAGGGGGATTGGGGACTCTCTTGCTAACAACAGATTTCAGTGGTGGTGAAATGGTGAACATCTGAACGTACAAAACGTGAGAGTTCCCCGAATGGATGTGCCTGGCCTTTCCTTCCCTGTGTCAGGGATGCCATGGATGCAGCCAGTGGGATGCAGCACCTTGTGCATGGAGCCTCTGCAGCATCTCTGTGGGGAGAGGGGGAGAAGAGGAGGCCCTTTGAAACTCCCATTACTAATGGAAATGTTTGCATAGAAAACAAAGAGGCACAGAAGAATGCATGAAAGGAGAGCGAGCACTTTTTAGAAATCCCCAGTCATCACAGTTCGACTAGAGAAATTATACTCTTTAAAATATTTGTGTGCTATGTCTTCACTCAGAGAACATTTCTTTTTTTTTTTAATTCTTGGCTTGAAATATTTTCAGTGAAATCACTGCCTTGTCTTTAACCCTTCACGACGATAATAGGCCCCTGCTCTCCCACACTTATGTTGACGAAACGCTGCGGTTTTGTCGGATGCGGGCGCAGGGCAGAGAACCAAGATTATGGCTTGGAGCAAGCACTCGGGAGGGTCTTCCAGAGGCTGAAAGAAGGGGGAGGTAAAGCAGCATAATTCCTGGGACAAATAGGAACTTCATGCTGCTGAGTTTCTCTTAAACCCAGTTGCCTTTCTCCATTTGCTTTTTACACTACTGAATTTCCCTTTAAAGGAGGAAGGTTCAGGCTCAGAATTAACAACAAGAACATGAGCTCATGCAGGCTTCCTAATCTGAGCTGTCTAAGGAAATAGTGATAAATTATATAAACATGGGGACTACATGGAAGTTCATGGAGGATAATGTAAATCTTACACTACATTCAGAGGAATCTCTTCCTTTTCCATCTGTTTCCTTCAAAATATCCTCCCAGATGGCTTTACCATGTGGCAGTCTGGATTAAGTTAGAAATGTATCCTTTCTTCATCAGTGGGACTGTAAGAAGTTACATGCAAGAACTGCTGTGTGATGGTGAGCATGTTACCATGATCTGCTTGGCAAAAGTGGCAGAAACCCTTGGTCAAGTTTTACCCCAAGTGCTGTAGTTTGAATTTTTGGTGTATTTTCAAAGATTCCTGAGTCCTAGGTTACCTCACTGTTACTCTTGTTGTTGTTATTGCCAGTGCAGATACCTCTTGGTTTTAAGCCTTTTTCAAAAGTACAGAATCAGTAAAACCAGACAAAATTCTCTATTCATAGAAATTCTGTGGCTTTGAATTCTATATTCTACTCTCTGTTCCTATCCCCATTTCCCAGGTTTTAAGCACTGTGTAGAGCTTTACTGTGTTCTAAAGCTACTTATAGGTCTCTGCTATCCAGTTTAAGGCCATGCAGATGCTTATATGAACTGCAATATCTTCAAACATCCCCAGAGCCCTGAAGATTTACTGTCACACAGACAGCAAATGCAACAGTAAATTCCACTGGAAACCTACACATCCAAACTGTTAATACAAGTCTTTGAATAATATGACTTGTCTGCATCTTTATGATCATCACTGACATGCATGGTCAGGCTTCCTTGGGGAACTTAGGAAAAGATAGCAAGCCTAACCACTTGACATCAGTAAGTTTAGCATCCTCATGTAAATATGTGTATAAATCTCAAAAATACAAAGCTCCCTTTAAATCCACTCACTATAAAGAATAGGCAACGAGATCTTGCAAGTATGATATAGCAATATTCTTAGAGAAGTGTACAAATAAGTCATCCAAATGGAAACTTCTCCGTTTCTTCGTTTTTAAGCCATTTGCAGCAGCTGTGTCCTCAGCCATATGGGGGAGTTACGCTCTTAAGTAATGCAAAGGAAATAGATATTTTTAGGAAAACTTCATCAGAGCTATCAGAGTTTTTTGGAGACAGGACATGTTTTATTTTTATCATTTCTGGAGGGAAGAAATATTGTGAATGTGGAACAGTCCTTTGAAAAACTTCTTATAATCTCTTTGGGAGGTCCATTAAAATTTCAAGTCTTGGGAGTCTCTTCAGCCTGTATTTGAGTCTGAAAGACAGTCTGTCAGACCAAATACAGGTAAACTTTTCAACGTAGTGTTAAATTTATTAGATGCTTTTAAAACAAACAAATCAAGTTTCAGCAAGAATAAGAGCTAAAATGAAAAATATTATTTCTGAATAGGAACGAAAATACATATCTATTACATTTTGTTCCTGTTACTGATTTTCTGATTTCCTGATTTTAGATTTGATATCAAAAAAGCTCTGCATGTTCATTACTCGTATTATATATACACGCTCAGGACCCCAAACTGTACGAGTTCTCCAGATGCACCCCCACATGTGCCCTGTAGGACACACAGCAAATCCCAGCAGGACGCGCCTGGAGCCCAGGAGCTGCCTCACGCACATGTGTCCCAGGAGCACCAACCTCCCGGGCCTGCCGAGCGCCTGGGCTTGTGGCGGTGGCCCTGCAGGTGCCCTAAATCGGCACCTCCCTGAGCTTCAGTGCTCCCCATCACATGTGCTCTTCTGCTTCCCTCTATGGGAAAGCCCAGGGAGAGACCTGAGCGAGGCTGCGAGTGGAAAGGAGCTTCCCCCGCGCAAGGCCGCCCACCGTCCATTGGAGCAGGGAATGTTGCTGTCACTCCTCAGCAAGGCTTGGCTAGCGCAGCCCTTGCGGCTGACCCTGGGCTCTTACTAGCCTTCCCGGAGCGGTCAGGAAGCTGTGCTGAGTGTCTGTGTTCTTCTTCCGTGGTCACTGCTGCAGAGAGGCAGAAAGTTGCTGCTTCTCAGAGGCAGGAAACTCTATTTTCCAGTCTTAACTTGAACGCAGGCTGACTGGATGTGCGTTACACACACTCCAAAACATCCTCTGAACGGCTGAGCTGCTTTTTCTTTACTAATAAAATTTCCAAAGCAAACGCTGAGCGTTTTCCTGTGGGCTCATCTTGTTTGTGCCGCAGGCCCTTGGGGCCACGTGCACATGTGCTGAGCACCCGCATATCTCAGCCCCAGGAGCCCGGGCTCCCTGCGCAGCCCAGGGCAGATCTTGGTCTCGGGGGAGCCACGCGGTGTCTGCGCGTGGGGCCGGGGCAGCAAACAGGGAGCTACCCCAAGGCAGTCACACTTCCGCGCATAAAAAACTGCACACGAAGCTGCACAAGAAGAAATAACCTGGTTTTACTGACCTTTTTCCCCCATTTGTGTCCACAGAGTTTTCATTTTTCTGAAACTTCACAATATTATCATCACTTGAGGCTTGAGGTTTTTTTTAATCAAGATAGGATTCGATTTTGATTTTGGTACTTTTTTTTTTTCCTTTGCAAAATTCTTCCAGATTTTGCCTCTTGAGTATTCAGAAAACATTTTTCTGATTTGGAAGATTAGTTTAACAAGTGGATAAAATGTCATGGAAAGTCTGATGAAAAGTGTCTCCAAATTGAAAATTATATTTTACATTTACCAGTTCTGCTGTTTATATTTCAAGCAACCTATTTTATTGCTTGGCATAAACTGGAAAAAAAAAGAAACAAAATAAAAATAATACCATATTTGCGAACTAGAGCCAGGATTACTAAGAAAGTAGATGCCTGTACTACCTACCATTGTTCTGAGACTGGTTTAAAATTGATTTTAAGGAAATTGGAAAAGTCTTTTACTTTCCTCACGGATGCAGTAAACAGATCTCATGGAGGGTGCTGGACTCTAAGATATTACCATCTTTCTTTTTCTGAGACATTTGCAGGTCAACTGTGTGATGTGATTTCCTAAGGAAGATGTCTTGCTATTGGTATTGTGGCAGGGAGTCTGAATGGTTGGTCTGATGACTGAAATAATTTTAAAAAGAGGACAGGTTTTTGAAACAAAACAAAACAAAAACAGGGAAAATAAATGCCCTCAAAATAAAGGAAGATGCAGTTATTAATCTTGCAAGCAGATGAAGCATGGAACTTAACTATGTTAAGGAATGAGGGCTAGAAAAGGAAGTTTGATATTTCTGGCAGCAATTTTTTGCTTATTTATATGGCGTAAGTTCTGAATAGAATCTGAAGAATGTAATTCAATGTGGCTCCTCTTAAGTACCCAGATTGGTCAAAGATGCAGGTTTTTGACATTTAAATATTGTATGATTTTTATTTATTAAATAACCAAGGTAGAGCAACGTTTCTGATACTGCTGCTTCCTGAAATTCATTTATAAGTAAATTAAACATACTATTTGTGATAATATATGGCCAAAGGGAAAGAAAAAGGAGAAGAGAAATGACCTTCAAGACAGATGTTTCTCAGTGCCACTTGTGCAGCCTGGGCTGCCGTGGAGTTTATAGTTCAAAGAGTGATGGTCTCCTGCGAGAACAGGGGAGAGGAAAAGGGTTTTGTTGCATCTTGGCTCTACAGCGGCACCTACCTCAGTGCTGCACAGCAATGAGTCCAGAAAAGAAGCAAGTATTTGGGCAGTCTGCTCTGTCCGTGGTTTTCTGAGCACTGCAGTGTCCTTTTCAGGCATGTCTCCCTGTGCTGTGGCTCCACGTGTGCTTAAACGCAGATGCTAGTTCTTCTTTTTTGCATAAGGAGTTGCAGGAGCATATGCATTGACGATTTGATACAACTGAAAAAGGAGCCAGGTCTTGGAAGCTGTTTGTGCATGCTCTCTACTCATTAGCTGCATAGTGAGTTGAGTTCCTGAGAGATTTAGCCTTCAGGTAGCACAGTTCGAAGGGACAAGTACGCAGGCGTAACGGACGGCTGGACAGGTAAAAGCTGGGGGATTCAGCATCGCCTGCTGTAAAGCGCTGCTCAGGGATGTCGCGTCCCTGCCAGAGCCATGGAGCCAATTGCTCTGAGTCCGTCCAGGAGCAGCGGTGTCACTGTGTAGCCCAGCATGGCACTGAACCGTCACCTGGCAAAAAGAAGATTTCAACATAACTGCAACATTTAATTCCTTTGAGATGAGACCCAGGGCAGGAAGCAACCTTCTGAATGCAGCGCTGGTCACACATTTGCCGATTTGATACAGACATGCTATCAGGTTACCAGCAAAGATTCTCCCTAAAATCCCTGCTAAACATATAGGAGCGAGAGATGTTGAGCAACCCCGTGCTTGGCGCTCAGAGCAGGCACTGCGCTTGATGATGAACGGCTTGAGACTCGAGGGCTAAGCTAAAGCCTTTCCCCAAGTCTGCAACACGTGTCCTTGCCCTCTCTCCTCCTCCTCCCTCTTGCATCCCTGCTTGGCAAAGAAGCCTGAGATGGCTGTGCGTAGGATAGCTTTGTATTTAATCCCATGGCTTTGACCGAAAAACTGCTTAGATTTATACTGTGTGCAGTTCAAAACTTGGCTCTGCGTGGAAGCAACCTGCAGTCTCACTAGCAACAGCCATAAGAGAAGGAGCAGTAACATATGCTTGGGAAATACCACCAAGAAGGATGGCTGGGCACAGAACAGTATTTTGAAAATGCAAGCCAAGAGTAAATTAGACAGGGCTACTTTTGCATGCTCACGCTATATATTTTGGCCAAAATTTCCACGAGAGCTGGGGTCTGCACTGCTAATATCTGGGTACTTTACTTCAGACAGATTTTAAAAGTTGAGTTCTAGGAAGAACTTGGCTACCCTCTATATATCCCCGGAATGATATCCAGAAAGTTGAAAATATCAGCATGATCCAACTTTGAGCTTATTACAACAAAAATAATCAAAATAGTAATTAGTGAAGATTAGTGTGTGTGAGAGCTCTGCAAAACAAAAAGCTCTCTTTGCGCTCTTTACTGAGCGCTCACGGAGGCTCTGTGTTTTTCCCAGTCAGCATCATAATCCATTCCCCTTCCACAGCCAGCTGAAATCATTGAAAGATGTCCCATGTGCTGAAATAAAAATAATAAGTATGCTGGGACTGTGAATGACTGCACTGAAGAACACGGGAAGTGAATCTTCTGTAGCCCAGATTGGTCTCAGAGTTATATGGTACGACCTTAACCAACAGAACTTTGATGCACTGTTAGAAATCGTGACATCTTTGCCTTGTTTGGGATCATATAATCTTCTGTTGCAAATGCATGTTAAAAATGAGATGTGCTGTACTAGACATAGAATAAGAGAAATGGAATGAGATTTAACATTAAAAACAAGGTAAATATATTCATCCTCTGTTAAATAGTTTGCTGGAATAGCCAGTTACAGTGTTTGCATACCAGCACTATTAAAAAACATGTGGCTAGGGAAAATAGCAGTATGTTCAGTGTTTATAAGTGACATATATTTTAAAACATGTTCTGTGGGAAAGCAATAAGAAGACAATATTTTGTTTTATTCTTTGCAATTTCTATGTTATTTGGGGATTTTTATAAGGTCCCCTTACTCCCCCAAAGTAACAGTGTAAAACAGAATGGGAAACATTTTTCACAGCTGCCCTTATAGGCACTGAGGGCTTTGTGGCATCCAGGGAATTTATTTCCTTCTTGGCGTGTCAGAGTGACATCTGGCATCCCTGGGCTGTCCGTCAGCTTGTGCCACCTATGCCAGGCTTTAAGACTCAGGAAGGAGAGGATGGAGCTAGGAATATGCCTCCTGCCTTGCAGCCCACAGAAGAAATCTCGGGCAGAGGGCTCCTAGAGGACAACAAGTAATAAAATCACAGTAGACATTTCCCCCACACTGAGTGTCCATCTCACATCCCTTTCATCGGTATTCCCACCGTGCCATCACATAGCACCATGACTGTGTGAACTTTTGAGTTTTTCGCTGCAGCACCTAAATGAATTAATGTGTTTTTCTCACACAGAGGCAGAAGAAAAGCCATTCAAAATGACTGCCTGACTGGTGGCCATTGTAGCACTCACATCGCCAGGGCAAACTATCTCGTGGATCCTGTTTCAGTGAGAGCCAGTGCCACAAATGTTAAGTTATTTATGAAGTCTGCTCCAGCAGATGTTGAGCATCACCATGATGAACTTCTGCTGCTGATCCTGTTGTTTGGCATTTGTAGAAATGCGGAGCGCTTTCAAAAAATGTTGTCCGTAATCTAGTTTTAAAAATGCTGCTTATATTAAAAATATATATATGTTATCGCTGCTGTACTTCTTGCTTTGCCTCTGCTCTCTTGATATAGTAACGTTGTGCAGGGCTGATCTCCGATCTCAGGGTTGGAGAGTATTGCCACACAACCACCATGGGAAAAGAAAAGGAGAGAATTTTTTTTAAAAAAGAATCACCCACATTCTGCCCGAATTCAGCTCTCAGATTTCCCACATCCCAGTGTTTAATTTCTCACAGAGTTACCAATGGTTGATCTCACGGCAGGATTAGCGGGAAGAAAAATGAGAGCTCCATTGAAACCAGACTTGGGGCCTGGAAGAATGGGGCAGTGAGCTCTAGGACCCAGGAGATCTCGCATTCAGGGCCATGAATGATTCCCACCTTCCCTGTTTCTCTTGCTTATTCTGAGGCAAAATCTGGAAACTGAAATCGGAACAAAAAAATAATCACAGTATTTTAGGCAGCTCCCTCTAATAGTTTCCGCAAGCTGTGTTATAGGATGGGGCATTAACTGTCGTACGTATTAGTATGTTTTGCATTTTTAGGAAGAGGAGAATTAACACTGGGGAATAAATTGCAGCAAATCTGTCACCCCCCACCCCAGGAAGAAAATGTGTTTAAAACACAGACTTCCACCAGCAACCTTTACTGATTTGATCAAAAAATACAGATGTGTTCAGTCGCAATGGAAGCTCCCATAAAGGGCTGTCTGATCAAAAATAAATAACTTCTGACCATCAGTCTGGACGGCCACACTCCATTCAAATCAAACTATCTAGACAGAGAAAAAGCTTTGCTCTCTGGTAGCACAAATCCCGGGGCGATTGTGGCTCGGAGAGGTGGGTTCCTTCACCAGAAGCAGGGAGGACAGGACCATACTTTATTGCCCTTTCCGCTAGACTGCGTGGAGATATCTAAGAAGCTGAAAAATCTTTAAATGCATCACTCTAAATCCTTTAGGAGTTGAACATGTTAAGATGACAAGAAGAGTATGTCATTAAACTGTAACTACCCTTTTTGGATTACCTGGTATTTGTAGATTTATTGGCAAGATGGCTTAAATTAGGGATATATTTTTAGCCTGCAGCATTACATAATAAAATAGCAGCAGAATTCTTTGCAGTCAGAAAAAAAAAGGAGGGGATGGTGGTGGGGGGAGAGGTGGGTTTATTAAAACCAAGAGAAAGTTCTCCGATTTTGTGCTGTTTTGCCTGCACAAACTGGTACTCCGTGCCTGCACCGTCAGTAAAGTTTGCAAGGAGAAGCATTTTCATTGCTCTGCCTTTCACGGCAGACCCGCTGTTTAGTCTGAAACTGAAAATTAAACCCAGAGCCTCTGCTTGGAGAGTTAAATACTCTGCTCTGCTGCCAGCGCGTGGCCTCACCAGTGTCTGTGTGGTAAGATCGCTGATTAAACTCTGCAGACGGTTTTAAAAGTGTTTTACAAGTCTGTTCGGCTTTAGTGTTTTTAAAAAAAAAGCGGGGGGAAAGAATTATTTAGCTGAGTTATAGAGTCTCCCAAGAAGTCTGTGGAATCAGAGGACCCGGTGAGTTGTCTTTCCCAAAATATGTTTCTCATTTGCAAGGGAGGGAGTGCCTTTTCTGGGCATTTCTGGGAGAAGGTAGAGCCATCGTTGCTGGACGCAGGAGTGGAGAAGCTGAGGAGCCACATGGGCAAGCGGGCGAGCGACGGGCGAGCACGAGGCTCGCACCTGCCCCTAACGCAGCCCGTGGCGGCGCCGCGTGGAGCCGGGCGCGCAAGCGGCTGCGCGCCATAAAAATGTCACCGGGGCACCGGCACTTTGAAAGGCCCTTTTATCTGCGCCTTCCCGAAGGCCCCATGGCAGCGGGTGAGCCCGCTTGACCGGGAAGCTGCCGCTTGGCCTTCCCACATAGCTGGGCCCTAATGAGGTGTGCGCGGCGCGCGGCTGCAGGTTTTCTGTCTCCCTCTTGCTACTTCAAAGCAGCCGCTCCAAGGTTCAGACAAGTTTGATCACTTGGCAGAATCCCTCAGCTGGGATTCCAGAGGAAGATGCTTTATTTGAGTAGTTATCGGTATGAATAGATAGCAGCTCCGAAACCGCGGTTGCCGGCAGCCCCGTAATGCTTTTTTAAGTGATAAAGGATTGGAGGTGAATAACTTCTGGCAGTTGCTTCCTGTCTGTAACAAGCAGTCATTTTTTTCGGAAGGAAAATTAAGTAAAATAGAAATGTAACAGACTTTATTTTCCTTCACATGTTCAAGAATAAGAGCGAGGTGAAGAGGTGAATGATGTGGATTTGGCCTTCCTTTCAGCCCATCAACGTTTTCCTTATGTCTCCTCCCCTTCTAGGAGCCAGACCAGCACCATAGTCCATCCTCTGTCACTGTACATAAAATTGAACATAAAAACGCACAGAAATCAACACTGTTTAGAGGCCTGTAGGAGCTTGGGAGGATGACAGGCTCTGTTGGGTGTACATGTGTGATTTGTGATATGGCTTTGGGCTTTGCAGTCTCCACAGCCATGAGAGAGAACTTACGCTGTGGCTTGCAGAGATTCGGTGGAGGGTGTAGGCCTGCAAAACTTGTAAGACTAAAAAACACAGGTGTTTTTTGCTCTTTCAGCTTTTTATAAACACACATGCTAATTATAGGCTCTTACCACAGCCTCTTGTTTCCTTAAGCTCTAAAGATGATCAGGATCTTGGCCCTGAAGCGTGGTGCCCTGCGTGAAGCACAGCAGTTTCCAGCTCCTCCAGCTTGCAGCCTCCAGGAGAGGTTTGTAAGGGTGGCTTTACAAGGCTGGCGTAGCCCTGCTCGTTGCTGCTTCTTTTCTTCAGTATTTTACTTTCTTCCCACTAAGTTTGTTTACACCTTGTGGGCTTTAAGCTTTCCAAGACCAAAATGTGTTTTTCTCTATGCTGATACAACACCCACAATGGCTTCAGGCAATATTTTCCCTGTGGGTCAATGCTTGACCGGCTTCACACAGTGCTCCCAGCAAAATTCTTCTGTCTGCTGCAGAGATTTTGCTGGAGATTTTCGCTTTCCTTTTAATCACATGAGGAACAGATTTTTCAAAGTATTTTGACCCGCTTCGGTCAAAAAGGCACTTGCTATACTCAAGTGCCAAAAGGCGTTTTAAGAAATCCGACCTGATTTGACTTGGACAGCTGAGTCTCCATTTCAAAAGGCTTCATCAGTGCATGGCCTGCTGCCTCGCAGCCTCCATGCCAAGTTACCTTCAGGGCTGCTCTAAAATGCAGGGAAATGCTGGGCACCTCGGACTGAGGCTCAGTTAAGCCCATCTGCAGAAAATCCTGAGAGGCAGAGCCTAAAATAGCTACTTTCCAGGATATCTAAGCCTAGGTCACCTTGATCCCTGCCTCCGGAAGTTCTCCTTGTGAGCTCTCCTGGATTTAAAAATCCTGACAGTTAAGCCCTTTCTCTCTAAATAGCTGGGGAGATTTATTAGCACTTGATTGTATCAAGCATTTCACTGGGTAGCACCACTGGGAGCTAAGCAAGGTGACAGAAAAGCTCCTGCTGCGTGCCCAGCGGCTGAGTGCCTGGGCTCCTGGTGCCCCAGCCGGCTCACTTGCTGCAAGACCTAGGCTATCTAGTAAATCTAGTAAACCCTGGGCAGGCCTTTGGTTAATCGGGCAATATTTGCTTGTTTGTATAAGAGTGGACTGACTTTAACAGAAGAAAGATATGTCTTGCATTTCCATGCTTAGGTGAGACTCCAGATCAGTGCTGCTCCTTACACATGCACACCCAGAAATGTTTTGTCCTTGCTGTTGTGCATTACCTAAGTCTGAAAGCTCTGAGGACATGCCCAGACGGAAGGGAGCTTTAAGAGTGTTGCCAGCTCTGCAACTACATGTGTTGGTCTGTTAGTGCCCAAACATTGGACTGGCACAGTGGTCAAGTAGGGTCATTGAAGGCCAAGATCCTTAGGTGACAAGGTGGACCTTTGAAGGCTACATTCAATATGGGACACAGACATTTAAGGCAAGCTTGATTTCAAGCCCCTAAATCCCAAACTGCCCTGTCGTCCACCAGTTGTCTCTCTGTCCTTAATACATCTATGCACCAGGAGGTGTGATTATTTGGGGGAACCCCAGGGCTAATCCATGCTTTGGTCCGTGAGTACTGAGTGTAAAGTGCAGTGATGACCGTGCAAGAGCGCAGTGCTTCCACTACTACCCCATTCCGGGAGAGCTTTTAACCAAAGTTGTGCTCCTCTGCACTTGCCAGCAGCAACACCACGTGGAAACGGCTTGCTTGTAGGGTGGTGACCAACTTGCATTCATATTCTTTGAAATCATTTCTTCAGACGCCCTTGTGAAAAATATGCTTTAATCCAGCATTAAGAGGAATCTTGTGGCCTTTTTGTATATGGTCATGGGGATCTCTTCTGCCGTAATAAATATTTTTATTGGAATGGGTGAAGTAAATACTCTTAAAAATTTGAGCCCTGAATCCTGATTCTCAGATTTAAGTTTGCCTTACTCACTGCTGATGAGTGATGTCAGGGAGCTCAGCAGGGCTGCGTGATGACTGACGTCCTTGCAGAGGCCAGGCTCCAGGTCTCGCCAATGTGTTTTGAAGAAGGTGAAGCAGATTGAAGCAGCAGGTCCTACCCAGAGCTTTATATGAAGCAAACCCCGTGAGAGTATCTGCTAGTGCTATTTAAGTTGGTAAAGTTTGCTGTATTGCCTGGGTCTAGGTGGCACTGCATCTCAGCTGGGCACAGCCCAAACTGCTGCAACATCAAGAGGAGTCACTGACTTCAGAGACCCCTCTGAAAATATTAGCTTGCATGCCAGGGCATTTCAGACAACTTAACTGCAGACAATGGTCCACAGTTTGCAAGTTGCTCTTGTCAGCACTTCTTTTTGACATATCTATTCAAGCATGCCCTCTCAGGCCTTCGGAAGCAGACAGCAAAATCTGTGCCAATAGCAAATACTTTGTTATAAAATAAAAGCTCTAACAAATTCGGAGGTTCCACATGTAGCGTTACCATGATCTTGCAGTTCATCTTGTAAAACTGATCTTCGGTTTTTAAATTGGCAACTTGGAGATGCATGAGCAGAGTGTGGAGGGGGAAAAAAGTGAATTACCAAATGAATTGCTAGTGAGCTTCTTGAGGCAAAGACAAATAACCTTGAAGTAGCTATAAAGGAGCTTTGCCCCAGGGAATTTGAACAAAATAAACATTTTTAGAAAAATGGCAAACAATTAGCGTTCTGCAGGTAGGCTCCCTGCAGGGAGGGAATACTGATTTCAAATAGGAACAATTTTTTCATCTTTTTTTTTTTGTTATGCTTGTACCCCTCCCTACCTTATGGAGGTTGACCAGAAAAAAAAATGCAGGTGGTAGGTAAAGACCAAACTAAGCCTGTATGTTCTTGAGGACCCCCAGAGTGCTACTGATTGCTGTTATACATGGCCAGAAAAATAACATGCAGCAACCAGCTCACTCTGGATCCCAAATACAGGCCTCAGGAGAGTGATAAACCCTTTTTGCCTGCACTGGCTATCACAGGAAGGAGTTCTCTTGAGAACAAGGAGTGGCTCTGACCTGAAAAAGGCGCTGTAGTTTTAATATGGTCATTAGTGGCACAGCTGCACTCTGGCTGGTCCCAGAGCTGAGCTGTAGAAATGAGAAGCACGTGGTAGTGGTGAATGCTTTATTCCTATAATTGACACAAGTTTCTGCTTTGTCCACAGTGGAGAACCTACAAAAGCAGAAAGACAACATTAGTACCCTGGTGAGGGTTAGTGGGTCCTGCCATGGGGCAGATGACATCGGACCAAGTTGTCTCGACGCCCAGTGCAGGCCCCTTTAGGTGACCTGTGGAACCATGAGGTTCCGCACAGGGCAAGCAGACAAGACAGGGGAGCCTCTCCGGGCGTGGATCCGGAGGTGTTTTCCTGGTTCTAGGCGGTGGACATGGACCGCAGCGGGTACATCTCCGTGAAGGAGAGAGCTGCAGGCAGCGCTGGTCAGCAACAACAGGTCGGTGTTCAGTGCGGACACCTGTGTGCGCAGGCAGAGTGAGGAGCGCCGGGGCCACCCCGCACCCTTGGGTGCCGCCACCCCTGGGGAAGGGGCTTGGGCACAGAGCTCACGAGGAGCAGCTGGGGGGCTGCAAAGAGGGGCTCTGGGGAGACCTCATCGCGCTCTGCAACTGCCTGAAAGGAGGTTGTGGTGAGACAGGGTTGGTCTCCACTCCGGAATAGCTACGGGTAGGACATGAGGAAACGGCCTTAAGTTACACCAGGGGAGGCTCAGGTTGGATATTAGGAAGAATTCCTACATGGAAAGAGCGGTGGAACGTCAGAACAGGCTGCTCAGGGCAGCGGTGGAGTCACCTTAGGGACACGGTTTAGCAGGGTGGTGACGAGGGGCTCACAGCTGGACTCAATGATCTCCAAGGTCTTTTCCAGCCCTAACAGTTCTGTGATTCTGTGAAGACATGAGAGGCCAGCACCCTTCTGGAGTGGTTGCTGGCAGCCCTCAACGATGCCAAGGGTATCTGGGATGGCCCCACCTCCTATTCAGCATCTGGATCCCACAGAGGAGGGGTGCACTTCTGCCAGCCATGTGCTGCCCCTGGGGAGCACTTGTGCATCCAGGAGCTTTTGCCACTCTCTGCTGCTGAGACATAGCAGCTCCACATCACTCCCTGCTTGGTAGCTCAGCTCAAGCAGCCAAGTTTGGGAATAACCACGGATGCTGCTTGACCGTTCGGCTTGAAATACCAAGCTGTGACCAGCAGCAGCTCCGGAGAAACTGTACCCATGCATGGGACAACTGGGTGCAGGTTGCACCAAGTGAAACTGCCTCTGTCAGGCACATTGTGTGTCCATCAGCCCATGAGGATACCTGCCTGCTGGGCACAGAGACATGCAGGGAGCTCGTACCAAACAAGCTGGCTGGGATGTTGTTTTAGCAGTGGGAGGTTAAGCCAAAACTGTGCATCTGAGTGTTTTCCTGGCCTTTCAGGTCCTTGTCCATCTCTCCCTGAGCTCAGCATGGCAGCAGATTCCCTGTTAGCTGCATCAGACCTGGCTGGTTTGAAGCTTTCTCAGGTTTCTCCTTGCAGGCTGCTACCCCAGTCTCTCGCGAGCTTGATCCAGGCGGAAACAAATAACCAGGAGAGCAGCTTTTCAAAGCAAAACTGGGTTGATGCACATTTACGCTCAATTAACACATGTCACCATTCTGTCTCCACAACTACAGTGAAAGCACCTCAAAGTGAGAACAACCTGAATTAAGGCTGCCAAGTAACATGAAACCTTTGCAGCTTAGCCGAGCGCTTCCTGTGGTGGTGTTTCTGAATTTATGCTCTTTATGGGTATCATGCTGTGACACAGCAACTTGGGTTTCTAATGTCTACGCTAATGACTGCGCTTTCCGTCTTGATTTTTGCCCTTCTCTTCAACTTGATCAGAAGCACAGCTGGACTTGCACAGTATTTCTCGCTGGACCAAGTTCTTCCTTTGACTTTTGGCCTGGGGGCTGAGCCTGGGTCTGCGCAGGGCTGTGCCAGTTGGATGTGGTAGATCTTGTGATCTCTGGAGGGCACCACAGGAGTCAAACAGCCTGTTCCCCGAAGTGCCCAATGCCCTGATGGGCTGAACCATGAGCTTCAGTGGCTGAACTAGGACCAGGGCAGGTTTGCAACTTACAAGGCTTGCACAAAGTCCTGGCCCCTTCCTTTTTTGAGGAGATGTGTGTGAGAGATGCTGGCAAAGTCTGGGTTGAGAATCACGGCTGCACAATCTGCCGGTCCCTGTAACCGATCCTTCACCTGTCCCAAACCCCTAGGTGTCCCTGTCCTGCAACCTGCATTGGCTCTTTCAGAACCTCTGCCAAGGTCCTTTGGATCCATATGTGTCTGATTTGTAGTATCATCTTGTTTGAATTGTAAGCACTTCAGAGCAGCAATTGTGGCTCCATCTGTGTCTTGACAAAGCACATGACATGTTGCTTAAAAGTGCCCTGTTGTACTGAGGCCATCTTACAGTTTTTGCGCTCCTTTTTTGCAGCGCAGCTGTCTGCTCCCTTTGCCAGCTTTCCTTGGTGGAGAAATGTCTTTCCCCAAATTGACATGGATTTGAAAAGCAGAGTACCCAGTCGCAAGTATTTTTTGGTGATAAGTTAATTATTTAAATATTGCAGGATTTTTAGCTTGATTCTTGTTTTCTGATCTTTTTAGGTACTACAGGCATACACATGTATATGCATATGTACATATCCATATGCATATTTAGACATATATACATATGCGTACCTGTATGTATGTGCATAGAATATATAGTGTATATAGTGAATATAGTATATATAGTGCACACATACAACATATATGTGCATATATATAACATATATGTATACTATATATAATTTAATGGAGGATAAATATCTTTATTCATTTTCTCAGTCACAGCAGCAGGGATCATAAGTAAAACAAAATACTGTGAGAGTCACAGTAAAATAGCTTGAGGAGACAAGTATTCAGCTAAAAACAGCTCTCTGTGGCTCCCCTGGCTGACTTCAGAAGTGTGTCCTTCCCCATGCTCTCCCTTGTCCCATTCCTGTCATGCTGTGATCCATGGTCCACCTTCATGGAGAATGATTTAGTAAGGTTTTGGTATTTTCTGGACAGGCTCATCATAAAATGAAGGGAACCCCCTTGGTGTGTGCTGAGGCCTGAGGGAGAGTTTGGAGAACTCACAACCTGGTGTTTGAAGAAGGTTTTTACAGAGTTCAGGGCTGATGTTGGCACTGTGAGGAGTTAAGCATGTGAGCATCATCAAATACCACCAGCAAAACCACTCCTACCTGTATTGTGCTAAGAACAGAGAACCTGCGGTCATGATTTTTAAGTGGAAATTGCACTTTGGAGGCAGCGAAATTGTTTTTCCATGACCCCAAGTTCTGAGTGCGCTTCCCTCAAAACTGTAAGGGATGGAGCAAAGTTCACTTACTCCTCCTGCGGCCTGGGATGATTTCCACAGCTGCACTCCAAGGAGAGCCACGTTGCAAGCGGAAAGGAGCTGCAGCGGGGAAAAAATTGTCCATCCATGTGATAGATTGGTGTCTCCTGGCATTTAAATATTAATTGAAAAGAAGAGGTCAGAGGGCAGCTGACACTTGACTTTGCTCTCTTTCGTCCGTCCGCAGCTTTGATCATGCTACATCTTTCTTGGTGCCTGGTACTCGAGAGAGTATCCCCGGGTCATGGCCCGTTTCCTACTCGAGAGGTATAAACCTGCTGGCTTAAATATTTGAGGCCCGAGGTTTAGCAGGGGAAGGGGGGGGCTGATGGGAGAGGGGGGAGCGTTTGCTTCATGCTTTTCACATTTCCCACATAACCCAAAGCAGACTAAACAAAACCAGTGTGAAATCTCATGGCTTGATGCTGCTATGGTTATATTTTTTAAGCTGTCATGCATTCACTTATACTTATGTTTATTCCCTGGATTTACAGCTTTTTTTTTTTTCTCCCCCCCTCAGGGGTGGCGGGGGGAAGCCTTTTGCAAAGGGGTTGCAGTGAACAGTGCCCTATGATTAAAGCTCTGCGTTTTGGGGTGGGTTTTTTTTTTTTTCTTTTTTCATTTTGCCTTGACACCGCTCTTCTGCAGCAGTGTCACACATGGTAGCATTTAGGAGCCCTTCACAGCTGAGGTGTTTCAAACACTAATGAATGGGAGCTTGGCCATATAACGCAGCCGAGCTTTAAGGCATGCTTTGCTGAATGGTGCACTGTAGTGGCCTGGGAAAGGAAGAGGGTTATAAATTGTGTCAGCTCGCCACCCAGACAAAACGAAGCCATGTGGAAAATCAAATCTATTAAAGTATGAAGACGGTTATAAGCTGTTTTAAGCTGGTCATTCTTAAAAGGTCTCCATTAGCTATGGTGGGGGAGGGAATGCTTATTCTCCTCAAGCTTTTTCACGTGCTGGTTTAGGCAGTGAAATGGTGGGTTAAAATACAATTCTCCCTAGC
Organism: Tinamus guttatus; assembly: GCF_059628265.1. Taxonomy (NCBI): domain Eukaryota; kingdom Metazoa; phylum Chordata; class Aves; order Tinamiformes; family Tinamidae; genus Tinamus; species Tinamus guttatus. The sequence goes on along the minus strand of NW_028288705.1, from coordinate 2,425,906 downwards.
AGCCCCTTCTGTCGAACATGTTTATCATCTCCTGCTTACCCTGCATCCCTAAAGGTGCTGGATGTTAGTAAATGTAACTAGGATGCAGGGGTGGAACAGGCACCGGGATGCAGGAGGACACCAAGGAAAAGGTGAGTTCACCATTCTGTGTGGTGCTGGGTGCTGGCAAGCTGTTCGTCAAACACCGGCCTCCCCAAAGCAATTGGTGCTGCTAGGGATGAAAAGTCCATGCCAGAGCATTACAGGGGTTTCTTCCTTGCTGCCATATACATATATATATATATGTATATATGTGTATATATATATAATAAGTAATTATGTTTTCTCCTTGTTTATTCCAGGAAGAGACTGAAGAAACGTCCTCACAAGAATCTGCAGAGGAAGACTAGGAGACCGCACCACGCAATTTCTACCTCATCAGCAGTTGGGTCTTTTGAAGGGAGAAGACACTGCCTTGACCACTTATTTTCTATTGCCATGGTCTTTCCACTTGCCTGGGGGGAAAAAAAATCAAGTAACTTTAAAAAGGATTTGACTAATCATCTTCTTTGTAATCCCTTCAGTCCCAGGTTTAGTGAAAAACTGCTGTAACACAACGGGGGACACAGATTAAGGATGCAACTTTTAATTACTGTTTTCTTTTTTCCTTAACCTACTAATAGTTTGTTTGAGCTGCTAAGTATGGGTGAATGGGTCAGAAGAGCTTTAAGTCAGGTTTAAGTCACTCACTGCACTGCATAGAAACAAGAAACTTGTAACGTATTAATTTTAATGGGCATTGAGATAGGAAAGGCTTGGTGTGAAACACAGCCTTGCAACACTTCCAGCAACCCACTCCCTACTTAGTAAATTCCCTGTTTTAGAACACCAAAGATAAGGGATAGATACTACTCTGTTTTTTTTTTTTTTTTGATAACTTTCTTGTAGACTTGTACTTGATTTTTTTTTTTTTTTAAGACTTACTGTTATTTCAGGAAAAAAAAATCGAAAGCTGATCTCACTTCATTCAGCTGGTAATCAGAAGAAAGACATCAACAAGAAAAAGAAAAGGTACTTTCATTTTGCAAAAGGGAAGAAAGACAAAGATACGTTGTATAGTTACAAACATATCAGCAGAAGTAATAATAAACAAAATGAACACCCGTCATCTTCTGGACACTAGGAAGTCAGATGGAGTTGGCTTTCTGTAGAGCCAGACATTGCTTATGGACATAGAAATGACTGCCATCAAACACTCTTACGCCATTAATGACTAAATCTTTACCAAGAAAAGCATTTTAAAACATATAGAAAGGTACCTCAGAATTAATCACAAACTTACCTGAAAAAAAGCAAAAATAATCCAAATGGTTTGACTAGTTTCAACTAATTCCACTCACCCTGCACCAGTATTTCAAAAGAAATAAATCTCACTACTCATCAGTCATGATGTAAAGAACCAATACCATGTACCTCAGCTAAGCTTGTGTATTACTTTAAGCAATATATTTTGACATAGGATGGTTCACTGAGCACTTCCATGCCAGTGGCATTTCTCCATCTTTTCATTCAAAGCAGCACTTTTAGCAACAGATGCAATATTACCCCACTATTCAATGCTACCTCTGATTTTTACAATTAACTCAACAGATTGATAAATACATGCTGCTATACACATACAATGCAGGAAATTTTTACTGGGTAGATATAATCATGAGTATCTGCATTTTCCCCTAATTTTTGTTTCAACATCTAATTGCAGTTAAGGAAGCAATATCTTTATTGTGTTTCAGCATGACTATGTATTTTTCTTTCTTTGGTTTGTTTGTTTTTTTAATGTACTTATCCTATTCTCTGCTAGACTTCTGTGTAATGTACTGTTAACTTGAATATATTTTTGTACTGAATTGCTGATAGCTTTGTAAGGATAATTTTCCTCAATGACACTACATGACATAGAAAAAAATTTAGCTGTAATGTTTAAATATTACTGTCCAAGTTTGTACCTCAAATGAATTGTTTAAAGAAATGGACTAATCGATTGACAAAGACCTACCTCCAGACTTTAAATGGAATGAACTTGTTACTTTCAGTTTTGAGACGTTTGAAACAGTTAGGACTGCAACTAATCCCTAATTCAAAACTATTTTTGTAAAATAACTTGTGGAAAATGAACACATTTTAAATTACTTTCGTATTAAAAAAAAAGAACAAAAAAAAACCTTCAAAGAAACTTGAAGCTTTGTAGGTGGAAGCAACAAGCTCAGCTTTTGCATGATGCAATCACAAATATGTGTTTAAAAATAATTAGTAGATTGTAAGAAAATACTTGACAAGTATTTTCATGTATTTTACACAAATGTGATTTTGTAATATGTTTCAGCCAGATTTATTTTAAATGCTTCTTTTGTAGAGGTTTTTTTATTCTCTCACTCACTTTCGTTTTCCTTTCTCTCTCTCTCTCTCTCTCTCTCTCTCTCTATTTCCTTTTCTTTCTCTCTGTTTTATTTCCCTTCTTCCTCTCTTTCCTAGTCAGTACCTTTTAACATTGTATTAATAACTGGGCCAGGGGTAGTTTCTCAGGAAGGCATCTATCAGCATGGCTTTAGTACTGAGCCAAATGCAGTTAAAGGTAACTACGTACTGGCTTCCTCAAAGAGGCAGTGTCACGAAATCCGGACCTCCTCGGAAGACCGCAAAGCGGGGTTTGTTGGCGGAAACCGCTGAGAAAGAGCTGATCGGAGCAGTACAGCCAGGCATGTTAACACTATAAGTAGATGAGGAATGATCCCACTATATGGGAGCTCTTATGGGCCAAAACCAGTGTCACTTGAAGCCTGCGGAAGGGATTCTACTGGCTCCAAAGGGCATCGCATCAAGCCTTAGCAATTTCATTGTCACAACTTTCTTTGCATTTTTTTTTTATCATAAAAACATAGTATTCAGTGGGTGACACGGAAGTAATCGCTAGATGCGTGTCCCATGTTAACCTCCAAGAGACTTACTGCTCTGATGAACTGAATCTTGTATTTTCTATATATTGTAGTACAATCAAAACACATTACTACCTCTTAGGGCCTACTATACCTCATTTTTTTCAGACTGAAAAATTGCATGTGGCCATTGAATCAGTGAGAACATCATAAAATTTTTTATATATATAGTTTATTTTTGTGGGAGATAAATTTTATACGACTGTTCTTTGCTGTCATTGGTCACTGCTAAATAAGACTGGACATTTAACTCTTTTACCATTTCTGCAAGAGAGGTGTGTTTGCAGGAAAAGAAAAAAAAAACGCTTCAAGATGTTTAACTACAGTTTACTTTTTCTTTTGAGTGTCTTCTACCTTTTTGCTTTGTTCTGCGTGTAGAGTTGCTGTCTATGATTGTACTTTGAATCGCTTGCTTGTTGAAAATGTTCCTTTAATGGATTATCACAGTCTGTTCAGCACAATAAACATAATAGCCTCTGTGATCCCCATTTTGTTTGATTCTTAGACTTTTGTCACAGTTCCATAAAATGGGTAATAAAGTTTGGTCACAGCGGGCCAAATTTGTAAAAGCTTTGCATGCAAGAAGTCTTTTTTTGTGTTCCATACTGCAGGCAAGTGCCTGAGAAAAAGCATACTTAGGACCCCCAAGGGCGAGCGGGGAGGCCACCACGTGCCACATGTCCAGTGGCTTTCCAGGCAGAGCATGTGTTGAAGGCGGCGATCGTCCCTAGGCCAGGGAGCACCTTTGCGAGTGGTGTCAGAAGAGGTCACTGGTGCCTGGCCTTGACCAGGCCCTCAGGAGGCAGCCACAAGCCTCCCCACTCTTGGTCACAGCTTGTGGCCATGGTGTGGAGGTCACGTGCAGTCACGGGGCTGAGAACAAATATCACCCTGAAGGGAGGAATGAGAAGCCTGACTAGTGCCTGCCCCCAGGAGAAGGAAGTGCAGCCAGTCCAGTGGCATCACACCACCCAGTGTCCAGTGTCACCCAAAACATGAGCTGTGGCGGAGGAGCAGGTCTTCCCTGCAGAGCTGTGTTCCCATTTTCCACTTCCCACATAGTCAAAGTTGGAAAGAGGCCCCTGGTACCGAGATCCCAGAGGCAGGGATGTGGCTGGAGCTCATCTTGGCACTTTTCCTGCCCAGCCTAGAGTGCAACAGGGGTCACGGGCAGTGTGAGCAGGGCTTCTCTAGTCAGGGCCCTCATGGTCCCTCTGGCCTCTCACAGTGACTATGGAAGATTGTGGCGCCCATCTACTCGTTCATACTTGCCATTGTGAACTTTCTACATGATAGAAGAGGCAAAGGGTAATGGTTCAGGCAGCATTTTCTTGGATAGTTTTACACATTCTCCACATGAACTCATTTACAAACTATCCACCCGATCTGTTTTGGCCTACTAGCTCCTGCTCTCCCAAGGGGTTTATGGCATGTTCACATTGCTCTTGTTTGCTTGTAAAATGACCAAAGCATAGAGCATTAAGTAGTAACACATCCAGTCCCAAGTCAGAGTAATGGCTGAGTTGGGCATCCTCTCTTGCCTCCCCCTGCTTGGTGGCGTTGAAGGCTCAGCTGTCCTGGTGGTCCTCCTCCCTGTGGCTGCCATCATTTGGCTCTTCCTGTTACTTTATCTGATGTAGCCGCCCACCTGACAGAGCAGCTGACTCGCTGCAGAGTTCCTGCTGCTCTCTGCTGAACTCCCCTTTCCTCCTTATTACTCATCCCTCCCGCTCACTTCCCTCCCACTTGCCTTCTCAAGGCATCTCCCAATAAGATATAATATAGCAGTCCGAAAGCATGTGTGCTTAATGCCCCAGTGGGACTATTTGCATGTATAAAACTAGCCAGTTTCTGCGGGATTGAGGCTCATGCTAGTCCTGATCCCAAGACTATTTATTCAAGATACTTGTGGCAAGGGCCATATTAAATCTCTGCCACAGCTTTCCACTCCCGTCATGTCACAAAAGACAGGGAATTCCTCAAAGCCGGCCTTGCCATTGTCTTGCTCAACAGCTTACTGGTCTATAACTTTTTCTACATCTGAGAGATGTCACCTGTTTTTTTTTTTTTTTTTTTTTTTTAATCTCCCACCGTCTTCCTCATCACATGAATTTTTAAACATAAGAAAGACTTCGGCACATAGTTCTTGGTATGAATGAAGGCCTGGTTGCTCTATGTCTTCTTGATTCAGAAATAATACTAATGACAGCTTTGTTACTTTTTTTACCACCCCACAGCTGTGCAACTCACACACACGCAAGGAGCTGTTGGCCCTGGGCGTGCACACCAGCTCCCTCTCGAACATCCCTGGACACGCCAATTGCCAGATAGCCCCTTTGTTGCATTGCACCCTCCACCATCCAAGCCACCTTTTCACTTGTTGGATATTTTTCTCTTTTCTTTCCTACCCACCTGTGATTTAACTCTTTTTTTTCCCCTTTGCTAGAGGCTGGCTATTCCTGCTCTAGACTTTCAGTGTACTCGTTCCAGTATTAAAGAAAAAGATGGCATCTTCCCCTTTTCCCTTATCTGATAGCCTGTGAGGATACACAGGTGTAATTATGATTTGTCTGAAGATATCAGCGCAATGTGGGATCTATCTGACTAGGGAGAAATCAGTTGGCACCCCAAATAAGGCTGCAGATGATTGTGCCCCAAACCTGCAGCATAGGGTTACCATCAGCTTTTCCCTGTGAGCGTAAGTGGAAACTGAAGAACTAGGAGATAAGATGAAAGGCTTCAGAAATGCTGTCCTGCTAAGATGGGAATAATTAAGCCCAGCTAAAACCATTAGCATTGTCACATAAAGGAGAAGCTTTACATTGTCAACAATGGTTAGGGCAAAACCAGAGCAGGAATCCAAACATACACCACATTAAGGCACGCTGTTAAAATAATCAGTGGAAGAAAATAACAAATGAAAACTGGGTGGATCTGAAAAATCAATGGCAAGCAAGAGCGTTAATTAGTCAAAGAGGAAACTTAGCAAAAGCAGAAGTCCCATCAAAAAACAAGATTACATTACATTATATATGAATGTCAGCTACAAAATATTATGTTGGACCACCAAAGATTATGATTTTAATCATAAGAGTTTTTTAATTCAGAAAATCCATTAAATATATATAGTCCCTTAAGGCATTTTATTCTTAGTTCCGGGAGTAGGCAGAAAAATAAGCACATTTTTATTGCACTGGAACACATTTACCATAAAACCATAGTTTTAGCAATATCACATAATAAAATCTAAAATTTAAATCAACATTTGAAAACAAATCAGCTCAGCACATGCATAGAGGAAGTTACTTTGGCCCAGTGCAGTTGCAGAGTACTGCCTTTAAAGCTACCATCATAGCCTAAGATAGGGGTTTTACAAGGCCTGGTATGTTCTCAAGGTGTTTACAGTGAATTACCACTCCTAGACTACAACTGCACTTAGGGCCAAGATAAATCCATCTTCTCCTGAAGCACTGTTATAAGACTGTTTTTGCCAAAGGTTCATAATGTGCTTGGTTTGGGATTGTTTAAGTTTGGCGTTTACATCCCAAGAAACAGAGAGTAACTTCAATGAAAGCCAGGCCAGAGGGAAGATCGCAGGCTGTCCTCCCTGCCCACGCACCAGACTTTCGGTCTGCCAGACAACAGCAGGGCCACCTAAGTATCTCTCTCCTTGCTACTGCAAGCGATGCTCCTGGAATGTGTCTCATCACCCAGTGAAGCTCCTCGGAGTTCCTAGGGGAACCACCATGGTGGGTCAGTGAAATATCTCACTTTTCTGCAGGGAGAAAGGGGTCTGGTCTCAAGGCCAATGGTGGTCCCTCTCACCTTAGCGAGAATTTTCAAATCAGGAGAGACATCTCTGTATGTCCTTGCCTATGTGCGTGTGTGCAAAATTGTACAGCACGACTATGATTATGAATGGCATTTTAAAAACTTTTTAAAAAAATATATTTTCAAATTTTCAAAAGTTTCTGGTGATGCCCCATCACATGAGCCTCTGGCTTCATTTGCACGTGGTAAAATATTATATTCTAATTACAAACAAACAACAATACAGCGATGAGGCAGCACAGAGGAAGGAGACCAGAATTTATGTCAGCGGCCTTGTACTATCCAAACTACTGAGTACAAGGGATATCTGTGCATTCAGAATTGTCCTAGAGCATCTTTATTCCCAGTCTTATGGGAGAGAAGCTACATTTTATGACTATATCTTCAGAATAATATTGCTCCACTAGCGCTTAGTTGTCTTTGCTTGGATTGGAAGCTGGCTGTGTCTGTCAGACTATCACTAAACACCTCTGCTTGGTTGCATGTGTGTGTGAGTGTGTGATTATAAAATTTACATAAAAACAATTCCCATCTTTCCTAGCCAAGAAGCACCATTATATGGTGTAAGTCTTGATTTCCAGAGGAAATAGGTCTAAGAAAGGAAAATAGGAAGTTTTCATTTCCTATGGAACACAGGAAGCTTTCTTAATCTTTTGTCTCTCTCCTTTCCCTGAACAACTTCAAGGCTGTTTCCCTTCTTTTCAGCAATTAGCCTTGACCTGGAAAAGATGACCTCCTCTAGTACCTTTTTTTTCTCATAGCGTTTTGACTTACATCAACCTGTAATGCACAAATCTACTTTTGTACTTTCCTGGACTCTGTGTTAGGGAGAATGTCAAGGTCTTCAGTACATCCCTGGGTATGCACAGAAGTAAACCCTACTGGAAAAGGAAGCTCTTTTTGGTAACACCAAAACCTGTATTAGGTATTTTTATGCATTACATATAAAATCGTTAGGCTGAAGAGACACAGATGTGGTGCACACAAATGACAGAGGCAGAGAAAAAACAATACCAAGGAGCTGGGTTAAATCTTACTGAAATCACTTATGACTGCGTGTGTGTGTGAGCAATAAATTGAGCTCTTTTATGGAGGCGGACACCTGCTAAAGTTGCAACCCAGCAGATAGTATGTGTGAGAGACAAAAGGTAGGGAAAGACATTTTGGGGCTGTTACAATAAATTACATGAGAAAAAAAAAATCAGGAGAAAAACAGAAGCAAGGCAAGAAGCAAGAAGAAGGCAAGATGGGTCTGTGGCCCAAGGCAAGCTTAGGAGATCACTTGTGGCCCAAGTGCTGACTAGGAAGATGAAAACTGTGAGCACAGAGAGCACAGCTGCTCAGCCGGGACCTGCTGAGATCAGGGACCCAGACCCAGGGAATTCCTCCCAAAGAGGCAGGCTCGTGTCAAGCAACACTTGACTCCATTGTTGATTTATCTTGCCAAATGAAAGGACATCCAGGAGCCTAGATTTTGGCTGATTGCTTGGCTCCAAAAGGGGAAAGTATTCAAAATCAGCCATGTGCACGTATGGCAAGCAGAGCAGCCAGCATCACAGAGGATACCAGTGGGCTGGCACCACTCTTAGACCTGGGCCTGAGGATGAAGTCCATTGCTATAATGCCTTTTAGACACCTTGCCTCTCTTCTTCCTAAATGCTCTATGGAAATTCAGAGACTCATGCACGGGACCTAATAAACTTATCCTCCATTATTTGCTTCAGCATAAGCACAAATTACTCTAGAAAAAAAAATACAAGGGGGACACATCAATAAAGTGTTGAGGAGTAACCACTCCCTGCCTGGTTCACATTATCAGAGCTAATGTACTAATTCCATTACGTTCTGCAATGCGCTCGCTTTGAAATACCCCTGCCGGCAAGATGAGGACATTCACTAAAGCGCACTTGAAACCTTGCCAAGAGGAGTACAGTCTACGGGTCTCCTTCTACATGACGCTGATCATCCTGGCCCTGGGATTTGAGGGACTTAGCACTTAGCACAGAACCTGGCCTTGAATTTGGCCTTCCTTTAGCTCCCCCAGCAAGGCTGCTGGACTGTATATAGAGCGTTAAATTGGTTTATGCAAGGTTTCCCTTTCTCCCATCATGATTTTCAATAAATCTGCCTGGAGGTGAATAGCAAGGAATGGAGTCCATTCTCAACTCCTCTCCTTTCTGAAAGTTCAGTGCATCTGTGGCAGCCCCACGATTGCCCACGGGGTTCGTGAGACCCAGAAGCACAAGCCTGCAGGCGGGCTCCTCTCCCCGAGCACGCATAGGATGGCAGGCAACCACTGCCTGGCAATTGTAGGAAGATTTCGAGGTGCTCTGAGGTGTAGGAGATTGCACTAATATGGCCATATCACACTTACAAGTGAGGGGAACTCCTGCATGCAATGGAGAGCTGAGCCCAGAAAGGCAGGGGGATAGTAGTGAATACAAAGTAAGGATACATGTTGGGTGGTGATGAAAAATAAATGTTTTTTTAAAGAATGTTTTTATTTCCCCAGGTTAAGATCAAACTGTGCTTTTCTGCATTTATAAGGAGATCTATGTCACCAAGGTTTAGTCATTTAAAAGTTAGGGGTTGCATCAGCCAGAGGGCAACTCCTTCATTCCTTCCTTCCTTCCTTCCTAAAATATGAGTTTTGGTGGGATGGGTGGGATGAATCACTGATCCCTCCCTGCTGACTGTTCAGGAAGCTGAGACACTGATGTTAGACTAGCTCAAAAAATGGCTATTTTGTGTTGTTTTAACTGAGTTGAGATCCCTAGCTCAGGAGCAATTGCTCTAACTGTTTGTGTCTCTGGGGGAAGATGATCCAGCCTTTATGCCATTTATCTTGTTCAATCATGACTGTCAGATGGGTCTGTTGTTTCAAATTGTTCTGTTGTTAAAATTGCTCTGGAAAAAAAAAAGACACAAGGCACTTATTTCAGATTTAGATCTGAATTCAGAATTAGATACTGATATTTCAGATTTAGACCTACCTGTTACTTTTTTAAAAGAGCAATACTTAAGGAGAAAGAGGAGGAGCAATTTCTTGTTTAGCTAGCTATACAGTAATTCAATAAAAAGTAAAAACGCAAGGTGTCATGTCAGGGTGATTATTGTTACATTTTACTGGCATTCCTGTTTTATGGACAATTTTCTGGCCAGCTCTGGGTACTTGGTTAGCAAGGTACCCAGGATAACCAAAGTACCTAGGTACCCAGGGTAAATTGGTAGCAAGGTAACAAAGTAGCAGGTAACAGGGCTAATATCTAAACCCTCTGGCCTCTCTCTGAGGGTTGATGGGACAGGCAGGCTGGATAAAAGGTATAAAATGGTATAAAATAATGGCCGTCTTGCTCTTGTATGTCTTCAGCTAGTTTCTCTGCTTGTTGTTGTTTTTGTTGTTGTTTTTTCCAAATACTTTCCACTTAAAGTCACTTAGAATTAGATGGGAAAGGGTGATTAGAGATACATACCGAAAATATGTAGGTCTCCTCAGACACCAGTGATCTTGCCAACCTACATGTCTATAGAAGACCCACTTCCTTATCTTCCCTAAAAACCCTGGAGACTCACTACAGCAAGCATATATAGTTGCTCCTCCATGACTTTCTTTTAGGCTCCTTCTGGCTACTGTTTTCAGGGATGAATATGAGGGACAGGAAAAAATGGTCACTTTTTTGTTGCTTTTGATAGAAAAAGGTGTCTTAGCTGAGATCTACTGCTCGGAGGGAGCATAGATATCAAGGACAAGCACATCAAACAGGAGCTTCTCCAATACTTTGAAAGTTGTCCCACACGGCTCTTCCTGGGGCAGAGAGAGTGATGCCATCACCACATGGCAAGCTGCAAGACCAAGCCCGATCAGATTCCCTTAGCTACAGATAATATCTCAGTTAAGCACATCAAAACATGCCAGATGCCTCCTGCAGCTCTTGTTGCTTCGTTGAAGCCAATGCTCATTTCCACCTCCAGTTCAGCCTTCAGTCTCCGTCCCCCTGCGCCTTCTTCGTCTCCACTACTGGCCCTTGCTGATCTCACCTCTAGTTAATACTCCGGCATCTGAATCAGTCTAAACCTCCATACATGCAGTCCAGTAAAAAGGCTATAGAAGGAGGCATTTGAATTATCATTGTCCAGAACGTGATGTCATGACAATAAAACAACATCGGGAAATAATAAAAATATGATGTACTTTTTTCACTGTAAATCCTTTGTGTCAGATTCCCAGATGGTGTGAATCTGTGTAGCGCTGGGGAATCAATGAAACCCCTCTGCCGTGTGCCACTGAAGAAGTCGGCCCATCAAACCGAGGCCAAGACGTTTTCAGAGCCTCTTGGATTGAAAGGGAGTGAACAGGAGCCGGAGCAGGACCGTGAGCGCTTCCCAGGAGCACAGGGCAGGTGCTCCACAGGCCCAGCTCAGCACCTGAGCTACATCCCAGTGAAATCCAGTCCAAAAGCAAAGTCATGCTATCATTTTTCTGCTATGAATTGGGGATAACCCTACAGAAACCCCAGAGTTGTTATTCACTTGAGTGCGATGTATATTAGAAAAGTTTTGAATCTTTTGAGATTTTTTTTTCACATTCATGTGTTATACGAAACACGTTCATGCTGCTATAGATATCTCTTGGGTTGTGGCGTCTTAAAAACCCCCCAAACATATGTTCTGCTTCCAAGCATTTTAACAGTCAGGGACTGGACTCTGTAGTGTTCTCCACACTCCGTTTTACTAGGCAGAGAAAATGCCATGTGGGATTGATTTCAATGACACTATCAGTTCAAAATGAACACAAAGCCCCCTTTTCTCCTCAGCCTTGAGATGCCCTGGGTACAAAGGCTGAGTGTCCCCAGGAGCACTAAACCTAGGACACTGTGGGTCTCTCTGTGCTTTTGCTGCTGCTCCCCCATTGAGGTGCAACTCCACCGGCCCCTCCGTGTGCTCCTCATGCTTCCCTAGGACTGTCCATGGTGGGAACGCATGCAGCAAGGTGCCTTGAGCTGCTGTGCGCTCCTCTGGACTGTGCCATGGGGATGCCAGGGAGGAAGAAACCTCCTCTTCCCTATGTCAAGGGTCAGGGCCACCTAACGGGGCTCTCTGAAATGCCAGCGCTGCCAGCTCTGATGGGAGTGCTGTCCCCGGCACCGCTGGAGGGAGCATCCAGATGGATATCCTGTCTCCCGTGATGCCGGCGGTGTGAGCGAGGCCGCGCTTTCACCTTCGGCACTTTGCTGAATCATAACTTTACAGCCTTGCAAGATCACAGGAACAAGCACATATGGGAAAGAAAAGAAAGAAAAGAAAAATATGAACAGGAACACTAAAAGTAATATCTAACAACCAGCTATCACTTTCCAAATATTTTTCTTCTATTAATTTTAAGGGGGAAATCATTTGGTGGTAAATGGGGAATAAACTGAAACCATCTGCATCATGCTAGAGAGCTGTCAGGGAGCCAAGCAAGTTCTTTGGGTATAGAGGGCTGACATTTAAATGCACTGAAGCCTTTCCAGCAGTGTCAGACATGGTGATGAGAGCACTTTCTGCATGCAGTGTGCGAGAAGTTAATGCTGCCGTCAGAGCAGCGATATTGCTGAGATTGGAAAGGTGCGGCAGATGATTGCTAAAATGATACAGGCTCACAAGGAATGAATGGCATAGAGAGATTAGTCATATGGCACCCATCCATTTTAGAGGAGGGGGAAAGCAGGGGAGCAGCGAAGAGATCTCACAGATTGATGGGGTAAGATGCCTAACATAGTATTAATTTAAAAAACAGAGGTCTGGACTTGAATAGAAAAGAGGATAAGGAGAAGCCCATAAACAACTGGAGAGGAATGTCTCAGTCCAAGGAGTCATGAGCGGACAGCCCAACCACCAGCTTTGGCCACTTGTTCTAAGCAGCAAACACCACCCGTCCTGGAGGAGGGAAACTCCGGCTGAACAAGGAGTAAACTTAGGAGCATGTCCCACCAAACAGATTTCTGAGATAAGGTTAATGAGAAATAGGTTGATTTGTACTTCCTGAGTTTAAAAGTGCAGATCTCCATGGATCATGATGTCCTGCCTTGGCTGCTAATGTTCTTGTATTAAATAAACACAACTTTTCATCTGAACATTAAGATAACGCAACGGGGCAAATCTCAAATATATTTTGTTCATTTTATAGAATCACAGCTGCAGCTATCTGGGGAGGAGGGAAAAGGGTCGTCATTTATATTCAAGATACTGAGAGCACTTCATCTGAGTCCAGCTAAAGATTTTGCAGCTTTATGGGAATAACCAGCAATTCAGCTAACATAAATGTGGATACTTCCAACGTCCGTGAGTTTAACATTTTATCCCATTGAGTAATCTTCTGTAGCTAAAAATTCCAGCATTTAAAAAAGGAGGTATTTCTTTTAAAACCTTTTTAGATGTCCAGACCATTCCCTTCACCTGGTGTAAGGGAGGGCACATAAAACTCTTGACCAGCTCCATAAAGACCACCCTTCTCTATTTCGCTGTTTCAAGTTGTCACACGAGAAAGAGAAATCCTTATTTCAAATTGTGTTTCCTTTCTTTCTTCAGCTCTGTTTTGAGGAACGTTTCCAGGAACGGGTGGCTGCCCCAGGCCAGGGGCAGGCACATCTGTGCCCATATTCCATATTAAGTATTGCAACCTAATGAGATTCTTGTATCCAGTTTCGACTACCACCATGCCCAGTCAAAACTGCAACAGAGAGGGGCTGTGAGGGGCTATGCGATGCCCTCAGCTTTCAAAGAGCAGGTCAAAATTTGACTCAAAGGCATTGGGATAGGAAAAATGTGGAACAAAACTGCCCGGCCTCGCAGGGCAGTCTTTCTCCCTTTCTCCCATATCTGCAAGTGGTCTTCTCACTGTAGCGTGCAAGGTTTATGTTGCTGCTTTCATCCTGTTTGCTTTTAAGAGCAGAAAATGAAATTATTCAAAAGGGTTAAGCACAGAACAGAATAATTTCAATACAGTGAACTTTTCTTCTTGGATTTTATTAGTAAGCTGCAGTAATACCTTAAATGCTTAATGTTGAGAAACAATCTCTCTGCCTTTCATTCTCTATCTATGAGCAGAGTATGAATCAGTGCTTGGAGAATCAGTGCATCTGTAATTTGTGGAGAGCTGCAATAAAACTGTAGTAATCTTCAATTATGGCAAATTGCTGGCTTGCACCCTCATGCTCCATGGTTGTCCCTACCCTTTAGTCGCAGCAGGCAGGAACTTGCTTAAAGATACAGAAATTGTGTTTTTCTGAAGCAGGAAATCCTTCGGAAAGGCTTGTGTGCACTTGCCATGGCATTCACGAAAGCTTTTTAGGAATTAAAATATACATGTAATCTCATTTATACTTTAAAAGGTCAATCTTTGTAAAGCGTAGAATAATCTGCAAGCAAAATCGAAATACTCTTCTCTCTGTAGTAAATACCCTTCTCCATAACTACCTTTCTAAACCGCTGTGGAAACAAACCTTTTATTCTGGTGCTGAGCAAATAAAGCAGAATTCTCTTCTTAAGTGCTCTTAAAATATTTTTGCTACAGACTCATCGTATTTCTTGAATAAAGCTAGAAGAAAAGGAAACATTTCTGTGAAGATTTATGAGCATTTTTCTATGAAGCACAAGTCAAAAAAAAAGCCATTCACTGAAAAGAAAAAAAAAAAGAAAAAAAAACAGTGTATTTTAGTTGGGAAACATATTTGGAGCAATTTAGAAAAAATTTTTAATAGCTTTTTAATAACAAATGAATTACTCCACCCCAATAGACACAGCATATAAATATTAACATTTTGACTTTATAAGCAATGCTGATCTTGTAATATTTTAGGAGCCACAGCATAGAGCAGACTGGACGGAGGCACTACGGTGCTTCAATGGCAACAGCAAAACCTGTCTGCTGAGACCTTCCGGGATAAAGAAAATACCTCGGAGTTTTGCTGCTGAATTTTTTGGAGCCAGGATTTCCTCTGTTGCTGTGATATATAAGGGTATTTATAAGGGTGCAAGCATAGGGACCACTGGCTGGAATGGAGCCGACGGACTCACTGCAGCCCTCCAGGTGATGAGACATGTCTTTAGCAGGGGTTGTCTGGGATTTCCTGAGTGTAGACAGGAGGGCTAGCAGGAAGGCAAGGCTGCTAAATCAGTGTGCAAGGCCGGTATTAGTGCTCATGACAGCAGCGCTATTCCTGAGGGGACGGCGGGGGAAGCACAAAGTAGAATTGGGTAAAATTTTCTGGTTTGTATTTCCTATAAAATATTAGTTGGGGAAACACATACAGTATCCCACATGTGGTGGGTTAGGGTAAAGCTGCCAGGTGCCTTCCCCAGGTGATTTAGCAGCCCAGAGTGCAAGCAAAGCCATTGATCTTTATGATCTTAAATCGTTACTGATGGGAAGCAGAATGGCTTCACATCACAGAAGGTCCAACTCTCATATTGTCAGAAAACCTCCACTAAGTCACATAATCACAGAGTGGCTGAAGTTGGAAGGCACCTCTGGAGATCATCTAGTCCAATCCCCCTGCTCAAGCAGGGTCACCTAGAGCATGTTGCCCAGGACACTGTAACATCTCTGGACAACCTGGGCCCACACTCAGAGACTACCCTCACAGTAAAATTTTTCCCCATGTGCAGGCAGACTTTCCTATGTTTCAGTTTGTGAAGTTTTGTTTTGGAAGAAGTGGTTGTTCTTCCCATCCAACAGCAGTTTGATTGCTGAAGAGATCCAGACTGAACACATATTGAACCATCTAAAGAGACACCAAATATAGCTAAGAAATGCTCGATCATAAATACGTCAGTTATGGAAAAGCCTCATAACACTGTGGAATCTGAAAGTTTTGGGAAGAGGAAGGTTGTAGGATAGTTTTTATGTTGTAAAGGCACTTCATCTCAACTATTAGTAAGAGAAATAAATCATGTCTCTGGTAGTGTGAAAATAACATTTTAAAACAAAAAAGGAGATCAGCCTTGTATGGGGTAGGAAAAGGATGAGAACGCTGAGCCATGCCACAGTTAGTTATAAAACATTTCCAGCTGAAACAGTCATATACTGCTGCTTTAACTTGGCAATATCTGCAGAAAATGGCTTTTACCAAAGATTGAAGGCGTGCTATGGTCTGGCACCCGAGTGTACTTGAGAGGATGTCGAGGTCTGGATGAAAGCAGATAAAAATAGTTCCTCCCAATAAAGTGTGGTGATAAGCCACAAACGTTGCAAACCCCCAAATTTCTGTACCGGGCTTTTGAAGCAGAGCACGCAAGGGCAGATGCTCAATCCCAGAAACATCAACATGAAGGTTGGTGCCTCGACACGTAACGCCACACCACTCACAACTATCTCCATAGTGTTTGCTACTGAGTGTTTGCACGGTGTGGCCAACACCTTTATGGAGGACCACTAGTTTTTTAATATATTGCAGCACTTGTAAAGCCCTTTGCAACAGCAAATCTTTTTGTTATTTATGACATTTTCCCCACCTTCTCTCTCAGCATGATAATATACTTTTAAAATAAACATTATCAATTTATATCTTCATTAAAACTCTATATATGCTCTTCTGTGTCCCCAAGGCATTCACTGGAATCATAATTGTAAACAGTGCATGACGTAAAAATTCCAGCCTATAAAGCTCATTCATAGACACTTTGCAGCATATGCCGTTTATTAGGGTTTCCATTAAAGGTATTATGTTGCCATAGTTTGCAACCATAAAAGAGTAAATAATTTCAAAAGACTGTTTGATAGGAGACTTCTGTTTTAAATGGAACTCAGGTAGATGTGGGAAATTGCTGGCAAAAATGTACCTAATTAACCCATTGACGTGTATGTCTTTGACTATCATTTCAGCTTTGCTGAAAGATGGTATTTGTGGAGGGGGGGCTTTGAGGCAAACGGACTGCACTGGATTTTCCTCAGCACATAGAGCCAAGCATTGCCCTTGGATTATGGCCCTGCTGCTTGAGGTCCACCAGAAAACCCTTGCCTGTAGGCAGCATTTGGCTGTTTCCAGGTCATCTCTGGAGAGTCCTCTGCAAGCTCACTCTCACTCAACCTGAAACCCCAAAAGTTTCCTGGCCTTGTAAACTCCTGGCCATCTCACACAGCAAAAACACCCATCAGAAAACCTTGCTTTTTGCACTCTTTTAGTTCATCAGTCAGAGGCTTTTTTTTTTTTTTTCCTCCAGTTTCACTGCCTGAGGCAGCTTGTCCCACTTTTTGACTGAGCTGTTTTGAAAGCTGCTACGTCTTCGCTCAAGACCTTGGATGTTCGTCCAGGGAAGAACTGCTCTGATATCAGGACAGCACTTGGCAGTGCATGGTCTGCCACAGCAGTTGTCCCCAGGAGAGGAGCACAAAGGGAGCAGAAATGCTACCAGTAACTAACCAATACAGCTGCCAATGCTGCCCTTGTGTCAAGGATGGATATAGGTGCTGGTTCCTCTAGAGACTTTGTTGGACTTCACTCTCATTTCAATGGAGGGAAGAACCTGACTCAACATTCGAAACAAATATCTACAAAGTAGTGTAAAAGCAACAATGGAATTTCTTGAAAAATTCATATTTCTTCTGTTTTTTTCAGTCACAAAGAGGACACATTCATAAATACACATGTGAAAAGAATTCTGCCATTTTACTATGCAATCAACTAAAAAAATCCAGTTTTGTTTCTTACTTCCATCAGGATATAAAAATCCTGATGGAAGATGCAAGTTTTTCTAAGTCTATGCAGTTTTAGAGAGAATCTTATTACCTATTTAATCATTCAGACTGGTTCGGTAGTTTTATTCAGTTTTATTCTTTGTTATTGGAGATAAACAGGAAGACAGGTAGACCCACATTTATTTATCAGCATAATATAGCAGCAAAAATAGAGTATATAATTTACTCTGGCTTTGATGTATATGTTATTCATAGGCTAAAGTGATTATGAATATGCAGAAAATAGCAGTCTTATCTCAGATTTTCTTCTTCTTCCAAACAAAGTCCCCATATGACAAGCACATATCCAAATAAATAAATATGCATGGTAATTCCACCCACCTCAATGGAATACGTATGTCTGGAGAGCAACTCATATATACAAATATTTGCAAGTGTATGTTCATACATTTCAGTCTATTTGGCTGCTCAAACTCACCTTTCAACAAGATTTCATACCTAGTGTTGCTAGTATTGTGACATAAAATTACACAGTTTTATTCCCTTCCCTACTTTGCTGTGAAAGCACACATAGTAGAAATACAACCAAAACATGGTGCATCACTGTTATTATCTTACCATATTGCAGAGTGTCCATTATAAGCCAACATTTTCTTCCTTTGCAACTGATACCAAATGTAACGGATGAATTTTGCGGCACTAAAACCAGGGAAAGGAAAACAAAATGAAAAGCACTGAATTAGAAACCTGATGCATCCTGCTGGCACTGAAACCAGAGTTACAGCAGATAATTAGCATAGCTGATGTTTACAAATCCATATATATGTTCATTAGAATCTATTTCCAAAACAGCATGTTATTCCAAGAGAGACAAGTTGGATACCGAGAGCATCCAAGTCTGGTCCTGCTGTAACTGCTGGAAAACTCCCACAGTTTTCAATAATCAACTAGTTTGGGTCCAAAACGCAGACGTTAGATATACCATGAAGGAATGACTGTCTGGAATTTATTATGCAGCAGATATGCCACCAAACTGGAAATTTCACATAGGAAAAAAAAAATCACATTGTGCCTTTAGCCTGGATAGGCTGGAAATGATGTAATAGAAACATTATGATTTATAACAAATTTATGAGCTATGCAGGCAAGCCATTCTCCAGGGATATATGTGGTAAATGGAGAATACCAGTGGCAAATAGAATTTACATCAAAGCAATCCTGCAAACCTCAAACACTTATTACTCTATTCATGACCTTTGTTAGTACACAGCAGTAGAATACAGTTTAACATAATGTTAACATTTACCTAAAATGAAACATTCCTGTTTAAACGGTAACTGAAAGTGAGATGAAAACTTTACGTAAGCTGCACAACATATATTTCTGACATTATGCGTCATTATTTAAGAACAAGCAGCCTTTAAGGAGTGATGTAAGCCCTAAAACTCAATGGGCTGCTTTTCTGATAAAATATTCATCGTGCGCTTCCAAGAGCATGACGTGAATATAAGTGATGTCTATGGTGATGCACTGTGGGCTCAGGCAGGTTTGCTGCTTTTTTTAAATCATTTTTAATTTTGTGGACAACAGCACACATAATGGAGGGCAGCACATAGTTCACTGCAAACGGCAAACTCTTTCTGCAGAGATTCAGATTTCTACAGAGCTGGACATGAAACCAAGTTATTTCATGCCCCTAAAAAGGTGTCTGGGGACTCAGGGTGGAAGCAGGGCAATGTTTGGAGAATTTTTTCTGCTCTTCTGCAAACAGTTGTGAGGTACCAAGCCCAGTCTCTGAAGAAAGACTGCAGAATATCAAATAACAGTTCTATCCTGTGAAACTCTGCATCGTATCAACACACATAGTCACCAAGGCCTTCATCCAGACATACTGCAAGATGTGGAGACGAAAGGACAAAGGTAAAAAAAGAGGCTTTTACAAAAGTTTGCTGTGGGTGCTCGACCCAGACAGATCTTCTGCATCCCTGTCGCTGCTCTGTGCTCTGTGTTGCCTCTGGCATAGCTAGCAAATGTCCTTGTGGTGTCCCAGGCACGCACTCTGTCTCGGGTCTGTGAGCACCAGGAACGAACTTTTGGCACACATATTAGGAAATGTGAAGGGAAATTGCACCAGGCGTTCCCAGCCCTCTTAACTTTTGACAAAGGTGAGTATATCTAAAAAGAGTTAAGTATGATACACTTGGGTATCACGCTTTCCTTGAATTCAGGGGAACTGGACTATTTCCTAGCAGCTGAGGTACAGCAAAGGATGTCCACCTCACCCTACCTCTTTAAGTTGCCTTTTCACAAAAATCTGAAATATGTTCTGCAAGAAAGTAATAGACATATTTTTCAGCCAAAACTTCTTCATCTGCTTTCAGATAGGTTCATGATGTTTCATTCTGACCAGACAAGTCAAGTGATCCCAGCTTCAAGAAGTGTTACCCATCCCAAAGCCCTACAGACCTACTTTTGGGCTGTGGATTCCCACTTAGCAATGGCCATCAGGAGGTCACACTGCAAGCCGGTGTCACCCAGCAGGAGCTGGGTGCACCATCCTGCAGCAGAGGAACAACAAGAAACTCAATCGGAGCATCAAACCCAGGGCCCTCACTCTAAGACCGTCTGGCTAAGCGGGTTATTCTGCCAAGAGAGCTCCTGCCATTTCTTTAATATCCAGTCACCCTGCAGGAGACTGAATAGTTTTTGAGTCTTCATGAAAACAATGGTATATTTATCTCAGATTTAATCAACAAAGAAAAAGAAGGATGCTACAAGGATAAGCTATTCAAACATAAGGGTAATGTTGGATGTCAAACAATAGCATATTGTAAGTAATACCAAAAAAAGGTTTACTCTTAAAGCAACATTTAGGGAAAACATATGATAACAATAAAAATGATTTCCACAACCTTTTCACCACTTGTTCCATGTGGGAACGATAAGTGATACTCCTGCTCTACATTTTTAAAGAAATATTCCTCGCAAATAATATATTATAAGATTCGTGTGCTGAGCCTCTTTTGTGCGTGTGTTCTCCGTTATTGCTTTTCTGGAACATGAATTGTGTTACGATCACCAGTGTGTTAACTCCACTTGGGCTCATTTAAAGCCAGTTCAATGGGCTGTTTCTAGCACTGAATTCTACCAGAATTAAGGGAATGGTTTGGTTTTGAGTCATCTTCCCCTAGTTGCCATTTGAGCACAAATATTCCAATTTGTTCTTTTTTAAATCAACACCGGATGAGACTGTTAAATAATATACATTCGTTAAACAGATTGTGGTCATGATCTGCATCAAGGCATTGCCAAGAACATATATATGTGCATTATTGCTCAGTTCTGTGCTCTGGCCTACATTGTTAAGCCTGTGTCAACTCATAGTAATACTTCTGCAGCCAGAAGAAAGTGGATGAGTATGCGATTTTTTTTTTTTTTTGAGGATCCCTCCAGGGGCAAGACACATGCGTCTCTCTTGATAGAACAGAAATATTACAATAACTTGCTTTCTGTCAGAGAGCCACAAAACATTTGCAAATGTTAATTATGTCCGCTGCTCTACAACCCTTAAAAGAGGTAAAACAGTACGATGGCTCCGGTGCAGGTGGCTAAAGTGATGCAAAAACGTGCTGGAGGGCACGATTATACGAGCTGTGATCACACCTTGGGTGGCAGGATGGATGGACAGGCCTGCCTCAGCTCGAGCTGTGGCCGAGGTTGACATGGCACCCACAGCAACTCCTCCCTTCCAGCCTGGTCTCCTCGGGCTGGGTTTCATTACGCTGCTTTCCTCATATCCCCTTCTCTTGTACGGGGGGCTAGATCCAGCAATGCGATTTTTATGAAATGTAAATCTTCTCAACTCTCTAAATCATTTCTAAAGGCAGGCCGGCTCAGCGATGGTATCTCGCGTTACTAGTCTGCCCTCACTTTTCAATTAACAATGCTGCTGTCTCTTTCTGCTCCTGCTTGTATTTCAAGTTGCTGAAAATAGCTTTTTAAAATGAGATTTTGCCTACACAAAAGCAGTGGTTTTAACAGAGCAGAGAGACACAAAGGCAGAGGGAGGCAATATTTTACTCCTCCAGGTTTTTTCTCTCCTTCATCACTCTCAGGTTTAGCTGGGGATGGGAAGTGGGAAGGGACCTCCAGTTCGCTGTTGTAACACTGCTCGCTAGGTTCTCGTTTTTATTTAAGGTTTTGAACTCCAAATCAAAACCACACATTTCCAAGTGGCCAGCTCTACATGCCCCTGAGCCTTTCCCATCCTGAGGTAGCCTGGTAAAAGCATCTCATTTACACAAGGCTATTTTTACTGGTTTGTTTTTAAATTCAGAGTTGATAAAGTGTCAATTTCTCTTCTACTGTCAATAGATATCCCCCAGTCTTTGGCATTAACTCCAAATCGTTGCTCTGGACATGAACTTCACAGTGAGTCCTTCCTCTCTCCTAGCTGACATTTTCCCATTAATTTCTTTTTCCCTTTCATCCATTCATTGGCTGATGAGCCTATAAATACACTTCATCTGCTTTTACTTTGCTATTTAAGCATAAACCAATACTGAACACGTTGACTTGATTATGTCCAGAGGCAAAAGCCTTGCATGTTTCTTAAGTCATAGCAATTGCTGGAAACTTGACTTTCTGCTCCTTCGGCCCGTTAGGATAAGCTCACATGCTCCGAGGAAATACAAAAAGTGGGGAAGAAACGCTGTCCTGCAGAGGGGAGAAATGCTGCCACACACAGTCGTCCGGGTTGGAGGCCAGGTAGGTGATAAGCAGTAACCAGGCTTGTGGACTGCAGAAATCTCCATGTTAGCCCCACAGGAGACCGCTGCCCTCCCAAGTTTCTAATGTGATGAAGCAGACACTTCTTCCTGGGAAGTTCTCTCCATTTTATCCTTGCACAGACATCTCCTGCCTCCGTTGTTAGTGCTTCCTTCCTCTCAGCCACCCCTCAAACTGAGGTCCAGGTTAGGGGCGAGCTGGACACGTGGCTCTGCATGATTTGATTTGGAGTGGTTTTACATGAGATGTAAAAGCCACAGCACATCACTCCTAAAAATTTCAGGCACCTTACTGTTGACCTATATTCAGATTTCACAAATGCATCTTGTGTTGCATTTGCATAAATCACAAATACCTTTTGCGTTACCTTTACTTTTCCAGATGATTTAGCAGATTTATAGACAAAGTAGTTATTAAATCCATTGCTAGCAAACATTGCAACAAACTGGAGCAAGTGATGGCTCTGACTCTTCGTGCAAGCATCACAACAACAACAACAAAAATTAAGTAAAAATCTCCCCTATATCAGCAATAACAGCCAAAGAAATTCATCCAAATCCCAGAGAAATCAAATAAAGTTTTGATCAGCATCATATCCATATCATTATGGATATGATGGGCTTTGGATTGGATCCTCAGTTTGTATCAGGTTCCAGCCCCATACAAAGCACACACAAGAAGAGAAAGATGAATGGCTATAACTCATCTCCAGATGAAATTTTCCGTAAAACGCAGCAATGCAGCCTACATGTTAGCAGCAGTGCTGGGTACTGCTGGAATAACAGGATACAAAACATTCTCCTGAAAGTGTGCAAGCGTTCCTGCTCTTTTGCAAGCCTGGCAGTGTGTGTTTAAGCTGCTGCTGTGAGCTTTCCTGTCACTTCAGCAAATGGGAAGTTGACTCCTAGTTAGAGGGAATATTCTAAATCATGTCCTCCATCAGACTTGAAAACCAGAGGTGGTTTTGTTTCATGTTACTTTAATCACACGATTTGTCAGTCTTCGCATTCATATCATAACTGACATTAAAAATAATCTATCAATAGCAAGAAAGCCAACCACAAAAAAGTGTGAAAAAATGAAAAAAAAAATCCTGAACCAAACGGCTACAATTCCAAGATGAAATGGAACTGTAGGAAATCTTTTGTTCTGCCTATCAGGGTTTTGCAGATTCCAGTGGGAAAGGCATATGTAGCCTGAGCCTGTGTCTGTGACAGCAAGCCCGGCCTCTCTTCCCACTGTCGCCCTCTGCACTGGGAGGCTTCTCTTGCAGCTGCTCCGTGGTGTCTGCAGCACAGGGGCTTCCTAAGAGAAACTATCCAAGGGAAAAAGAAAAAAAAAAAGCATTAGACTTGTGCTACTTATCTACACTTCATTGCATGTGAAGATAACTTTGAAAGCTGCGTAGCTTTTGTTCTCCCCTCCCATTCGTGTGATCAATAAAAGTTTCATTTAACTAAACCGCAGCCGAATGACAGGGGCACTGACATGCTGTGTCGATAGCAAGTGGCCAGATTCGCCGCTGCACCCAGGCCCTTCCCAGCTTTCCTAATGGAGTATCCCACTGTCCGTGGCACCAGGGGCATCCTGCTGGGTTTAGTCTCAGGATACAGCTTAAAATCCCACGAGGAGAGGGAGCGCAAGCGCCTATGCGGCAGACTAAAACCATGATGTCCATCGCATTTGTCATGCCCTCGCCATGCCACCCAGTGCCGCTGCTCCCTGTTATTTACGAGCGCCTCCGCGGCTGATTCTACTCTCCCCAAAAGCGAGGGCCACGGCTCCATTGGGAAGGAACACGGTGTCCCGCTCCACTGGCAGCTCCCACTCGACTTCTCCTTGTCTCCTTTATTAATTCATTCCTTGCCAAGAACAGCACGGTGATGTAATAGCGAAATGCACTTTGAAATCAACATGATATAAAGGACTTCTGCAAGGCTTCAGCCCGGCAAAGCACTTAAACACACGCGTGACTTTAAGCATGCGAGCGGTAGTCCCCTCGGTTTCAGCAGCGCTACACATGTGCTTAAGTGCTTTGCTGGATCGGGGCCCAAATTTGACAGACAACTCAGGTTGTGCTTTAAACAAAGGACCTCTTTTACATGGAGTTTTCAAAGAAAAACATCCAGTTTTGCGTAATCCGGCGCGGCGAGGCTGGAGGCAGCCCTTATCCCACAGAAGCTGATAGCAAGTCGCCCGTTGCTCTCTTGCTCCCAGCACTGGGGCTGGATGCGAGTTGCAGCTGCTCTGTCATTCTGACTAGGAGGAAAAAAGCCCATATATATAATACATATAAACATTAGTATTAATCAAATAATTGAAAATAAAAATAACTGCCTGCCCAGAGATGTGGTAGCCACTTTCTGTGCAGATTTTGGCTGTGTTATTCTTGCAGAAAAATCTTTGACTCCAAAGAAGGGACTCCGTCATGCACAAATACAGACCTGTCAAGGTTGAACGGTTATGTTCAGTGTCACTGTAAGCAAAGCTGACATTTTATTTATTCATTTGTACCACCAGAGTGTCAGCCCCGCAATGATTAAAGCTGTCAGTAGGATCAACAAATAGTGTAAAAGCCCTGAGCTGCCAGTCCCCGTTTCTGTTTCATTGAAGGGGCTCGCTTGAGTGAAGCTTTGCCCGAGTGTTTTGATGATTTTGTGGCTTATTCTTCCCTAATTAATTTGCTCAACGATTACTCTCCGAAGGCAAACAATGTAATCGACAAACAAATGACTCTCATTCATTCCTCCTTCCAAAGGAAATCCTGTGCAATTGGATGGGAACGTGGAGCAGGGAGCTGCAGTCTCGAGCAGCACCGTCCATGCGCTGCTCGGAGTTTTCCCAGGATTTTTCCCGCCTAAAGAAGAGATTAATGTGGGCTAATCTCAAGCAGATAAATGGGCATGAGGGAAATGGCTCACAGGGTTTCACCAGTGTGGAAAGGCGCCGGGCTGTTTGGGTAGGAGTCAATAGGTTTTCTGTTGCCTGTGTATTAAGGGAAGAGGAAGAGAAAGGAGGGGAAACACAGGGGAAAACAGTTCCGAGTTTTCAGGCTTGTTCTCAGAGCTGAGCTCAGGTTGGTCTGTGAATTTTACTGCTGTGTTCATACACAGAATTGAGCACTGGAAGCCCTTAAAAGCCTAGTTCAGCACAGGACATTTGCTCTTGCTGCTGATGAGAGAAATTGCTAAGATTACATGGATATAAGGTGTGTTTCCCCTAAATTCCAAGCATGTGAGAAGGCAGATAGAGCTCTGTTTGGCAAAATGGGACGTTCTTATGCTATTCCTGGGCAAAGAAATAACAATATCAACCACAACCCATTCCACGAGGAGTGACTCCAACAGGGATCCAAGCAAGCCATAACGCAACCTGATTTGCATCTCCCACAGAGATCAGCATCTTTGCTCACCATGGGCACCTGCACTGATGGCATCCTGTACATCTGCAGGAGCTACGCCTCTATTACCAAGTGTACATCACACCAGGGCAAAAATAGGTGGTACAAGGAGGGCATTGAATGCCAAACTGGTTCCTACCATGGTAAGATTTTGAGCACTTTCAGCCATCATGCAATAAGTACCTTGTGGCCACTAAGAGTCAAGTGTTCATCCAATTTTTTCAAAACTCCAGAAGC